>NC_092575.1:26819840-27419840 GCF_037975245.1 Apostichopus japonicus | reverse complement strand
TGCATAGTACATAATATTAAGAAAGATAAGGATCCATGAGAGAAGGTACCATGGAATAAACTATAATTAAGTCACAGCACTGACTTTATTCATTGACACAAAAGAGTTAGTTTTTATATCCGCTTGCAAACAGCTGCAAGACGTCCAACCGACAGGACAAGAATAAGCAAAGAACAAAGAAAAGATCAGAAGATAGAAGATGCCACTTAATATTATGAAGAGACATTTGAGAACACGAACAGATGGAAGACAATCAGCAGATATAACTCACCTTTGATTGGAGGATAAGGGCTGTCTGGTTCTTTTCATGTTGTGATACTTTTAACGTCACATCAATCATGTCAGTGTCTCCATCCTTGTTCGTGTTGAGTCTGAACTGATGAGAGACTCTACTGGCAGCACAGAGGTGATCAATGTCTACATGCTAATGGATAAACGAAATTGAAGCTCAATGTAATGAGGATGAGAATGCTTGATAAGTATTCAAAGTAACAGTGCAAAATATAATATGTAAGAATTAAGGAAATGCTGTTAAGAAACCAAGGCATGTGGCTATGTACAAACCCTAACATTTCATAGGCAGCTGGTGAAAATTGTAATTCCATAACAACATTTCTGATTAGTTTGTTCCATGAAGTAGGAACCCTTTGGGAATATATTCAAGCTATGAATATTCATGTTATTTTCAATGAGTGTTGAGAAAATTACTAGGCTGGCCGGTAGTGTTCTTCATTATTCCTACTCATAGGACAGCCACTTAATTCAGCATCCCAATATGATGACCGAGACTGCCACAGCATCTGAACATTTCCTCAAACACGAAGGGACGTTATCCAATTAAAGACAACCCCATTCAATCATCATCACCAAAGTGTAGCCATGGTGAGTGACGCTTTTTGTGAAACCAAGTAAAAGAATACATGACCAAACTTTATTTAATAATTCACATACCGGAAGTACAACCCACACAAGATTCTGCTCAACAATATTTCACAGCAGCCGTTTTGCATAGATTCTGGTCCCTGAGGGGCTTTTTAACCAGAAACCTAGTAGGTGAAAGGCAGACATTCTAACCACTAAAACATTGTGGTCCACTTCAGGAAACCAATCCTTAACTACAGGTCTTATAATGTTGAAGATAAACTTTAAATAGCATTGGCAAATAGCAACCTTTGTTGATTCTTCCTTCATCAGATGGTAACTTTCACCAGGTGAAGACATCATCAGATCAATGTAAGAAGCAAAATCTCTGCCGCCATTCAGTGTCCGGGTAACTTGAAATGTTGTATAGTTTCCTAGACTCAATTTGGTCTGGTGGTCCTCTAACAGCAACTAAAACATATGCACATGACAAAGTAAATACCAAAAAAAGAACAACCAAGCAGATATTTAATTATACAATTTGTTGTGCCTTTACTCTGCAAAGAGGATGAATACTGCTATAGCAAGTAACATCATCTTTGTTTATTTAATTTGCTCACATTACTAACGTTACATGTTCTTATCAAATCCTCTAAATACTTGTTATGCAAATTATGTGAACCATGAAAACTTGGGTCATGTAATTGTTTTTGGGGAAATACATAGTTTTTATGAAAATAAAATTTTGACTGAAGAAATGTGCCCTTAACAAATCACTTCATAATTTGCCAGTGAAACACAATCAACGTCAATGTATAGAACATGAAAGAGAGTAACATTGTCAATTTCTGACTTACAAATCACAAAAAGAAACAGAACTGACGTCTAAGCTACTACAGATATCACCATGATAACAGGAGATTATCCTCACCTTGTACTCTTCATCACTGTCCTTACAGAAACAAACAGTTATTAAGATATCATCTTTGCAATGAAGTATCCCATCAATAAATGGAACAATACGGAATATATGCTTCTGTTTTGTTTCTTGGCTGACTAAATTAACAAAGACGTAGCTCAGGGTGTTTATACCAAGACTGATCTTCTCCGGGTGTAGCTTCCAATCAATAGATTTCTCTTCGGTCCAAGTTATTTCACCTATAGTAAGTAATATAATACAAAATATATTAGTTGGTTATCTTTAAGTCTCAATGAGTGTTTGCTGATGAATTTTGGAAAACAACTTCCGAAGTTGATTCAACGTTTTCACTATAAGTGCACTCTGACAGGTGGGTTTAATGGAGAAAAGCTGTCGCAATCGAAAGGAAGAAATTTATTTTCTGTTGCCCCTTATTGCGCGAAGGATGTACCGTAAAATCACTGCGACCTCCCAAATCAGCATGTTCATTACACAGATATAACCTCTATAGATCTATGTATTGTCGACTTTGTTTACCCATTTCCACGGAGTATTGCAATGGAAGGAAATGACACCATTTTGCCAGCTACATCGTTAAGACCGAAAGAAAGATGCTATTCCAGAGAAGGGACCTAACAAGCTAGCCACGAAATTGAAAGTAGTCATAGGCCTAACGGTCGTAAACAAAATAGACATATTTGATTGCCGCATGATCCGTTGGACGGGGCTTGCAAATTTTGATTGAAGCTTGCAGAATCTTTGGACTCCTTAAGAAATCTGGCGAATTTTATTCAACTTAAAATTTTTAACGACAGATAACTCAATAAAAATAATGAATATTGATATGGAAATTGCATAGAATGGCGTCATTTTTTTACTAAGCTTTCAGTGCAGTAAGCTGGAAAGGTCGAAGTTTTAAATTTGGCAAACACATACTGAGACTTTAAATACAGTAAATATCAAGAGCTGATTATTAAGTAAGATATATTTAACAGTAATGATTCCCGGCATATAGCTCATCGTACTTCTCCTGGTACATTCATCAATATGTATTTAAAAGTGATTCTTGGTCACTGTCATTACCTTCTTGTAAAGGTTCTTTATCTTTCAAACCATTGAAGATAATAACACCATGTCGATCTGGCTCAGGGATAATAGCCGAGTGAGGAATAGTCAGCTGGGCTGGCTTGTTGAGTACAAGTCCTTCTGGCTCTAGCTTTATCAGGGGTGTCATTCTGCCCCTAGTAGCATTTCCAGGGAGGTGCATGTCAGGATCATAGATCACTTTAACAGCAATTACACGATCAGAAGATAAAGCGTCTTCAGGAATAGTCAGATCTACCCCCATGATGCTAATAGTTCCACCTTTACACTTAATCCTGTGTTCAATGTATGAATGATGGTGCCTCACTTTAGGTATTTGTAAATCTTTGCTTTGCTTTGATAGTTCTTCTTTCTCTGTTCTCTCCATCAAACTATCCTTACTATGGTCATGATGTTCCTCTCTTCCATCAGAACCTTGTGATGGAGTTGATTTATCATCACTGAAAAATGTGGTGTTTTCTACTAAATATATAGAACAATGGAAACACAAGCACTATTACATTAAGCCAAATCTTCCATATATTGATTACAGTTTCCTTTAAGTCCCCTATATATGCTATGGTTCCTGTTTATTGAAACTGCTATGCATCTTTCCAATTGCATAGTAATTTGCCCATATAACATAGCATTTTCAGATGTGATACTGGATAAATTAAATTATCCATGCTAATAATTTAAAGTTCTTCATCAATGCAAAAGGCCTTGCAATTGATTGATGAAAGAGGTATTATTGAAGGAATCATAATACAAAATGTTATAGATATGTAACACAAGCTTTATGTTGATAGAGGATTTGACGAGTGGCAGCAGACAACAGGAGTATCAAACGACTCTAGCAATGTTCTCTGAGAGTGACTAGATGGATTAAATGGATCCTTGAAATATTGGCTAATCCCAGAGACACTATTATTAGTATTATTTCTATTTTCAATCTTTTACTATAACGAAATGAACCAAATGGCAATAAATAATTGGTCAAAAGATCCACTTGTAACTACTTTCACCATACATACACGGTGATAACTAATAGTTTATATAAAAAATTGTGTCAAAACTGAATATTACCCCCTGACTCACAATCATTTCTAGAGTTTTTACTGTACTGAACTATTTTCGTTTAATGTAGTCTGAGTACATTATTTTATTCATTCTTACCAGGCCAGTCAAGCAGTTCTGGTGCTTGATTTTCTTCAAACTGAAAGAGGTCAACTTTAGACTGATATGGAGCTAATAGATTTTCATTTGTTCGGTTTAGCTGAATATGAACCAAACCCTTTTGTAGGTTAGTGACATCACACATGTTGATGATGTTTCGTGTCTTCATGAAGTTAATCAGAGTGATTCCTGGTGTTTCTATCAGAGAAACGCGGCGAATCATATCAATTTCTGCCGGTGGTAAACGAAACAAAGTTGCTAATTTCAAAGTGCTGTCTAGAGTAAGATCTTCAGCAACATTGACCATTAATCTGCCGTAATCAGCTGAAATTTAAATAAAAGTAAGAATAAATATAGTTAAAGATCAAACTCAGCACAAGAAGGCAAATTGATAAACCTGATTATTTGAAAATGGATGAGATCACATTTCCTATTTATCATGATAGCTTTGTAACACATTAATGCATAAGAACAAAATACATTTCTTCAAAATAAATAGCGAGAGAAGATTCCTTTTTAATGTACTGTTGATGTAACTGCTCATCTACACAACAAGCGACAGCGTTACCATAGCAACATTTACGTTAAAAAAAGCAACAGCTTTTAGATGTTATTTCACACCAAATGATTTCGAAATCATAATTCTACTCGTAAAAGACAAATGAGGTGTTGATATGTTTTATGTGATTTGGTTATCGACCCTAGCAACTTGTAAATGTAAATGTACGTGTACGTGTACATATACATATACAAATACAAATATAAATATATAGAGGCTGGAAGTTTTTCACTGTTCTGGATTTTCCTTCTCATTACGTTTTCATTTATATATGTTCATTTGCCTTTGTCGTTTACCTCCATTCTATTAACATAAAGTCTGTTCAAAGTATCTCTTTCGAGATTCGGCTTTAGGAATCACAAATGATTTTCGAGTTGGTTTGCATCATGTTTAAGTCTCTAGAGTAAGGCAAAATATGTCACCAAAACAGAACTAGTATTGTTCTCAAACAGGTGTCAAACGCCTACAGTGAAATTACGACCTTCCTTACCGGTTTCGAACCTCTGGACATACAATCAGCGTCCATGGCCCAGTTGGCAAGGGTGTCCGCGTACAAAGCGGGAGGTCATGGTTTGAATCCCGGTGGAGACTGGAAGTTTTTTCACCGTTCTGGATTTTCCTTCTCATTACGTTTTCATATGTATATATATAAATATATATATATATATATATATATATATATATATATATATATATATATATATATATATATATATATATATATATATATCCTTTTTATACACCTCCGGTGATAGCTTTGAAGATCTGCAGGTATGACCATTGAAGGACGAACATACTGATATAAGGAAACATTATGCTGCCTGGAATTTTACAACCACCAGCAGCAATTACATTTCTATTGTGATCCTACCTGCCAAAGTTGACTGCTGTGAGACATCTAGAGTTTTACGTTCTTCAAGTAGAGTTTCTTCCTCCTTAACAGAAGCGGATGAAGCCTGAAAATAAACAACATAGGAAAGATATATTTTTTGGTGTACTGACACATTTAAATAAGAACCTTAGTTTTCCTTTCTGTCACCCTGTCAAGTTACACCAATTGAGTCATTAGCTGATAAAAGCAACTGATTTTAGCATAGGTTAATGTACTCATTACTCACTTCACGCTATTTGTAGTAAAATGTACCGTCATACATTAATTTACAACATTTTCTATTAACTCATTGAACTATGTCTGTAAAGCTCAAGATATGTTGTCACATTGTAATACCTTCAACAGTGGAATATTTTATAATAAATTAAACACATTAATGTATGATCTAGTCACCATATTTCGCTAACTTTGTAAACACACTTCATTTGTTACTGGTGGTATGCTGGCTACAGGTAAACTATATTTAATCATACTTACAAATTCTTGCTGATTCAAGGCTTCCCTAGTCTGCTTCAACACCTCTTGTAAGGCCATGGATTCTTTGGCATATTCCAGTTGTGACTTCACAAGTTTATCTTTTGTAGCTCTCAGACTTGATTTAGCCTCTTCCAGCTCCTGCCATGTAGACAACACAGTGGATTAGACAGCGCCTACCAGTGGTTCCTTGCCACATAATAAAATTTATACTAGCATTTGAGTAGCCCATGTCTGAAGGGAACATATTCTCCAAATTGATACTCCTTTACATTTATTTTCAAGCAGGCTGAACCCGTAAGCTTTTGATCTTTACTTGGGGATATGAATATTGCAAAATTACTACCTGGCTCAAGGAATCACATGTTGACAATAAATTAGTGCTGAGATCTGTGACCTAATTGCCTTCGAAAGGAATTGCCAGGAATAGTGGAACTACTGTTCTAGAGGAAGGAATGTAGGCCTATCGCATTGAAGGACAGACGTTCAATTATATCAAATAGTTTGATTAATTTTATGTTTCGATGGTCAATAAGTCCCATATTACGTTTTAATATAGTACATATTGTGCCATTGCACATGCAGAAATACTCTGTTTACCTTAGCTTGATAACTTAAACTACTTCTTGTAACTAAAAAATTAGAACAATGCGGTGTAACTTCAGATTCAAAGAGAATTTCCACATCAACAAAGCATTCCACCATGCATTGCAAATTATCTTTCAAAGATTTGTTCCTGAGATAAAAGAAATTACGTTTACCTGAGGGAAGAAAAGAATGGCATGTAGGCTAGGTGTAAGACTTAAACTTTAAATACACTAGGGATCTTGTGCTCGTTATGTTAAAGTTTCACGCCTAGAAGGATCTTTGGCACATTTTCACTTCGTGATTGTCTTACCTTTACATGTTTTGATTGACCTCGTTTAACCTAAAATGACCTTTGTCCTCTTTTAATATGTTCATGCAAATTATATGAACTAAAATCGTGCTTGTATAAAATTGTTTGGCATCATAAACATTCCCTAATTTCTGAAGACATATGTTGTCTTAGATGGTAAATTACAAATTCACTTTACACTACTACATCAAGCAGAAAGTTAGTCTTGTTCAGAGTGACTACATTTCTCATGACCCAAGTTAGGTAACTTGGTCATCAGTAATCGATATTAACATGCTATGTGAAGTCTAACCTCTTTCTGCTGCTGAAGTAATTTGTCCTTTTCATCCTTCAACGTCTTCGGTTCATCTCTGAAGTAATGTATTTCCGCCGCTGTTATCTTTAGTTGTCCAGTCAGCTTTTGTCTTTTTTCCTCTGTTGCCTTCAATGTATCTTTCAATTGCTGTCTTTCCTCCTCTGTTGTCTTTAGTCTTCCAGTCAGCTGTTGCCTCTCCTCCTCTGTTGCCTTCAATGCACCTTTGAATTGCTCTCTTTCCTCCTCTGTTGTCTTTAGTCTTCCAGTCAGCTGTTGTCTTTCTTCCTCTGTTACCTTCAATGTATCTTTGAATTGTTGTTTTTCTTCCTCTGTTGTCTTTAGTCTTCCAGTCAGCTTTTGTGTTTCTTCCTCTATTGCCTTCAATGTATCTTTCAATTGCTGTCTTTCTTCCTCTGTAGTCTTAAGTCTTACAGTAAGCTGTTGTTTTTCATCTTCTGATTCAGTCAGTTTGTGAGAGAGATCTTGCTTTTTGTCTTCTAAGGCCTTTAGTTGATGCTTGAGTACTTTTTGGGTAGCTGAAACAACCATATAAGATACAGACAAGGTTAAAGATTGTCTTCCATCCAAGAGATTTAGTTATGTAAATAAACACAGTTCAATGTATGTTAATAATTTAGGTGGTAAAACGTCCAGGAAAATATTGTGACAAACTTGCACTAAAATGTGAGCTCACATTTTGGTCCAACTGTAGCATATTAACCATGCAAATCTATCACCCTCCTTGGTGTTTATTTTGGCCCTGCTTCTAGCAATTGAACAAAGTCGATACCCTTTGATGATCCTCTTATATATCAAGGATACTAAATTAAACAATTTCAAAAGGAAAAGAAATTCCAAACTTTTACCAATCTAGTCTGAACATATATTCCAAATGACACTTTTGAGTACATTCCATAAGTTACAGACTTATGCAGAGATTTGACAGTAATGCAAGACCTTGACATTTAATGAAATATTTAGTGTGGAATCAGTACACTTCTAACATCCAAATTGGATTCCTTTCTGGGATTGAGGACATTACAGGTCGTTGCGGTTATGGAATTTATTGCCATATCATTTAGCACATTATTTCTATCAAAGGGCATTGATGGAGGGTCCTTATTCTATCAACCTTAGGTTAAATTAGTTAATACAATGGTTTATTTCCTCAAATCGCATCTATTCTTTGTGTGGGCAATCCGTGTGAATGTTTTGCGATTCATAACATATTTATCTTGTTAAGCTCTCTGATATAAACAAACCTTGAGCGTGTTGGCAGACAGTCAATACTGCCACCAATTTACTCAGTCCTTTGTCAGAGCATGCTGTCATTAAATGGCTGATGTCATCAACAGGAACATTCCCTGCCTCTTTGAGATGGTGGATAAGAGTTGTAAAGGGTGTATCACTGTTCATAATGTCCTTTGATTCTCTAGCTGGAACTTTAAAGTAGTTAAGTAGCTCCTTACAGTAATTTTTGTCAATCATTGACTCTGAGCACATCAGGAGGTTATCAAATGTAAAGATGTCACTCTATAACAAAAACACAAAAAACAAAAATTATCAAATTAAAATACTGGTGGTAGCAGACTATAAAACAAAATAGATGTAGAAATTTGAGGCTTCCAGACACCAACGCATTCAAAGGAAGCGATATATATTTAAATATGATGAAAGTGTGGATCTATGACTGTGATTTACCCGAGTTCCTTAAACTACAATATTATTTATTTATTTCAGAATAAGTTAAAGTATTAAAAGGTGACAATTAGATGGATGGAGTTTGTACAATTGCAAGCTTCTATACATGAAGCTGCATCAGTCAGATTGTTGTAGATTCATTCATGGACACCACCATCTTAAAATGATAGTTCATGGGCTAAACATTATTTTCCAAATTTAGCCAATTAACAGTAAATTGTGACCCGCAATGTGTGGGAATGTGATTATGGACGTAGAACTACTTAAAGTGTCTTCTATTAGGGGAAATGTAGGTAGTCAGTAACATTAAAACACACAAATAACCCCTACTCCCGTTTTTACTTATCGCATTTTCCTTAATTCTTAACAGTATTGTTCTACATAAATATATGAATTAATAAAAACCATGTCAAACATTGATGCAGTGTTGTATGTACACAGTATTTTACTTACGGAAGATTCATTTATTTAATCCTACAACTAACTAGAAGCACTATAGGATCAGAAAGTATGGTTAACTGCTTTTGCACAGCTAAATTACATGTGCTGCAGCACAATGCCTGAATAATTAAGCCATTTGCACTTTCAAGACTTTTAAAGATTGCTGCATACACTAAATTGTATGTGCAGCTACTGCACTATGAGCTAATTATTAAAGCTATGCGCAGTTAACTTATTAGAATGCTATTTTACTGGGTTACTTAAGCCCGTTAGACATAGTTTACTAGTTTATATGTGTGGCATGATGACATGTATAAAAAGGCATTTTACAGGAAGACAGACCATTGTTCTGACACTGGTTGTAATGCTTTCTCATGCATGGGAAGAAAATGATCACATTAAATCCATTCATTACACTGTGTGCTAGGTGACAGGTAATGAGTGGAGAGATTCCCTACAGTTAGTTAATGAACTGTATATTTTGACAATTAAGCAGGATATTGTGTATCGTAACTTTCACAAAGTGATGTCTATAATCGTTACTTTCACAAAATTGTCAGGAATACACTGCAGTACAGTTTTATTATTGTGTAGTGAAGCTAAATTGTACCCACTTTGCAATGTCAGTAATTAATCCAAAATCTGTTTAATGTTACTTTTAAGGACTACTGACTATATTACACTATGCATTCTTCATAACGGATATCAAAGGCCACCAGTGAAATGAACCACTTGAAGAGAACTGACAAAAATACTGTCAACTGACTCGATGCAACCCCTAAATATAGCCTGTAATTAGCTTCAACTTTCTCTCCTGAGAAGTAATGGCAATGATTTCAAAGGCTTTGTGAATTTTTACAGTCTTAACTATGTTGACAATGTGAAAACAAGACAAGGTTAAGGTCACATTTTCCCCTTCTTTTCTACATTTTTGACTAATTTGCACCTAAATAAACCACCCTATATCACATAAAAGACGCTGGCCTGTGTCATAACATGTTATCAAAACTTAAATACTGACATCAAATCAAGCTATCATCACTGCAGAATTGCTATACATGTGCACTAGTGACAAACTAATCACTAAGGCCTAAATTAAGATTAAAATATTACCCTTAATTTTTCTTTAATTTTACATCATTTGAAGGAAAATTGAACCTGTTGTGTTCTTAACGATAGTTCGTATTGATTTTTGTTACATTTGTTTATTTCAGCAGACTTTGACAGCCACAAAAAATGATAAAGGAACTACACTTTTTTGTTTGAGCTGTATGTCATGCAACAATCATTTTACATCACTTTTCCTAACATATTTGACCTAGATTGTCATTATATAGATATTATTGCCCCCCAAAATAGCCCTTCTTGCATTATTGTGAATATTTTGCATTCACTAATACCAAAGTTTTAAAAATTAGCAGCTTGTAAGTACAGAAAAAAAGAATAATTTTTTTCAAAATGTTGTGTTGCTCTAATACTGCAAAGTGCAACGAGCATCCATTTTTTTAAATTAAATTTTCACTTACTTCTCCACCATTTTGATCTCCCTCATAAAAAACAGGTTACAGTTGTGTTTTAAATAAAATTCCGCATTCACTAGGAACAATTTTGTTTATATTGAAAGCAATTAAGGCTGGGAAAACCAATTTTACTTTTACATTGAATGTAGGAGACACTTCCATGACCATCTTACCCAAATCAGCAAATCCCAAGGAAAAGATGTACTTATTTTTCTTTAAATTTTAAAAAGTAGATCTCAAAACATGTAAGAGTGTGTTCTTGTCACTTGTTTGCATAGAATGATACCCAACTTGTTGAGCTTCAATCAAAGGATTGCGTTAATAAAAGTGGATATTATTCCTAATTTTATACCATGGGCCTATATATCCTGTATTACTATTAGTACTTACTGTGTGATATTCATATACTTCTCCAGTTGTCTGGGTGACCAAAAACAATCTGTTTACGTTATTATTGATCCTGATTCTCCTGGAATTATCAGGAACTTTAAAAGAAGCCAAGATATGACCCCCAGAGATGGAAGAGTGAACAACAACTTGACTACCCTCACCATCACTCCATAATATAAATATTAATCCTTTTTCTTCACTGACTGTTATACTACATGCATATATGTACTGTGTGTTTTTATATTCCTGTTTTATTTCTCCCTCACTATTATACATTAAAGCTCTCCCATTCCGGCCTGTACTGATAAACAGTTTATCATTACTAACTGTTATATCATAGGGCCAGTCTCTTACTGACCCTGTTAAGATGATTGTCTTCTGTATTATCAATTCTCTTGAATCTAAGACAATCACCTTACTGGATATTAAACCGACATACACTAAACCATCTCTGGTTGTCATACACGAGGCTTCACCGTTAAACTGCCCTTTTTTGACCAGATCGCCATGATTACTGCTATCGTACAATGCTATCGTATTCATACAACACGATACAAACAGACGATCATCCAGTAAACAAACAGACCGCCATGATGAACCAAACTCGGTAATTTCCCCAGAAAAATAGGGCTCTGACGTCAATAATAACGGATTATCCTGAGAATCAGGATGAAAGTGAAACATAAACAGATCGATAAATGTGTTCTTTTTCTTATTGCTATATCCAGCGATAGCCAATCGGCCAGTATCGAGTACGTCCATGAACGACACATTGTAACCATCTTGTACTGTGAATCTTGGTATCGTTGCAATCACTGTATGCACTCTGTGTGTGGAAGGCAAAAAGTGAAAAGTTAGGTCAGGGTTGGAAGCTTGTCTCCGTGGTAACGAAGAATCTAGAGTGATTTTTGATGGAAGGAATGTTGATGAACAGCTCTCAGACTGCGAAGTAGGTACAGCCTAGGTCGATCTTACAAACGGTACTGAATTGTTAAAAAAAATGCCGCAGTATTGATTTATGCATGCAATTACAAAGTCATGAACCACACAGGCAATTGGTAAATTATAATCTCTAAGATATAAGAAATGAGACGTTCAAAGGCCTAATAATTAGGATAATGGCCATATAGGTCCATGACCTACAATAGTTTCCCATTAAGAACCCCATCGCGCATTAACGTGAAGAATGTTAAGCGGAGTATAACAAGTGCTAGAAATTGGAAAATCGACCGAATAAAATAAAAACTCATTAAAGTATCTTATTAAAGTCGAAATAAAATTCAGAATGTAGAAAGACATTTCAAATTTATTACTGTGTATACGAATATGAAAATATTCCTTTCACAAATTTGTCTCACATATAATTAACATCACCGACTGACTATAGCCCTTGTTAATTGGCACTAGTTTGTCAAATTGAAGAAATTGCATAGAATATATTTAATTTGCTTGAGCAAGGTTTATTCATATGCAGTATTTATCGTTAGCATATGATAAGTCCATTAAGTTTTTCTTCTGTCATTGTTTTGTATTATTTGTATCATTTCTAATTGTCAATTGCGCCATGAACATTCTATGAGTGGTGTGTGCGCATTATAAGTCGTATTATTATGATTATGATTATTATTATTAAGTACTAATACTATTTGTCCGATCCTGTGTGTTGACCATATGTACATGTTTGCAAGTACATTCTAATTCATATGCATTTAGCGCCAAAAGAGGAGAGATAGTCAAATGGTTCAGCTAATGATAAATGATAGCGCTATTCATAAAAGCAACTTGGTCTGAAGTTTTCAAGGGGAAACCTCAGACAGAATTTTAGTCTTGAGTTCTTCCATATATTATAGTCCAAGAAAAACAAAGGACCGATTTGACTGCTGGTAATAATGTCTCTATAGCTACATATTTTTTCCAAGATATTTTACTTCAAAATATGCTGAAACTATGGAATGCTCACTTAAGGGTCCATAGATTACTGACGTCGGCTCCTCAGTGTAATCAGGGAGTTGTTATGGAACATAACAACTCACTGGTGTAATCCTTAATCTTAATGTTAATCCATTGTTTTAAAATTCCAATAACTCCACCAAAACATGTTCTGTTATCTCAATTAAAGCAAAAATGCTCCCTTGGATGGTATTTAACAACATGTGCACGTGAAATATTTGCAATGCATCTTAACATGGCATTTGAGGCTATAACAGTCTTCACGATGACTTTTGTGTTGTATCTGAGAAACTGACCCACCGTTATTTGTATAAGACTAAACACGGATCAGTCACTTCAAAAGGATGAACCTCACTTGTATAAAGGGTCATTTCTCTAAAATGAAAAAGTGTTGTGGTCATCCAACATAGGCTAATAGCTAATAGGTATTCTAATGGTCTACCACATATCAACTTAAATTTGTATACCTCAAGTCATCCTTTGTGTCTACTAGACTAAACCTTGACATAAACCATTTGTGTTATGTCCTGGCGCGATTGACCTGATGCGAGAAATCAGACGGGACACGTTCCTCCTGTTTTGTAACAAAAACGTTAGGAAGCGCATCGTTTCAAGATTAGAAGTGCCCAGTATTGACAAGTATCGTTCTTTATCATTTTTTTTTTTTTGGGTTGAGACAGTTAGGTGAAGTGTATTCAAGAAATGTAATTTTGCTGATAAATAAATTAAACTATCAATCGAAAGGTCCTATATCGTTTAAAATAATCAAAAATAATGGAATTTGTGGCACAGAATGCATAGAGGATCCATTTTATCAGCGATTTGAGATATTCTACTAGGTGTTTCTACCACCCCTCTCCTTCGACGCTGAACCGTTTTCCCAATTTCAGGAGTTATCTGGGAAAGAGCAGCCCAGTTTATGAAACATTCTTAGTATACAACATTGCTTGTATATAGGTGCATGTAAAGTAAACACATAATCAATACTTTAATTTCTTATACTGCCATGTATGAATGACTATAGTAAAAACACATTTGGATCTTTTATAATCATAGAAAAGCGTAATAAATCTTACGAGGTTTTTTTGGTGGCCATTTCGATGTGTGTTTATTTAGTTCGGCTAGAACTATCGTAAGGCAGCGGGAGTCCTGGTCTGCGGATAAAATTAGGAAAATCTAAAGAAAACATAAGACTTTATAAGTAAATTGTTATCGAGGAATATTGCAATAAATACAGAAATCATCGTAAGGGGAAGAAGACTTTCTTAGATGTTTTGATGTTCAATGAGCAACCGTGTGAAATGATCATAATTTTGGTGGTCGGGAAAGATTACCTGGACTTATTCTATAATTGATCCTCGATTCTCAGGTCTTTTTATACGATTAATTAGGAACTTAACGTCACATTTGTATTTATTTCACGCTAGATTGCGAAAAGACGACGAAATTCCTATGCGATGGTTAAAAGTTCATTTTTTAATATTTTTATCTAAAATATCCCTTACAGGCAAATTACACTATTTAGCTATACTTTCTGACACAGGAGTGCTTTTAATAAAATTAAAAAAAAAATCATAACCGTTTAATTAGACTTACAATGACAGATGTCTGTGTAAGACAGGTGCATGTGAGGTACAGCTAATATTCTTCGAAAGGTCTTGGATATAATCTTGTTCCTGATGTAAATCGATACGTGTCTTTGTATGCTGAGTCGCTGGCAGGTCAACGTACAGTGATGACACGAATTTCAAACAGAGGGCCCTTTGAGATAATTTAAAAAACAACGAAATGCTATGACTTATATTAGAGGATGAAACAAATGCTCAAATGAATATTATATACTAAACGATGAAGCCTGGAGCAAAAAAGAGGTAATGGATTGGTAACTGCTATAGTAAGAGAGGAGGACAGGCTCGATCTGAGCTGGTGTTCAGCAAAGAAACAAAATAAGAAAATACGCCCACTAACTCTTGGCCTCTTATGTAAACCACATCGCGTGAAGTAAAGTTATGCATTTAAAGCAGTGTAGTGAAATTTTCCTGTTTGTTTTACTCAACGTAATTGGATATTATCTTGAATATCATGACGTAATTCATCGAGTTTCATTCACGGAAAAAAGAAGGAGAGGAGACAAATGGGTGGGTGTTGGCGTAAAATCAATATAGGTGATCTGCCTGTAAAGTCTACAGATCATCCATATATTTACATAACGTGCGATATCCCCCTCCCTCCCTCTCAATCTAACGTCTATTTAGTAAGTTGGCCATTATTGCTTGTCTCTCTAACCTGTCCAATAAAAGTCTGTAAAAGGCGAATAACATTGTAGCGTATTTCATATAGTTGCGACAGACTAGTGTGGTAAACAGTCCTATATTCTTACCCTAAACCAGAATATTGGCAAATTCTCATAAATTTTCCCTTATGATATGAAAAATAGAATCCTGAAAAATAAGGCAATTAACTGTTCACATCAGTGTATATTAAGCCTTTGGGATAAGTTGGGGAGGGTGTAAGGTTGGTAGATTCAGACAGTTGTAAATAAAAAGTGGATAAAAAATATGTTCAAAAATCGGTTCATCGTGTGTCAGTACACATGCAGGCGTAATATGCTGAGCTTCATCCATGAGTTTCGTCCTTCTATGAGTCAGTCTTAACTTCCATTCATATTAAATCACGGAAAACAATTTCGGGCATGGTAAGCCCTGTTCAAAGAATACCAGTTTGGAAGAGAAACATTAAATACACATATAGCCTACTGCTACTTGTTCTTGAATAATGACTGCACCAGTTCAGCGAATTTTCGTGAGATCGTTCTTCGAAGAAAGTTGATTTGACGATCTTTTCACTTTCACAAAGTAAGTGAATGAAAATTCTCCATTTAGTTAACTGTGTGTGAGGGGAATTACACAGTTCCATCCAATTGACATGTTTGAGCGCCTTTCATTTCTGTATCTGGCTATAATTATGGGAACGAATAAAGTTGCTTTGCGAGTTTGGCTCGAGTATCATGCTTACTAATTCAGAAATTTTCAATGAAAGTTGTCCTCAGAAAGAGTTACCCACCAACATAAAACTTACATCATTAATTGATACCAGTCTAATGTACCTCTGGACCAAATTTCTTCCTTTCTCAAGATATAAGGCTCCGTATCAGCAGGGCCAGTTTCAGTTGCAATTGCTCAGAGATTACATACACATCATTTGTGACTTGAGAAAAGGTTCAATTTTATAGAATTTATTTTAAGCATATTTCAGTTACTTGCCATGTTTTCTTGTCCAAGTTGTTCCTCCTTTCAGGCAGATTCCATAAATGCATTCCTATTTCATGTTCAGATTAACCACTCTTTTTCTATGAAATTTCACATTCAGTGTGGTACAGATGGTTGTGTTGCAACATATGCAAAAGTTCGGCAATTTAAAAAAAAAATCATATATTTTAGAAACACACACAAATCTTGGAGGGTGATGATTCCCAGAGAAAGTACTGGTGTGAACAAATTGTCCTATATTGTAATGGACCATAGTGATGGACCGGGCAGTAATATGTAGACATCCTCAGCTACATGCAACAGGTATTTTAGTTGAATGTCCATATGAAGGATGTATCAATACTTATGATACCTCCAATTCTTTTAGATTTCATTCGTGCACTCACCATTTTAACGACCACCTAACACCTTTGTTGGTGGTGAAATTATGATGAAATAAATGATAGAGGGGCGTTACAGTCTACAAATGTTGGAGATAACCAATTTTCTCTTAACAGACACTTTGCTCACTTTATGTTATCATTGAAGAAGATTTATCAGCTTCGTATTACAACATCAGAAACCATCAGTAACCATTACCAGTTACTTAGTAATTTGCAATCAGAATACCATGACAAAAAAGTGCACGCAATCCTTGACAACCATACATTGAGCAAGAGTGACATCTCGAATGTATAAGCTGCATTGAAAGAAAACTGTCTAGATAATGTCAGAAAAGAAATAAAATCTTCCTACACACAATAAATAAATACTGGAATGAATCTTCTAGTGTGATTGAACCGTTAACACATATCCTCGGACAAAGCCAAAACATGTACAGAGCACCTTTCAATTCATCCAAATATTGAAAACTCAATCAGCTTTACTTAGTAAATCTGATGTGTTTGATTATGTTGTTTTCGAAAAAGGCAATCCTACTATTATGGGAACTTATAGCGATGTTGATGATGGTTTTTAATTTCAGGAAAATGCCGTCGTTAGTCAAAAACCTACGTTGCTTCATTTTATTCTCAATTTTGATGAAGAAGAAGTGGTAAACCCTCCTTGTTGTCCTAAGCAAAAGCATAAGCTTGCATCTTTTTACTATGTTATTGGAAATCTGCCACCTAAGAAAAGTGCATCTCTATATGTGATTCAGCTTGCTGTAGTATGTAAAGGTAAGGACGTGAAAGAATTTGGCTGTCAAAGAGTGTTATAATCTTTCTAAATTGACTCCGATTTATTAAAAACAGTTGGACTAAGATTGCCACGTGAACCTGAGGAAAAATATTGTTCAATTTGTTTGCTAGTTGGTGATAACCTTGTTATAAATAACATGTTGGGTGTTTCTGAATGTTTTAGTGGTTACAAGACACATTGGATTTGAAGAGACTGTATGGGTAGAAGTGATGATATTCAAAGTAAGTTTAGCATTAAGGAATATATATTAAGGACCAAAGAAACAAATTGATGCACGTTTTGGAATTTGCAAAGCAACACCCTGCCCTTTGCTCAGCATATTGGATCTCCAGGGAATGTCCTTTGAATAAATTAAACCATTTTCACTGCATGAATGGAAGACCTCAAGATATCATTCATGACTTACTGGAGGGGGTTATATACCATATGCACTATCCCTTGCTCTGAACAAGTTTCTAGGCAAATGGTTTCTTGACTAAGAAAATGGCTCTTTTGGTCCTTTGGATAAGAGGAACAATCCAGAAGAAATCAAACCTGATCTCAATGTGAAGAAAAATGCTGCTAGAATGTGGACTTTGATTAGGCATTTGCCTATTATGTTGGCTGACCTAATACCTTATAAAAAAATATATATATATGGGAGTATTGCTAGTCCTAACAGACATAGTTATTGTTTTGCGCGTCTCATTGACCGGGGTTTTGCTCCAGTAATCTCTAATGAGATGATATCAATACTAGAACGTGTAATAGCAGATCACTTCTTGCTGTCAAACAGCTGTTCATGAGGAGAGAGTGAAACAAAACTGTTGCATTATCCAGATCAAATACTGAAATATGTGCCACTGAAAATATCTGGTGTATGAGGTTTGAAACACCAAGACTTTAAATATACTGTCAATGGGTCCAAATATTTCAACAATACTTGCTTTACAGTTGCCAGCACAGTTCAAATGAAACAGGCATGTTTTCTGTTTGATGAAATATTCTTGAAATCAGAAGTTGAAATTGAAATTGATTTGACTAACACTTGTTTAAACGCAGATGGACAGCATTAAAAACAATAATGTTAATGAATTTGAAGTGTGTCACACAGTGCAGGTTTGTAGGCTGTGAGAGAGAGGGGGGGGGGGGGGGGAGTGGTAGTTAATATGGATTCGGGACAATGTGAGTGAACTGTTCATCATTGGCCTCACTAGTGTGTTGCAAGCAATAGGGAATGATATATGATTTATTGTTGAAACGTATTCAAGCCAGCATATTTCAAAGGTAAGCTCATACAGATAAATTAAAGCCAAGTTTCTGCCGTATAGAAATTGACTGTTTAAAAGCTTGTTACCCTTTAAGTGCTTCCAAAGTTCCGGATGGTCGCTTTGTGGTACCAAAGCATTGTATATATTCTGATTGAATCAATCTCTTTTTAGATTTTGCACAAGCAAATTGGCACTGATTTATTCTTAAAATTTTCAGCAGATGTGAGGAGTAACTGGTAATTAGTTTTGCATATCACAAGTACTAGTTGAATTTGGTCAATCTAGGAAGGTCATTGATATAGAATATGCATTAGCTAGTGAATCAATATATTACGCACTGCGTGTTATCATGAACTTCTCGTTTTCTGTGTGTAATATATCTCACTTCATTAAAAAGTTGTACAAACATCATACAAAAAGCATGGTCTACACCAAGTGAAAAGGCAAAAAATTATGTTAAGCTTGAACAAGCAAGTACAAGTAGTGTCTGATATTTCATGGAAAATATGTGGTTACCTTACATTTAACTTCGCAAAGGCTTACAAACAAACTCACAATGGAGGAACACTATAGTGGGTAGAAAAACATGAGATTCTAAACCACCTTGTGGATTTTCTTTACGTTTGGAAGAAGTATGCAAACATGTAATGAAAATAGAGGTAGCCAAGCAGCTTATCAACAAATATCCACACTCAAGATAGCTTATTTGACTGCTGTAATTGACAACAATATAAAATCAATGAGAATAAATATCCAATCCTGTCATCGCATAATGTAAGTCCAATTAAGGAAAGGCTATTGCTAAAAGTAGCATAATAAAAAACATGTAAGGGTGAAGTAAGTTTTTTTCTGGAAATCCCATCAACTGAAGATGACACTTCCCTTAAAAACACCAAGGAACCAGGAAGAAAGTAATTTCCAAGAAAGATGCAAAACACCTGGTCATGATTGAGACCTTGGTGACCAAAACGTACCCACAAAAGAAGGGTGTATATAGCTACAAAACCACTCATCAGACATATAGTACAGACCTTCCCTACCTTCTTGATAACTGAGGAATTCGACAATGAAATGACCCGTCTAACTGGCGTAGATTGTATATTTTTTAAATCCCTAGATTGGTTAAGAGTATGACCGTACTCGGATGGAACTATGTGAAGAGCGTGAAGTATGGTGACAAGTTTAGTATCAATGATATTTTAATTTTACAATTGGTCCAGCTCCAACCCCCCTCCCCACCCACCCATCGATACACAGGAACACACGCAAATCCATTTACTCATTGTTTTATGAACATCATTCAGTAACAACCTGGTTTAAGAAGGAAAGCAATGATAACTAGTCTTTATTCATTTGAAGGGTACTGATTTTGGTTTTCATCTAAAATTACGATTTCATTTCAATGAACTAAATAACGACTGAGAACTTTCAGCGTTTGAAATTGAATTGGGGAAAACTCATCTATATGAAATTTGTTTACTTGCTCGACACAAAAATTGATAAATTGTTTGTAGGGGTATGTATGTACATTTTTTTCCAAAAAGTTGTTCATATAGGTTAAGTTGGTACATTTATGATCTTGTTAGTAAAGTGATTAAGAATTGGTTATTTGGATTGACTGGTATGTATTTACCCAATCACCATTGTGTTAGTGATTGTCAGATGTCAGAAATTAACAGTGGTCATACAGGGAAACCCTGTCCAATAAAACTGAGTAACAATATATTTAAGTATGAAAACATTTTCACAAGGAGACATTAATATATAAACCACATCTCCAGGTACTTATGTGCTGAGAAACATTCAAAGTTTCTACTTGATTCTGTTATCATAGTCATTGGTATAATAATACAAAATTTACAGTTTTGCCGAATAAGTCTTGCCAAATACATCTGAACTTTATCTACATTTTGTTAACTTTTTATATCAGAATTTTGTCTAGATCTTATCAGTATAACAAAAATTGTGTATTGCTTCTTTTCTTGGTGAAGGTGCTATCGGCGTAAGCAAGTGTTTACAAATTTTATATTTTCATGGTGGGTGAGGGTTAATGTTACTTTTTCACAACAACTGCTTTAAATATGTATAAGTATAAGCTAAGTATGTATATGTATAAGCTTCAGATTGCATTCATCTGATATTGTGGTTCACAGATAGCCCATGGTCCACAGATGTGTGATATTGTTCCTGGTATTGATATGGTGCATATTTATGAGTAAATGGGTTTAATGTATAAGTAGTGAAATAGTGATGTGCCAACTATACATCTAATGTTATCTATAATGATAACAATCGTTTCATTATCATGCACAATTGGCATGACTTAATGTGAAAATACTTGTATCCGCAATATCTCATAAATGGTACACTAGAAGTGTGTGATATATTGGTAAAAAATGAACTCAATTGCTAAGCAGTTAATGTTTTTTAATGCAGCAACCTTTACATACTCTTCTCCCATAATAGTATTCGTAACGATTATGCAAAGCTACATATTCTGTATGTAATGGGGACAGGGTTAGGGTGTAAGTGTGTTTGTATATCAGGTAAGTTTGGCTCTTGTTATGGCTGTGTACACACATTATTCCATGTTTATTCTTGTCATACATGCATATAATCTATATTACTCAAGTACACCCCTGAGTGACGTATCAAGTTGATGACATCACCTGTTAATAAATGGCTGTTTACACGAGGTACCGTATGTCATACTCGTGCTGTCTTATTTAGTCCGTAAACACCCACCTTAATTGACATAAACATGGTGTCAGAAGCTGTGCTATAGCAATCCACTACCCAAGCACAAAATGGAGTGATTGTTTAATGAAAGGACCAAGTCAAGAGTCTTTTCTCGAACGAAACCGAAACCAGCAATTCAGAGTGAACAACGTGATAACACACCACACATTAGCGTTTGAACCAATCAAACAAATTATATGAAGCGCACCAATGTTGAAATAATATAATGTGAAAGAGGACACTGTCATACTGACACGCATCAGAATCTGGTCTTGGTGTCACATTGCTACATGGATTAATATACTGCGCATGCGTGAAAAGGTCATATCAGCTGTCTACATTATTTTGTTGTGCTCTGCCATGGCCACATATGCTGTATACTAGTAGAGTACTAGTACGGTCTACTCGGTATACCACTGCCAAGTTTTTTTTTATTTACAGAACTAAAAACTTGTTTTTCAACTTAGTGGCTTCAGCCTTTTAACTTTACCTCACGTAGCTACGAAATGATCCTTTTTAAAATAAACGTGAAATTAATGATTTTGGCCTCATCAAAAATTCGTTCGGCGTACAATGAATACAAGTTTTTTAAATTAAGGCGGTTTTCTGCAATCTTGGTCGAATTGGTTAAAAGAAAAGTGATATGGGTTACCTTACGTATAGCTTCGTTTGGTCGAATCTGTTAAATGGCAACGGTCTGGTTCGTAAACAATAAAATGGAAGGAACGTACTGTATGTTCAGAAACTCCCGCACAATTGCAACAGGAAATCTCGAGTCAACATTTAAGTCCGCGAGCGTTCGCATTACAGTAATTAAGAAGGCAAGAGGGATTGAAGAATCTCCGATAGGGGGATTATTGTTGAGAACGCACACGTACTTCAAGACCGCAAGGGCGATTAATTCCCTTAGTGTGAACGCTCGCGTACTCGCACTTCAAGTATGGGTACGGTCTTAAATGTGAACCACGCGAAATTGAAGCGAATCAACGGAGCGAAGCGAATCAGCAGGGCGAAGCGAGTCAGCAGAGCAAAGCAAATCAGCGAAGCAAATTTTGGGCAGCCAGCCAAATGTTGTTGTTTATCCCTTGGGAACAGAGTTTGAAATTAATTTGAATTGTCTCATGATAGGATTAGTTAATGTTTTGCGAAAATGGCCACTTAATTTAAGCAAATCAAGGGCTTCTGTTATTACACATTTTATTACAACATATCGTGCAGTATATAGAGTCGTGTTGTATGTGGGTGATTTCATCGACGCCATAACTTTAGGAAAGTAGACTGAGAGTCCGTCTTGATTGTTATAATTCTGATTTGTTTCCAAGAAACATCTCGCCTCCCCCCAGCACTCTTGTTCTTTCTCAATTTTCTTCCCAACTTCTTTCAAACATACATATAACCATCAAAATTGTCCACTGTGACCTCGGGTCAAGAAGGTGATTGGACAACGATTATAACAGGAATAAGGCGAATACACTTTACGTACACTATCTCTGAGGTTTTGAAATTACTATACGACAATAGGGTGGGGAGGTAGAGAGGCATGTATTTTCAGCGAGCATGCAATACTTGGAAGCCTCTTGGTTGCTCCACTTAATCTTGAAAAAATATCAAAATCCAAAAGAAAATTTCCTGTTCTGTTTTTACTGTTCCTTTTAAAGGCCCGCAGGCTAAACCTCCTTCTGCTCGGGCCTGTATCGTCGGCATGCAAACCCTGAGTGCTAGGTGTGATCATTAATTTGCAAAGAGTCATGACAAATTGAAGTCCTTCATCCATTCAATGTTAGAAGCAAATTCAGTGCAATATCTCCCTAGTGACATATATAGCATATGTTGCTCAAAATTGAGTCCTGAGAGCCTGGAATGGGCTCACTCCAGGTCTGAGAGGATAACATAATGCAAAACTTAGTTGTTTGTTGTATGTGGGGTAGTGGGGGAAGTCCTAGACAAATAATGGGGCAAATCCGACCCAGTCACTGACATTACATATTAGTTCATCTCTCAGTGATATTCGAATAACTCCTCAGACTAAGTCATGTGTATGTAGTTAGCCTAGGCCTACGTATTCTCTTATTCTCAGTTCATAGCAACAGAATGGCATAATATTACTCATTCCACTCATTCTTCGTAAAAGCTCTGCTTCTTCAGTCCTCCTCCACCTCCTTGTTATTTTATTAATCATTGTATTTATATGACGTGGAAATAAATCAAACTCAAGCTCAATAAGTGTGTGGGTCAAGAGGTGACAAGCCTTCTAGACCTTCTGTAAGTTAGAAGGTATTACTAAACTAAATACTTAACTTCACACGCTCAAGCGTGTTGTTCATCTATTCAAAGTGCAGCACGGCGCACTGAAGATTTTTTTTATAGTATTATTGCTCGAACTTACCATAAAATCTTATAGTTTTATTTTTAAAATTCATGAGAACACATTTAATCAACGTAACATGTGAGTAACTTGGCAGACTGCCTAAAAATTGTTGGTTAAAATTCCTGAACGAAACTTGCTTCAATTTGGAGCTTTACTGTGACAATCCGTGTAAAATTGTGTGTACTTGTATACAGCGATATGGTTTTGAAAAGTTCCGGGTTGCCATTTCCTTTTTGTTTGATCGGTGGCATTCAAAGACTAGATCACACCCTAATGTCTATACGTCAATTGAAAGGTCAGCGTAACTTGCTGCATAGACAATTTTAAGTTCATTCAACTAATCACATTTCAAGTTATTTTAATTTATTTTGGATACGTTTTCCCAACTAGCAAATTGTATTTATGGGTAGCAAGAAGTTATTGCAAAGAACTTCTAGACATGACAAGTTATGACAAAAGAGTAAGACTTGTTGAATGAACAATAGCTTTTAAGTCTACCACTCAGGTCCTTCTTCAGTTTTCATTACCCAAGTACTAAAGTGGTTTAGTATGATTAACTATACTGGTGACTAGTTGAAGCAACATAGAAATGTCTATGCAACAAGTTATCTCGGCTTTTTCAAGTTAAGTGAACTGAGCATTCAAGTTATTACAACAAGGCTGTTTGAGTTTTATAAAAAAAAATTCTTCCAAATAAATCGACAGAAAAAAACACATTTCTAAAACAAAACTGTTATGTGCACCTCGTAATACTTTAACATAAAAGTGCTAAAACCTGTTTATTTTTTCTTATAAAATATTTACCACATATTTACACAGGCAGGTTTGTAAATTTTATAACTGTATTCCAGTATTAGTTTCACACTTTGTAGACTTCAGATATTTAAGTGATAGTGTTTAAGTGATAAAGATGTTCCTTGATAGATATGAAAGCATGAATAACTAAAACAAAATCCAGATGTGGTGATGAACATGTGGTTGCTCAGCTTCATTGTATCTAAGATAACATGTGCCCTTTATTGATCTTGATCATCGTATCTAACTATTAGAGACAACAAGCTAGAGTGACAATTTACTGACAATTTGGAAAAATTACCAATAAATATATATATGCCTACACCTATGATGAAATATGAACCATGCAGGGCTTCTTCTGCAGGATTTGTAGTTATACACCAATGTCCAAGTTGACGTCAGTGAATGAGTACAACTGTCCCATGGAATCAATTGGGCTGACAAAAATCAAACAGTATATATGCATTCCAAGGTAGAGCAAATGAACAAAGAAAAGTAACACGTAAATTATGCATAGTAGTCATTATAAAATATTGTGTCTGAGTATACAATATTACCCATATCTGTGTTGACTACAGCTATTATCTGATGTCGAGACTATTGGAAGAGACTATTACTTAGTCGACTGCTTGTGAATTTAGCTTCCTTTACTTTTTCTAAAACATGCCAATTCAAACTTAACCAGGTTAAGTTGACTACGTAGAGCATGCTAGTGAAATGTTTTTGAAGCATTGGGACATTAATATTATATGTATTTTCTTGACTTACAAATACATTCATGTGTACGCACTGAAACCCTTTACAAGGTGTACTTACTTTATAAAGAGATGTCCAACTCATAACAAGAGTATTTTTACATTACGTGGTAGCCCATACATGCAATACAGATACACGCCAGGCCTACTCTTTAAATTTACATTAAACTTAACCACATATTGAAAAAGGAAGGTGCTTACTGCATATCAATACGCAGCTGGTACGGTAGAGTATCTCCATAGAGGAACCGAGCATTAGTCTATAGTATAATTATCTAGCCTTTTAGTTTAGAGTATGTAACAAAAGAAGCGATTGGCTGTTACTGAATTGTTGTCAGATATGAGTAAATTGTTGTCGGATGAGGCTGATTATATGCATTATTAAAACATATATTCCTGCACTCTCATTGCTTGAATATTTGTCGGCATAAAATCGAATATATTCTGACATGAAAACGAATATATGCTAGCATAAAATCAAATATATGCTAGCATATAATGAATTATGTGCCGTCATGAAATCGATTATATGCCAGCATTAATTTGAAGATAAGCCAGTTTTAATTCGAATATATGTCTGTATGAATTCACTTTTATGTAGACATAAAAAACTGCCTCCTGATTAGCTCAGAATTAATGTTTGCATAAATGGCATATATGTTAGCATTAAATAGAATTTATGTAACTATTAAATCGAATATATGTCGTCATAAATATCTGAATTTTGACCACTGTGGCAATCCATAAACGTTATGATGTTTAAGAGTCCACACATATGAGAGCCTACAGTACAATCTTTTCCATCTCTACAAGGGACAGCAACGTTACAAATAGTTGCACGGTTCTATGCCCTATAGAAGTAAGTTATTTAAAAAAAATATGATGTGTTTATTGAACACGATAAATGCAAAAATGTTTGCAGACAATGATAGGGACGATTAGCCAAACAATTCACAGGAAATTTGGATACGCGTCATTGACTACTTTTAGCACGAAATTCTTTGTAACGGGAGTGTTGTTAACCTTGAACTTTGCGGTTGATTGTTATCATTTATTTGTTTGAAACAAATTCAATCATCTGTGCAAAGGATTGGAAGAAATGGTGGTTCTTTGGAGAAGACGCGGGTTTTTTTTAAAGAAAGAAAGATATTATTCTAAAAAGTACGAAAACATGTTATTGGTTACCTGCTCAAATCCCGAATCCTGAGTCGTTGTACTCTTGTTTACACAATTTACATGTTGACACTAAGGGTTTTTCCAACTCCCTGGTTTAAAGTTGCAGGTAAAACAGCATGTCTATAAACTGTTTATATGAATGAGGTATTGTTATAACGGAACGCCATTACTCTTTTAGAGATGTGTAACCATTTTCTTTAAAACTTTCCTAGCTTCCAAAATTGTAATAGTTTTGAATTCTTATACATGAACTCATACTTTCATTTGTGGCTTCATCATGTGTTATTCACAGTGTGTTAAAATTTGTTGTATCACAGTGTTGTTGTGTTTAATTATTTCTACCTGGTAAGTTTAAAAAAAGAAAAGAGCACCTACGGTTACAGTTAACCGTTAATCAATGAATCACAGGTAGGGAAGTGTCTGTTGGATAAAGCTTTAATGATTGCCTTACACAACAAACAATAACAATACCACTGAACTGACCTGAACATTGTGGCAACAAACACGTATTTTATGTAGATCCCACCAGTACAGTATACCCACAAAGAAATGTGTAATGTACACTATAGTACTCGAGTACAGTTTTCTGCACTTGGACTTTAGACCAATTCCAATTTGGTATATCATCTTGCTTGGCAGATTTCTTATTTCTGAAGTTTACTCTTTGAGTGTCCAGAAAGAGCACTTCTGTAATGAGTCGATGCAGTCTTACACATTTAGCAACACATACAATGAATATCTTCTTGTTGAAAGCAAATGAAGTGAAGCCAATGCTTTAATTGTTGCTGATATTCGTCATAAGGTAGATTCTTTGGCATAAACGATAGTGACTTTGCAACTGATATAGAGACTGAGTGTATACGGTAATTCTCACAATACAACTCCATTTCAATTAGATCCTTTCATTGTTCAAAGCTGTTTCAAAGTTATGGTTACAAAGATAAAATGGTGATCATAAGATGTCATTTTGATCTGAGTAATACTGGGAAAAGCAGTGTGACGTGACAAACAATATATTCACAATGACACAGGCTGTCCTGAAATGACCATTGACCTCAACAACTGGCTTCTTGTGCTAAATGTGTTACATCAACATACTAAATATGACATCTGTCCTTGTTGAAATATTGTGTAAACAATGGTTTTCACAGTTTGACCCCTGGTGAACTCAAACGACTATGACCTCCGCCGACAACATAAGACTCAATATCACAATATTGGGATTACTAGGCCCCTTTATCATCTACATGGCTGGCTGGTGAATGCTTTATAGCAATCTCAAATTCACAGGTTGGCTACGCAGAAAAATATCAAGACTCTGATTTGCAAAGAATTGTGGCGCCGAACAGTTAATTCTACACACGTACAGAAAATATATCTCCATGAGTAGCATACTTCTCCAAAACAATACGTAAATTTCTCTACTTTGATTCGTTATTTTGAAATTGAACAAGACCGGTAACATTTGGACGAATTTGAGTTAACAACATCTTGCAGAAAAGTTGGAGGCAACGAATGTGAACCGTATTCATCCGCAACGATTCGGCGCTAACTGTACTAATTCAGCGCTTGCAGCATAGGCACTTGTAACGTTATTATTGTACGTATATGGTTGGCCGTGTAAGTGTGTGGCATATAACGTGTTTTGGATGATGACCAACCATGGCCATGAAATCGACCAAGCATATTTTAATAGGCCGGAGAGTTTTTTTGCAAATGATATAGACTAGACATGTACATTCTTTAGATTAATAGGGCACTAGGCCTTTGGTGTTAACTTTCGTAAAATTTCGTCATCTAGCAGCGAGGTAACATTAACGTTAACATGTTGTTCAATTCGACCAATCAGTGTCCAAGACTCTGTGTATTCTCTGTCAAGTTAGAAACAAGCGTGATTCGTAGTTGACAGCTTGGTTGTCCGGTTAATCTGTGATGGTTTTTGTCATCATTTCTTCGTTTATATTGCGGATTTTGAGATGAAACACTGTTAGGTGAGATTTCCTGGCATCTGGCAATCAAGATAAGCACAAAAATAATGTTTTTATTTTATTTTATGGAATCGTGCATCATGATGCAGTGTGATCACTTTGCAATTTTGGAATAGGCTAGCCAGTAATTATGATCATGTATCTGTCAAAATGCCCAAGATCTGGAAAATTTCAAGTATAGGCAATTACCAGTGTAAAAAACTAAGTTGATAACCGAAAATCCCATGATTGTGCGAGCACATATTTTAAGAGGGTTGCCATGTCCGACGTTTGGCATATAAGTGGCATATCATTGCAAGAAAAAAACATTTAGTGCGCGCGAATAATTGCATTGACTTTTGTTTGAGTTATATAAACGGCATATTCGACGCATATGACGACGAGTAATAGAAACATGGAGATAGAAACAAGAGGGCATTGCGCGCGAATCTTGCATTCAAATTTTGTTATCGGGTCCGATTTTTTGTTATAAACAGCTCATTCGCTACAAATGACACCAAATGCCGTGACAAGATACGAAAAACAAACACTATACTGAGTGTGCGGGATCTGGGGAATCTTATCCATGGATTTTAAAATAAATCAATCTTAGATGCAATTTTCTGGCATCTGGGAGTCAATACTAATAGTACACAGAGCAAGGTATTTTTTAAAAACATAATGATACGATAAGGTTAGGATGTGGATTAAGTACACAAAAGATACCATAAATAATATTAGGGTATCGACTACTCATCATTGTACTACTAAACAGATAATCAGATTGTATGAATTTATAGTTAATGATGCTCACTGTGATATTAAACAACAAATACGCCATGCATCATCATAGTCAGATCATCAGATCATCCAGGTAATCAGATAGTATGAACTTATAGTTAATGATGCCCATGAGTTCAAACAACAAATACGGCATGCATCATCAGTAACTGGATTATTTAGCAAAATCCGTCCGGTGTAGCATGTGGCAAATATGTCAATGTTTTTACCATAGTCTAGACGCACATCCAATGGATGTACAAAAGTAGGAGTGCGTTCCTTCGATCTTCACCCATGGTTGACCGATGATGACATTTGATGAACATCAAGATGGAGTTGGCTGGTTCAACACTCGCGCTTGTACAGGTAAATGTAAATAAAATGTTTAGTTCTATCGTGGCATTCGGAAAACAATTGCCAGCTTGGTCACTTGTGAGATTTTCAAGGTTCTTCTTTCAAAGTTGTCGATATCGTGTTATGTTAACCTCTTCAGTAGACCAAAACCCGTGCCACAAACGCAATCCTTGTTTGAATGAGGGAGCGAACGGCATGCGCCTAGGCGCCCTTATTATTCAGTAGAATGTTCTGGCTCTTAGAAAGATCCACGTCGAGATTCTTCGACAGGAGGTAGAAAGTCTTTAATGAGTCACGTGGCCTTCCCACAAACCGATCACACATTTCAGTGATGAGACTGTCAATGAATGGGGTGAATATTCGGTTTTGGCGTTATCAGACTCCACGGCCATCTCCTCGCACTGCCTAAACAATCTCTCAAATTTCTCTTCTCATTTTGCCCTGATGTCTTCACGCTCGATCTTCAGAAGGCCAACATACATAGTCATAGGCACGGATAATGTCCACTGCCGTCCCCGGCAGCTGAGGCGCCAAGCTCTTGTTGTACCCATATATGTAACCGCAAACGGCGAAACATATTATGAAAGTTGAAGATATCAGCTGTGTATGTAATCCCGCTGCTTCGGCCACAGTCTTGGTATGCCGTGTTCGCTTTCTGTTTACCTGAATTGAAGAGAGGCATTTGAGTACAAGTCAGCAAAGATCCTTCAAATCGGCAAAGGCTGTATGCCTTTCAACCCATCTATTCTCACAAAGTGGTTTCATCTTCAGGCTTCCGCAACCCTCGCCTGCCATTTTAGTGACTGCGTTTTCAAGTTTACGCTGGCCTTTCGGGCTAAACTTGAAGAAAACACCCAAAAACTGCATCAAACGAACCATGTTAACAATTTCAATTTCTTTCGAAGCTTGCGACAATGCAAGGTTGAGTTCATGCGAACTACAATTTATGAAGGGTGCCCTGTTATTGTTCGACTTGTCCTGAAACATTTTAGCTGCGCCCTTTTGCTTCCATTCCACATTCCCGGCTCCATCGAAGGTTTTGCGCATTGCATTTCGTTGATACGCAATCTAGAATATTATCAGCAATGTTTTCTCCCCGTATTTCTTCACACTTAAGGAAATCAAGTAGTTCTTTCGATTGATACATCATCTTTACTATAGCGGATAATCACACCAAGCTACTCCCAACTGGATGTGTCCGTAACTTCACCTGCAATGAGACCATAGAATGACCCAGCCTCTTATGCATTCAATTCCGCTAGAATTTTCCCGCGGATGTATTCCAAAACATAGTCTAGTAAATCATTCTGAGTTGTTTCTGGTAGCTGTTTTTCGGCCCGTTTCCAAGTGACTTCTCAATACATCATCTGATATACTAACCGGCTTAATAAGGGGCTGGAAATTTCACATATTCTTGTGCAATTCGTGCTCATTTTTAATGGACATACCATCACGATGGCCCCTCAGAAACTGCACTCAAGCCCATAATGTTCAATGCATCTGCTGATCGACGCCAGGAAAGGTCTGTTTCGAGCGACAGTTGCAGCTACTAGCAGTCGATGACAAAGTTTCGTCTGTTCGGGTGTTCGTGCTCTTCAGTGTAGACAGGAACACCTTCATTTTCGCTGTTGTGCGGATAGCATATCAGACCTTCCAGTTATATCGACATAAATTATTATTCATATTGTTAGGAAATTTTCGTGAAAAATCAAAACTATAACTTTACTGTTGTATAGTAGAACATCATAGTGTTATGAAATAGTAATACTGCCTCTTTGATGTTACCGAAAAACTCCATCGAGACATCTTACAGGCCCCTTATATATTTATCTAGGTCAAGGAATCAGTTTTCCCACGAGAAGTTTTAACTATCTTATTGAATCTTGTTACAGGGCCTTTTCCCAAAATAGATTCCATTGTGTCTGTAGAACATTCGAGAAGGTTCTTCTCACGTGGTATGGAAGTTTCCATAAGAAAGGGGTGGACTTCCAAACTCCCAACCAATCAGGGCAGATCAGTGCTTTCTAGTGATTTTTATATCGTAAGCTAATACAAGATGAGCAGGTTATTGGCTGCCTTCTGATTATGCGCAGAGGGATTTTCGGTAGAGTACGGTATAAAAGGCGGCATGGGTGCGCAAGTTCTTCACTTCGTCACCATTTCATCACCCCTTTGAATTGCGTAATTGACGGAGTCAAATCATTATTTTATTTAATTGGAGAAGAGAATCGACAGAGAAGAAATTATACCGAATCACTAATCAAATCCTATCTTGTCAACTTGTTTTTCTGAGAACTCATTGTTTTCTTCTATCTTCCGTTCGAGACGTCTCCTGAAGAAGCATAAAATACGGCATCAAGATAACCCCAGTACATCTCTCTCGCGAGTCCCGACATAATATTACATGTCGGAGGAGCCGGGCATGTTATAATATTACAATAGGCCTTTATGGGTTGCTTCGTTGGCCTGTTCTATATCAAAAGTAGGTATAAAGGGCCACCTGACAGTAACTTCACATATCACATGAGCGATTCAGGCAAACGTGGGTAATATATAAAAAATTCACAGGGTTAAATTAAAGTGATTTGTCCTTATGGTGAAGAAAGGAATACACGAAGCTGCTGATCTGACGAACCATGAAAGTTTAGGTTTCACTATGCTAACTATGCCAAAAACGTTGCATTTATAAAGAAATAAATGATCGAAAGTATCAGGAAATTTATCAGCTGAACACCCAGGTGGAACAACTTAATATGTACTGTCATGTCCCGGTTGAGAGCAATCGTAAAGTGTCAGTATCATGAACCGATAAAAGGTTAGGAACTGTTGTACTGTCAATACCAGTGCTTTGAAGCATGATATAGAATATGGAAACTGTCCTTACTGGCTGCGCTGAATAAAGATTTCATTCATGTATGCTTTAACTTCGTGCCTCGTGATTTAAACAAGCCAATGAGAGAACGCATTGTAATGCATATTCAGTATCAACAAAGCATTCCTTGCTCGAAAAACAGCTGATCATCGACGTGACTAGCAGACTAGTGACAGCAGTAATAAGTGTGCAAAACATAGCATATGGTCACACATACTACTACACTTGGTATCACAGACATTCGATCATCTTCACAATGTCACTCTAACTAGGGCTAGGCCATATAGCAAACTTTATCAGAACTATGTTTCTGACTAGGCATACTCTAGTTTTCCATCATTATCAAATCAAAGAATAGAAAGAAAGCAGAGAGCAAACCACAAACAAACAACAACAAAATGGAGACAATTATCTGTAAGACAGTCAGTAGGAGGCCACTGTGTATTTTTAATTTTCCACAAATGCAGGATCTGTTAAGTATGCAATATGTGCTAAATCATTATAAATCATATACAACTTCCATTATAAGAGATATACATGGATATTATGATTGAATTACTTAGTAGCACATAGCTAATGTACAAACATCTATCTTCCAATCTGTGTCAAAGTAGTCATCACCAACCCACGTACACCCTCCCTCAAGTACCCAGCAGAGGTTCATGCATATGTTCATTTTGACAAAAGTGTTCACTTAAACAGAATGTTGTAAAGCCACTTTTTCAACACCTCTCACTTCCAACTCTTTTAGGATTGTTTACTTCTGACAGAGGATATTTTCTGCCAATTTTTATATATTCATAAGCCTGTGGAGTTGAACAATCATGTTAATTACACCTGATTGCTAAGAATAAAGTGTTGACTAATCTGCTTCAAATAACATATCCCTTTTGTCCAATATGCTGAATATCCTGTAAAGTATTATGTCCTATTATCCCATTTGCTGAATGTCCTTAGTGCACTTGAAAATTTTCAAACTTTCAATTCTCATCTGAAAACTTTCCTCTATGATAAGTACTTTAATTAGTAGTGGTTTTATTCTGCATTCTTTGTAAAGCGCTTTAAGATATTCCTTATGTAAAGCGATACATAAATGTTTGTTATTACTCTTATTATTATATGGCAAGCCGAGTGGGACAAATCCAGTATAATATATATTAAATTGAATTTATACCAGGATCAAATCTAAATAATCATGGGAACGAATCTTAAACAGATAAGTCTAGGAAAGGAAAAGAACATTTCTGGGAACTAAACCTAAAGACCACGGCACCATTCGGTTTAAACATCACAAACGATGATAAACCAAAATTCCTTTGCAATTACGACGGAATCGGATAAAAATAATTCGACACGGATTAAATAATCCTATTTTCCAAAACTTCTGCTAAATCCTGCAGAAATCAGTAAGTTGCTTTGACTTCACAACCATGCCGACACTCTTCTCTATAAAACCAAACATTGGCTGTTTTACTTCCAATCACTTACCTCATTTAGTTATTGTATCTCACTCGAGATCCAGCCTTTCTCTAAATGCAGCATAGTTGTTTAACAGTTTTTCCTTAAAGGAGAAGAATATTGTATATAGGTAACTCCTTCAGGTGTAATCAATCTTATGGTTAAAATTTATGACTGTAATTAACGGTGTGTACAAAAAGTCTCCTTCCCTCCTTTCAAGTGAAAAAATTCCTGCGTACGGCACTACTGGTGATAGGATCTCACATTATTCACTTTTTGCTTACAATAACGCACAATATGATTTCAGTCATTATTCTGGGCACATTGTTGCTTGAACTACAGGATTCTTCCATCTGAAATCTCTGACAAGTTTCGCACATTCTTCATTTCCTTGTTCTGTTAAGGCATTTTCCAAGTTTGTGATGTTCGTGGGAGATAACAGTGAATTCTTGGTCAGCTTCTCTAACAAAAGAGTTCCTGGTGTTTTGTGCTTCTTGATATCAGTAATTAATTCTTCAGGAAGTTGGAAAATATTTGCCAGCAGGGTAGCTTGATCTACATCAAGATGCTCTGATAAATTCTGCTTTAGCTGATCAAAAGATTTGATGATGGCTGCAAGGTTGAAAGAAGAGGAAATTGTAAATATTTAAACTCATTACTCTACATGAAGTGAATTAAACTGAACCTGTGTCATGCAAACAATATCCAGAAATGTGAAACAACAGTGATGTTTTTCTTACACACGCAGGCAAAACAAACCGTAAAAGCTCAGAGATTTCAATGAAACTAATATAAAATATGATTTAATTCCAGAATGTTTACTTTGAAACAGGTGGTTGAAATCCATTAAGTTTTATTTTCACTGCAGTTAGACGTCAATAGTTTATATACGCAGTCTTTAAGAGTGTTGCTTAGGTGTGAAAACTGACGTTTCCTTAATATCAAATGTTTCAAATAGCTGATAGTTATGTTCCACCTTTTGACATGGCAACTGCATCCTGGACTCCTCTATGCAAAGTAGGATTAGGTGTACAAGTCTCATATGAAAGTCACAGGCAGAATGTAAAATGTTGATGTTCGAAAGGTAAGATTACATGTACACATGTCATATTAAAGGATTCTAAAGCAAATATCAACACTTAACATATGGTCTAAAATTAATTAAAATGCTTTTAATTTGTTAATATTGTAATTACTCACATTCGGGTAACACGAGTTGGAATGGAGATGTGATTTGGTCAATATGTAGTAATTTGTCAATCTGTGAAGAGGAAAAGAAGAGTTAAGCTTGATGATTCTCCTAAAAAAATAGTTTGTGCATATCATACCTCTATAAATTGACATTATGTATCAAACAATGGTTTAGGTGATAATGTTAAAAAACTTAATTAGTACTAACTGTTTTTGATATTTTGTATGTATACATTTGTGATATGAAGATGGCTTGTCATAAGGCATTTTATTGTTGTAAGAAAGTAACATTATATTTAAAACCTGTATAATGGAAATCAGTTCATCAATTTAGACAGACAAAGAAAAGATATTAATAGAAATGCATGACTTATTTAGAGAATGTAAATTAGAGAATGGTAAAAAAAACAGAATAAACGGTAAATATAAAAAGAGTCTCAGTAGCTAAGATAAATCCAGAGTGAAACGTGTAAACTACTTGTGTTCATTTTTTTGTTATTTTTGTTATTTCAAAACAAAATCAAGTTACCTGCAACTGAACGCTAAACTGGAAAAGATTCTTCATGGACATCCCATATCTTGCCTCTATTTCCAGATTGACAGTATCTTTGATCCATTTATTCTGAAGATGGAATTCTACCTTGTGTCTATTCTGTAACCATAGGGTTTCCATAGCAACATCCTTTAAAGTGAAAAATCAAGAGATGTTTAATTATTAATTGATAACAATATTGGGAGCCTTGAACATGATGGTCAAGTTGTTAGGGCAATGGGCTTTTCAATTAAAGAATGCAAGTCCCAGTACTGGTCGACTGAATAGTTATGATATGGTTTTGGGCAAGGACATTAACCTCAATTGCCTGTCTTCATCCAGTTGTATACATTGGCAATTGCAAGGTAATTTGTAAATATAGCTGTGTGCTTGACTTTGACAGCACCCAAGTCCCACAGTAGACACATATATAGTAAACTGAAGTACTTTACGGCCAACTAATGGAACTATGCATACTGAGATTTATGGTCGTTGTAAAGTCATTTGACAAGGTTTTGGCCTTCAGACAAGGCTATAAAATATTAACTTCATCTTCTTTTTGGCACTTATAAGCTTTTAAAAGAATGATTATTCGTATTACCCTAAAAAACCCATAAAAAAACAAAAAAGAGACCATAACAGTTAGACACATTACAACATACTTATATTATCAGTACAAGAACATTCAAGGAGGATGGAATAAAGGACTAGCCCAGAATTAAATCAACTGTATAGACAACTGCAGCTGGGACCATATGACTCCTTTCCATTCACTGAATATCATAGAAATGACAGAAGGAGACAATTTTCAAAATAACATAAATGTTATTTGTATAACAACATATGCTAACACCAAATATATACCACTCAACAGATGCATATGGAACAGGAACTACCTGCTTCCTGTACATGCTATCAACAAATAAATAAGAATATTTAACAAATATTACTAACCACTTTTCTAGGATGTGGGTTACACTGTGAGGTACTGGAGTGAGCACTAACATGTAAAGTTGAAGTCATAGATTTGAGTACAACAGAGACAGGATCATGAATTATGGTTCCCTTTTGCTGGTAGATTTCTTCATTGATAAGACTCTATTAATATAGAAAATGAAACACTTGAATATTATATTATTATTTATGTAAATTTAGTATTAGAATCAATGCCACACTGCTTAGTTGTCTTGTGTATGACCAGGAGGCAATAGCAGCTCCCTATTATGGCCCTCTCTGGGTTGGCCATTGTTTGATAAATGAGGGAAATGTTATTGATATCTAATACACGGAGTGTCTGATAGGATGAATTATCAAAGACCATTAATAGTCTGACAGCCTATGTTCTGAAATACAAATGTTTGCTGTCTGATCTTGGACAAGAAGTCAAGGTGTGTTTACAAATGTGTCTGTAATTACAAAACTTAGTATCAGTTGCATAGCTCCGAACTCTTGAGAAGGCAAATGCTGGTCCATGCCACGAATCGCCGTCCTGGGGGAGGGGGTGTCCCTTTGATTTTTTTTGGGAATCCTGGTGATGCCTACATGTAAAATGGTGGCACTTAGAAAGGCTTTTGTCACCCAGAATTTTCTGAAAAATAAGCATTTTTTTGTGTGTAACATCAATAAATTGAATAGTAGGTGATAATTCATTCTTTCCCGTGGCATGAAAATGTTCGCTGCTCGCCCCAATGAAAAGAAATATAGGCTAATTTGAGGTTCAAATGATGCTTTAAAGGAGGTTTTATACTCTATTATTGTATCTCGTTTTCAGGTCAATCAGAATCTACATGCAATAGAATCGGTTCAGAGTCAAACCCAAATGTCAAAAATGAAACAACATTCCATGACAAATGAGAAACATTATCCATAATTCACTCCCAACCCAGACTTGGTTGTTGTTATCATATAAAAACATTCCATTCTCGAGTTTTTGTTTGCCATAAATTATGCATTTATACACTGTAGGGTGATATAATTACTTTGTCGAAATTATTCCAGTATGAAGTATGTACAGGTGTTGGTAGACTCAAACCGCGAGTTGTTTTGAGGGTAAAAACAATGAGGTAACGCGGAGTAGAAAGTAGATAAAGGCAGTCTGTTTTGCATGGAATGAATGCTAAAGAAATGATGGTTGCTAAGTCAAAATTTGATGCAATTTTTTATGTATACTTGACAATTACAATGCGGGTTTTTCGGACGCTTGCGCGGGTCAGCGGGTTTGGGTGTTAGAATGCGGGTCCAACCAGCGAAACGCGGGTCAGTTGGGAGCTCTGCAGTTGTCAATGACCACCAAAAACAATTTATTGAACATTCAGTTTTGTTCTAGGACATCTGATCAGTGTCTTTTTGACCACTGCAAAATTATAATTTTCAACCAGTTATGACCACAGACAGCTTAACCCAGAATATCTCACATGACCCTTCCATCAACTATGTCATCACAATTTGACTGTCAGAGTGGTTTGTGCCTCTAGGGCATCAAGCTAGAACTTTATCATTTTCATCACTAAATACTGTAGCTATGGTTAACAATGTATCAACCTTGTACAGATCAGTGAATGAACCATGTGTCATTCAGAAAGGTAGATAACTGAAATCCATGAGGCAATAAGCAATACCCACTTTAGCAGATGAAATCTGCTACTTACTTTATGTTCCAGTGAGTCATCATTATGAAACCAAAGATGGATTGTCAATTGATCCCCTGATTCAGAAACTCTGTTTACAATCGGTAAAAGACAAACATGCTTCCTCATCTTGGGTATGAAAGGGACATGAAGACCAATGAGACAGGGTTTCTCAGCTTCAACGGCAAGGTGCTGACTATTCATAGAGCAGCTGAGGTGTTTCTTTTCTAAGCTCCATTTGACAGATTTATCTGAAGAAAATAAAAAAAAAACACATTTGGCTAGAAATGTTTCTAACATTGTGAAAGGTAGAATACCAATCCTATTCTATATCATACAGTAGATGATTTTAAAGGGACAGTCTGGTGGTAGAAAATGAAACACTGCATAAAGAGAACATCAGAGTAGTACAATATCATGTACAGTATCTAATTCTATGTATTGATGCAAGGGCACTAGTTTAAGTAAAAAAGTATAACACAGCTTGAAGGGTATTATTTTCCTTTGGAAATGTTGTATATTTCTCCCTAAAATGTGCAACATTTGAAATGTTTGCTCTCAAGGTACAACTAAAAGAGAAAGGTTCCTTGAAATGGAGATGATTTGTCTGGACATCACCTCCTTCTAGAGATATTGAATTTTTAAATTACACACAACCAGAGGCTAAGTGATTTTCTTGTCAATATCGTGTTTTGTGTACGCAGGAGGTTTCACGATCAAGTGTGACTTTCATTCCAGCTTAACTCTAGCAGTTACGAAGGTTTGGAAGGTTTTCAGGCTTTGACACATATTGACCTCACATAACCTTTTGACCAGCAATAGTACATATGAAGTTCACACAACTGTTCTGAATCATTGTAGTTACAAATTTTTCAGGCTTTGTCCTCTACAGTGAAGCAGGGTTTTTGTATCATTTAATACCACACGCCCAGTGTCAAACAACACCATTATGCACTTTTTGGCCTATCATGTTTACAAGTCAAGAGGTGGTACACACAAGCTCATATACATTCTTCTGTTGATAGTACAAATTTTAATGACTATATTTAATGCTGACTGGAGTACAAAACACAAGACAAAATAGAGAACAGACCTGTTTGTAATACACCAGAGAACACATCAATACCCATCTGGTTGGTTGTAGTAAAAGCACAGTGTGGAATAATCAAGGTGACATGCTTGTGTAAGGTGATGCTTTCTGGACCAAATTTCACAAAGGGGGCCAACCTTAGACTCTTGTTTGAGATAGGTCCTTTAATGACAGGGTCAGTAGAAACCCACAGACTAACAATCCTTCCAGTGTGTAGTGCCCCAGTTGGTACACGCAGGCAAACACCTGCGATAAACATCTCTCCTCCACGCTGATCAAAGTACTGTTCTTTATAAAGATTTGATCCTGGGAACAAAGGAAGTCTCTCTGGAGGAGAAAAGTAACACATTTCATGTATAAAGGAAAGTATTTGTAACTTTCCTAAAACATGTGTTAATTGCATATACTGTTTCAATTCACAATATACAAGTAACCTCTGTAACACAAAACTGCTTCTATTGTCTATATATACAATGATGAAAAATCAAAATATAATTCAATAACATTAGACATGCAATGATTGATGTGATTAATGGAAATATGTATAGAAGAGAAATTTCCATTAATAGCAACAACACTTCTAAAGGTTTATTTACAGCATCTCTATTACATTTCTATTAAGTAGTTACTTCGTGAGTAATATTCCTACGAAAATAAATACAAATGCACTTTCTTCTATTAACACTAAAACAGGCATAAACTGTGGTCCTTGAATGTCATATAAGATTGAGAGTAATTAAATCCGGAAAGAATATAAAAGAAATACCCGTGTAGCTGAAAATAGGGTATCTTTACCATGCTCTTCCTTAGCAATTAGCAACAGCCGTCTTCCCAAGTCCAGTTTTCCATGGGACAATTTCAAGGCTCTTTGGACATCCAGTCTCATGTATCCCTCATGTATCAACATTTTGAAATTTACTGACAACTTTGGTTCCCTTTTTGAAATGATTTCCTGTTTCTCTGGAATCTTTACCTGAAATATTGATGATATATTACAAATCGTTCATAAAATTATATTTTTGTATCATACTTATCATACTGAAGATAGAAAACTAAATATACTGCATTTGATTTAGCTTCAGTGAATATGCAAAACTTGATCTCTAAAAACGTAACTTTGAGTAAGAAAGAAACTGTTACAACTAGTAAAAGGAAGACTTTTCAGACAGACTTTCATGACAACAAAAATAATACTTTTCATATCAGAAATTACACTCTGTACTGGACCTTCTAATATTCTAAGATCTTGATTTTATGCAAAGTGACTTTTGTTTTAATAGCTACAAGCGTAAAGTGTCAAAGTCTTAACAGTGTTTACAAAGCACAAACCATTTTCTTTTTATCTTTCTCTCCTTCATTTTCCTTTTCATTCTTCTCCTGTGATGTATCAATGTACTCCAGCACCAGTCTTGCCACCTTATTAAAGTGAATAGCTTTCAATCCTTGAAACATTCCGATCATTCTGTCTGGCATGATGAGCTCTCTTTCATCCAATATTTTCATCAGCATCTTTCCAGATTCTGCTGCTGTCTGAATTGTTTCATTTTCTGCTGGCTTGAGCTTAAAATACACACCTAGCTTTTGACAATGCTGTTTCTCTAGATGCTTTGCAATGTCTCCTCTCAACTGTTCATATTTGGTTAAGTCTGAAAGTGAGGACATGACATCCACTTTACATTCGAAAAAGTATAGCTAAGACTAGATATCAGTCATATCACATATAAACATTAGAGTGCCTATACTAATTGACTGCCAAGTTTGAACAATGAGCACTGTTCACAGTTAACATGCACAAGTTCACAACTGGCCCACAAGAAGCATGCAACCTGCATGTGGTGGTTTGCATGGAAGTCAACCACTGGTGCGTGCACTCACGAAAATGGTTAAGTATACTGTCCACAACTTATGTGCAACTCTTCAGCTATAAGCCTTGTTCGATAAGTTCTAGTCTTGTATACAACTTTAATTTCATTGTTGCTTTGAGCTATAAATTAGGTAGTGAGAATACTTATTAATAATGAAAGTTTTCAAGTGGGACTTTTTGGGTTCAGCATCAAGATGTAATTTGTTTCAATCAGAAGTTTTTATGTGATTAAAATGTTTCCCCAATACTAAGTTGATATAAGTATCACTCAGGTGTGTCTACTGCTAAAACCAAATGCAACCACCTTTTCTGGTCTATGTAGAAACTCACCATGTTCTCTATGTGTGCTTACTTTTTCATCTCCACTTATACACACTTGCCTGGTTTATGTCTAGGATAATTATCATTCATTTTTTTATGCCAACTACATTTAGATACAGGCCAGGGTGGACTTTCAAAAGTTCACGCATCTGTTCCACTTCAACTTCCACTTGAATACTCACCTGGGTGCAGTCCTCTAAAAAGAATTTCCTGGCTTTCTGGAGATAAGAGAATGTTTTTCACCTGAAGAATTGAACCAAAATATTCATGAGTAATGGGAACTGTAAATGGTAGCATGTTCAACACAAGAGTGCACACCCTGTGAATGATTAGGTTTAATGTAGGAACATAATGTAAACAAATAGGGCTAAAACAGACATGGAACAGCACATCAGACATGTGTGGAATCCAACAGTTAAGGACTGGTTATAACAACATAGCTATTATTAAGGCATTATTCATTAATTGGTACCTAATACCTACAAAACAGTTTCCCATCACTGCACTGACCCGTGCATGTAATAACACACAGGTGTAATTATGTACACTTCTTCAGCAATTCATTGCATTTTGAGTTACTCATTATTTACAAAGCAACATGAAAGAGTCGGCAATACTAGGAAAACAGGATAAAAACCAGAAAAGGGGGGACACCAAAATAACAGTTTAACAAAAGATTAATTTAATTGCAATCATGCATAATACACAACATTAAAAAGATAACGATCCATGAGAGAAGATGCCATGGAATAAACTATAATTCAGTCACAGCACTGACTTTATTCATTGACACAAAAGACTTAGTTTTTATATCAGCTTGACAACAGCTGCAAGACTTCCAACTGGCAGGACATGAATAAACAAAGAAAAGATCATAAGAGAAAAGATGCAACTTAATGTCATGTAATGAAGAGACATTTGAGAACACAAACAACTGGAAGACAATCAGCAGATATAACTCACCTTTGATTGTAGGATAAGGGCTGTCTGGTTCTTTTCATGTTGTGATACTTTTAACTTCACATCAACCATGTCAGTGTCTCCATCGTTGTTTCTTTTAAGTCTGAACTGATGAGAGACTCTAATGGCAGCACAGAGGTGATCAACGTCTACATGCTAGTAGATAAAAGATATTGCCGATCATTGTACTGAGGATGAAAATAATTGTTATGTAGTCAAAGAAATTGTGCCACTTATAAGATATAAGAATTAAGGATATGCTGGTAAGGAACCAAGACATGTAGCTCTTTACAAATCCTAACATTTCATAGGCAGCTAGTGAAGATTGTAATTCAATAACAATTTTTTTGTTTAGATTGTTCCATGGAGTCGGAACCCACTGGGAATATAAGTTATGAATTTTCTGTTATTTTCAATGAGTGTTAGGAGAATTACTAGGCAGGCATGTAATGTTCTTCATCATTCCTGCTCACAGGACAGCCACTAAATCAACATCCCATTCATCATCACCACTCATTATCACCAAAGTGCAGTCATTGTGAGTGAAGCTTATTGTGAAACCAGGTAAAAGAATATATGACCAAATTCTATTTAATAATTCACATACCGGAAGTACAACATATCACAGTAAACGTTATTTTATAGATTCTGGACCGTGGTGGGCTTTTTAACCAGAAACCTAGTAGGTGAAAGGGAGATATTTTAACCACTACAACATTGTGGTCCACTTCAGGAAACCAATCCTTAACTACAGGTATAGTAATGTTAAAAGACAAACTTTAATAGCATTGGTGAATACAAACCTTTGTTGATTCTTCCTTCATTGGTTGGTAACTATCACCGGGTGATGACATCATCAGATCAATGTAAGAAGCACAATCTCTGCCGTCATTCAATGTCCGGGTAACTTGAAATGTTCTATAGTTTCCTAAACTCAGTTTGGACTGGTGGTCATCTAACAGCAACTAAAACATATGAACGTGGCAAAGTAAATACCAAAAAACCACAACCAAGCAGATATTTGATTATGCAAAGAGAGATCAATACTGCTGTAGCAAGTAACATCCTCTTTGTTTCTTTAATTTGCTCACATTACTAATTTTGCATGGTATTATCAAATCCTATACAGGCATGTAGCCAGGAATCTGCCAAGGGAGGGGCGAAATGTAGGCAAACTTTCTAAGGGTAGCGCCACCATGATTGGCGCAAAGCGTACAAGAAAATTTTTGCTGAAAATGCCTCCCAGATTGCTGGAAATGTCACTTTCCATGCATTGTAAGTTGCATCTTAGCATTTTCTCTTTTGAAATTACTAGCAATATCATAAAAACATTAAAAAAATATTTTAAAAATTTGCTCAAGGGGGGGGGGGCGACTGCCCCCTTTGCCCCCCTTGGCTACTCACCTTATCCTATAAATACTTCTTATGCAAATTATGTGAACCATTAAAACTTGGGTCATGTGAATATATTTTGAGGGAAACACATAGTTTTTATGAAAATGAAATTTTGACTGAAGAAATGTGCCCTTAACAAATCATTTCATAATTTGCCAGTGAAAAACAATAAAAGTCAATGTATAGATCATAAAAGAAAGTAACATTGACAGTATCTGACTTACAAATCACAAAAAGAAACAGAACTGACTTCTAAGCTACTACAGATATCACCATGGTAACAGGAGATTATCCTCACCTTGTACTCTTTATCACTGTCCTTACAGAAACAAACAGTTATTAAGACATCATCTTTGACATCAAGTATCCCATCGATAAATGGAACAATACGGAAAATATGCTTCTGTTTTGTTTCTTGGCTGACTAAATTAACAAAGACGTAGCTCAGGATGCCAATATCAAGACTGATCATCTCCGGGTGTAGCTTCCAATCAATAGATTTCTCTTCGGTCCAAGTTATTTCACCTATAGTAAGTAATTTTATACAAAATATATTACTTGGTTATCATTAAGTCTCAATACTTGTTTGCCGATGAATTTCGTTAAAACAAACTTCTGAAGACGATTCGACGTTTTTATTCTAAGTGCATGCTCATTAGGTTGGTTTAATGGAGAAAAGCTGTCTCAATCGAAAGAAATTTATTTTCTGTTGCCCCTATGGCGCAAAGGATGTACCGTAAAATCACTGCTACCCCCCACATCAGCATGTTCATTACACAAATATAACCTTTATATACAAGTATTGTCGACTTTTGTTACCCAATTTCACGGAAGAAACTTCTGAAAGATGCTATTCAAGAGAAGGGACCTAACACAAGCTAGTAACGAAACTGAAAGTAGGCCTATCAGTCGTAAACAAAACAGAAAGATTTGATTGGCGCATGTTCAAGTGGTCAGGGCTTGCAAATTTTGATTGAAGTTTGTAGAATCTACATACTCGTTAAGAAATCTGGCGAATTTTATTCAACTCAAAATGTTTATCGACAGATAATTCAATAAAAATAATGAATATTGATATGAAAACTGCATAAAATGGTGTCATTTCCACTGCTTTCAGGGCAGTAAGGTGGAAAGGTTGAAGTTTTTAATTTGGCAAACACGTACTGAGACTTTAAATACAGTAAATATCAAGAGCTGATTATAAATTAATAAGGGGTTAATCAACGGTCTAGCGTGCGTTACTCACAGGATTAATGCACGATTGGGGGATAATGCAAGCGATGCACGAGGGCGGAGCCCGAGTGCATCCAGCGATAGCATTAACACCCGGGGTGCATTAATCATGTGAGTAACGCACGCTAGACCGTTGATTAACCCCGTTCATTCATACACTACCATTTGTGTGGGGGAAAATCATAAAACAAAACATTTTTGGTTACATATAACCAAAGATTTATTAAAGTGATGCCCCGTTATTTTACCGTGCGTTTACTCACAGGATTAACCACGGTCAGCTGACCTGAATGGACCAATAGGATTTAGGAATCTTTACTAACTATGAATGAACATATATTTAACAGTAATGATTCCCAGCATATAACTCATCGTATTTCTCCTGGTACATTCATCAATAGCATTAAACGTGTTTATTGGTCACCATCTTTACCTTCTTGTAAATGTTTTTCATCTTTCAGACCGGTGAAGATCATAACACCATGTCTATCTGGCTCAGGGATAATAGCCGAGTGAGGAATAGTCAGCTGGGCTGGCTTGTTGAGGGCAAGTCCTTCTGGCTCTAGCTTTATCAGGGGTGTCATTCTGCCCCTACGAGCACTTCCAGGGAGGTGCATGTCAGGATCATAAATCACTTTAATGGCAATAACATGATCAAAAGATAAAGCATCTTCAGGAATAGTCAGATGTACCCCCATGATGCTAATAGTTCCACCTTCATACTTAATCCTGTGTTCAATGTATGAATGATGTTGCCTCATTTCAAGTATTTGTGAATCTTTTCTTTGTTTTGGTAGTTCTTCTTTCTCTGTTCTCTCCATCGAACTCTTCTTACTATGTTCATGATATTCCTCTCTGTCATCAAATCCTTGTGATGGAGTTGATTCATCAACTAAAAATAGAATATAAATGAAAACACAAACACTATTAACTGAAGCCTTGACAAATTGCCATACTGCCACTTTAATGATAAATTCTGCATCAATACTAAAGCTTTGTAATTGATTATTGAAAGAGGTATTATTGAAGAAATCATAATGCAAACTGTAATAGATATGGTACACAAGCTTTTTGTTGTTAGAGAATTTGACGAGTGGCAGCAGACAACGGGAATCTCAAAGAATCTAGCATCGTTCTCTGAGAGTGACCAGATGGTTCAAATGGATTCTTCAAATATTGGCTAATCTTTGGGAACTAAATTGTTTGAGAATTTTTGTATTTTCAATCTTTATACTATAAAGAAACGAACAATACAAATGGTCAAAAGATCCACTTATAATTACTTTTGCCATACAAACATCATGATAATTACTAGTTTAAAATAACATTTTGCCTGAAAGCCAAATGTTTACCCTGGCTCACACACATTTCTAGAGATTTTTCTGTACTGCGCTATTTTTGTTTAATGTATTCTGAACACATCATTTCATTCATTCTTACCAGGCCAGGCAAGCAGTTCTGGTGCTCGGTTTTCTTCAAACTGAAAGGGGTCAACTCTAGACTGATATGGAGCTAAAAGGTTTTCATTTGTTCGGTTGAGCTGAATATGAACCAAACCCTTTTGTAGGTTAGTAACATCGTACAAGTTGATGATGTTTCGTGTCTTCATGAAGTTAATCAGAGTGATTCCTGGTGTCTCTATCAGAGAAACCCTGCGTAGCATATCAGTTTCTGCCGGTGGTAGACCAAACAGAGTTGCTAATTTCAAAGTGCTGCCTAGAGTAAGATCATCGGCAACATTGGCCATTAATCTGCCGTAATCAGCTGAAATGTAAATGAAGTAAGGATATAATATAGTTAAAGATCACACTCAGAACAACATACCAATTGTTAAACTGATTATAAAATAATTTAGAAATCACATTTTCCTATAAATGATCAGGTCATTACTGGATTGATTTGTATTGCATTGATATATAACAAAAAAATCAGTTCAATAGCTGAAGAAACTACAATTTATGTGATTTAATTGCATTTTAATGTACTGTTGATGTAACTGCTCATCTACACAACAAGCATCAGTGTTACCATAGCAACATTACTGGCACCTTTTTAAAGCATGGCAACTGCCTTTTGATGATATAAAATGATTTCAAAATAATAAATACTCTGCAGATTTTAGGATCCTGGTGTGATCTATCTCACTTGATGACCGAAACGGTGAAACATCATCAAGAGGAATCTAGTTAAGGCTTTTATTTTCTATAATATTTCACAAAAACGCATTGGAGGTGTTGATATTCTTTATGTCCTTTGCTTTTTGACCTCAGCTAGGTATACATCTTGACATCATCTATACACTATAAAAACATACCGACCATGCAGGCCGATGCTGCTCCTAACCATGTATGTTAATTTAACCCTCTGTCAGTTCAAAGTTGAAGGTGTTTTGTGTCCAAGCACCACACCTTTAACAGGCATGTACTGCATGTTTGACATTAATTGCTGTAGTTTGGATGATTAATTGATGACGACGTTGAGATTCATTTTCTTTGTGCCAGAAAATGCTTTATCTATGCTTGTTTTCTGCTACTTATGTCAATGTACACTGTGCACGTATAACAGAGAGCATTTAACCATTCTTACATACCCTTCCCCTTACTCTAGGTTCACCTTTACAATCTCTCAGCTAGTACTGTAGCACAGACAGGAAGTCTTCTTACATCGCACTTTCCAGAAAGTGACTAACAGCTTAATAATAATATAATAATATACTTTTCCAACTTCTAAGTCCCTGTAGATCACTAACACTTTGACCCCCACAGTAAGTCTCTACAACAGAAACCCTACACCTGTCTGTGCAAGGAATGTCAGATCTCTACCAATCAAATAACTGTCAGTATGATGTCATTCCCAATGATGTCATTGTGTGGTCATATCTTAGTAGTTAACCCAGATCTGTTTAAAGAGAAAGTTAAATTTGTGGACAGAGTAACTTCCAGTCCCATCCTCTGTAATCCATTGTCAAAGAGTATATAAGATGTAACTTTCAACAATTGTATTCAGTGTGATTCAACCTGTAGGAGCCGTGCTTAGCACTGTTCTCTCAAGCTTACTTTCCCTTGACACAGTCACTGTGTTCAGTAGATATCTAGTCAGTTGAAGATCTAATTAATATACCGTATAATTCAACTTCTTCCATATAAATTACAAGCACCTAAACTCACACTAAATATGTACATGCTTGCCTATGTAGGAACGTACGTTCACAGGCGCTAGCTATATCTGCCAATTGAGCTGTTCGCCTCATATGTTCTTGGTCTCCTTTCTGCAACGGTAGAGAGAAACACTCAGGTAGCAGCCCTAACCCATGGGACCCGGGGCTAACATTCTTGTTCATGTCCTTATTTCTGGTTCACATACCCCTGTGACAATTTAGTGATGCAGCGGTACTGTGACACATGTGCAGTCATGATATGGTGCATGTGTTTTATCTGCAGTTCAATCTTTTTAAAGGAACTAGCACTTTGCAATTACAAAATTGCAGTAAACATTAAAATCTGCACCACTATCATATTCTGGTTCTTGAGATATTGCACTTTTAAAATACAAATTTTGCCCTCTGTGACCCCAAATGATCTTTCACCACAAACAATAGGATTTGCTGAACTAATTACAGGAAATCCACAAGCCATATATATATATATATATATATATATATATATATATATATATATATATATATATATATATATATATATATAAATATATATACATATATATATACATATATATATATATATATATATATATATATATATATATTTATATATATATATATATATATATATATATATATATATATTTATATATATATATATATATATATATATAGCACTGGATTGGTATTTACGTTTACTTCTCCAAGTTGGTGCTTAGGTTTACCTGAGGTGAAATGATTGGATCAACTTGAAATTTTACATCAGTATACCTTATGGTACTAGGACTGCATATCAGTCGTTATAAGTTGCTACCTACTTTTTGGGTCATTTGGCAAGGAAAAATCCAATTGGTCAAACCCTTACGGTAAACCTAAGTCTTGCTCTCAAAGTATATCCCCATATAAGTTGACCTTACGTACAGGCATCCGTAGTTTTCTTAACAGCCGCAGTAGCCTGTATTCAGTGTATACGCTCTACACTGTGTACACTGTATACGCCAGGGCTAACGCTAAAGCATACCCGTAGGCGAAATTATTTTTCCCACTTCGACGCGGCCATATTAGCATAATGGGCGTGGACTATCGGTCGTTGTTACGGCTTATTGGTCTACGTCACAGACTATGCAGTGATATCTCTCGGGTGTTTGTTTGGGTGCTGAAAGTTCTCAATTAAGTTACATGTCAGGGATTCTAGTACACGTACCAGTATAATAAATAGTATAGTACAGAGGGACATTGCTATTTAGTCATAGTTATAGCAGGGAGCTGCTACTCTAACAGTAACAGCTCCCTGGTTATAGTTAATACAGACGCAAGTGACAACTGTTTAATAAAATGGGTAGAATATTTCAAGTCCGTAACAATACCCAGTAGCGTACGTAAACTAATGATGAAAGCACGTAGGCTCCTTACTGCAGTTTAAAAGGGGGTTCATTTATAAATGAACAAATAATTTAGAATGATGGATAAAACAATATGGGGCACAATACAATACATGTATCTTTGTAGGTTTTTAGCATTGAAAGGTCAGTGGGCCTACCTGGTGTAATATGAAGTGTAATAATCAATACCACGGGAGGTTCATTTATAACTTTTCCAGACCCTGCTGTCACGGGAGGTTCTTTTCCAAACTTTTCCTGACACGGGAGGTTCATAACACATCTAATAAACAAACACAGTTTGATTTTGTGATGGAATTTACCCCAAGAGCTCCATAAGACCCGATTGACTGGGAGAAGCAGTCGCACATCATCATGGATCTCATGAAGTCATGTCTTAGGCCTGAGTATATTGGGCCTGAGTATATTAGCTGAGTATATAATTAAAGAGCTATATACGTAAGAGCTCGAAGTCGAAGTCACAAACTTGCCGGCCTCTGACGTATTTCATAAGCCACGCCCATGTGGCCGCGTCGAAGTGGGAAAAATAATTTCGCTACCCGTAGGCTGCATTGCAGATCAGGGGTTGTAGCACCAGCTCCACCTCAGTGCACTGAATTATTCATATCTTGCACGGGGTTGACGCTTATGTATTTTGGTTTTTTACTCCAGCTGAGGGTAGTCTGCGGCTCCACCTATTTCTATATAGACCCCGCCTTTTCTCCAGCTGAGGGTAGCTTGAAATGTCGATCAAATCTCCTTGTTAATGTCCATTGGCTTAGATATAATAGTAACGCCTCAACGATACATATTCATATTCCCCCTTCTATCAATGTGGCTCGCGCGTACAGCCGTCTGCTATAAAACAACATTCTTGCGACGACTAACTGTCAAGTAATTTCACTTTTATTCTATGAAAACTGGACTGGGACAACATTGTATTCCTTTATGTAAAAACGTCTGATATCACTTATTGCAGGTAGGTGCTACAAGGCAAAACGTCGTTAAATTCAGTTATTTGCCATCAGTGTAACAGTCTTTACTTTAGCCTTAGGTAAGCTAGGCTGTCACTGCGATTGAGATTGTACGTAGTTTACGTTTATATGAAATAGCAAACTATGAGTATTACTACTAGTATGGGCCTAGTACAGTATCACTAGGTTATGTACTTGTAGTGGGTTATGATATGGTAAATAATTGTCGTACGATGACTGCGTAGGCCTATGCCCACAGCAAAGATGTTTAACACAGAGCATCACATTTGTCAATCAAATAATAATAAATACTCGTGACTTCACTGTAGGCTAGGGTGCGTCGGTAAATCGATATATCCAATAAACCCTTTTTCTTTGATATCCACACCAACGGTATTGAAATCTGCCATTAACGAAGATATCGAAATACCAAGTACATCCAAAATAAACCTTGAATACTGGTAAAAAATAATACTGAATTAAAGATAATGACCCATTAGTACCCCTGAGTTCGAGTATATTCCTGCTGCAACTGTTTATAGTGTATAACTTACTGTACCACCCCCGTAGTCAGGAAGTATTAACATTCTTGCTGCACATTCTTCCTGCACCTGTTGTGTGTACTATACCGAACAAAAGTTAATGAAGGAGAACAATGATGTATTTCTTCCGTTTTCACCTTCAAAAATGGTTTAAGCCTACTCGGCCAATCACGATCACGGATGGGTTACATTTACACACGCTACTTATCATAATAATTTCATTCCCAAGTTACGAAGTTGTATAATAATATCCACACTGTGCTATGACTAATTACTTTAGAACTTCATCATAGTAGTAACCGTACCGCAAGTACAGTTTCCTGCCAAATGGTTCTACCGATAAAGTCTCTTTCATTTCTTTTCTAGCTTGGTAACTATTGTCACTTGCTCTCCCACACCAATTATATATGCCACAGTCAACTACAGTACTACAATAACATACAGCTTGTGGTTGGACTGGGCTGGCCTCACAGTGGAGTGTACTGTAACTGTACATTCGCGTTGTATTGAAGGAGGTAAGCAACACTGATTTTTGTACTTTCTTTTCTTTTTGATCAAAGTTTTAGTAAATAAAATGCTGCAAAAGAAAGAGCATAGATGGGAATATCGTCATTTAACTGCAAACACAATTGTAGGCTAGAATAGTGTCCATGCGATGCATACTAAGTGTTTGATAGTACAGTTGTGTATGTATCGGCAATCGGCAAGTGTTTCTTCTGGTATATATCCGATAATAACTGATTTTGGTCAGCTGTTTATCGGTATCTGTTATTGCTCACACCGACGCACCCTACTGCACTGACACTAAGTAAGTGATGGAGCTGAGGGTTCTTACTCTAGCCTCTAGGCCTTTATGATGTGTATTGTCAGGATCGATATGCCTGGGAGGAGTGGTGAGATTTGTTTACACGTCATGATTTTAAGTGTTGTAAAGTAAAAGTAGTTAATTTGTCATTTCTGTATGGTATCAGTTCTCAATGATCAACTCCAGTAAGTCAAGTTCATGTAATTATCACTAGTGTTGATGTTGTAAACTACCTGTACTCTCCAACAGTTGGGATGATGATATAGTTTGCTGTTTGTACTTTGGCAATCAGGAGTGAGCCTGCTAACGGTGATGTTGTTAAACCGGTGACTTTAATTATCTCACATCAATTGTACTGAAGGCTTCATTATTAAAGCTACTGTAGCAGCTGGGGGCACACTATATAGTAGTAACCGTACCGCAAGTACAGTTTCCTGCCAAATGGTTCTACCGATAAAGTCTCTTTCATTTCTTTTCTAGCTTGGTAACTATTGTCACTTGCTCTCCCACACCAGTTATATGCCACAGTCAACTACAGTACTACAATAACATACAGCTTGTGGTTGGACTGGGCTGGCCTCACAGTGGAGTGTACTGTAACTGTACATTCGCGTTGTATTGAAGGAGGTAAGCAACACTGATTTTTGTACTTTCTTTTCTTTTTGATCAAAGTTTTAGTAAATAAAATGCTGCAAAAGAAAGAGCATAGATGGGAATATCGTCATTTAACTGCAAACACAATTGTAGGCTAGAATAGTGTCCATGCGATGCATGCTAAGTGTTTGATAGTACAGTTGTGTATGTATCGGCAATCGGCAAGTGTTTCTTCTGGTATATATCCGATAATAACTGATTTTGGTCAGCTGTTTATCGGTATCTGTTATTGCTCACACCGACGCACCCTACTGCACTGACACTAAGTAAGTGATGGAGCTGAGGGTTCTTACTCTAGCCTCTAGGCCTTTATGATGTGTATTGTCAGGATCGATATGCCTGGGAGGAGTGGTGAGATTTGTTTACACGTCATGATTTTAAGTGTTGTAAAGTAAAAGTAGTTAATTTGTCATTTCTGTATGGTATCAGTTCTCAATGATCAACTCCAGTAAGTCAAGTTCATGTAATTATCACTAGTGTTGATGTTGTAAACTACCTGTACTCTCCAACAGTTGGGATGATGATATAGTTTGCTGTTTGTACTTTGGCAATCAGGAGTGAGCCTGCTAACGGTGATGTTGTTAAAACCGGTGACTTTAATTATCTCACATCAATTGTACTGAAGGCTTCATTATTAAAGCTACTGTAGCAGCTGGGGGCACACTATACAGGGCACACTATACAACTTTCACCTAATTTTGAATCATCGCCACAATTTTGAGTCACAAACAGATTGCCTTGAACACTATACGACTGACTATGTGGTTTCCTAACTAAAGTCCAAATAATGTATTCAATTCATTGGCTTTACTTTCTACCTGTGAAATGGTTTGGTCAATAGCCTTATTTGAACACTCCTAATTTGAAACCCTTTGAGAAAGTGTTAACATATTACACTAAGAAATTGTTGTATATCTTTCCTCAGGACGTCTTTTACAATGGATTTGTTTCTCTGCATCTGTTTGCAGCTGCAATATATTTCCTTCAGTTTTATGTATTAGTGGCCCTAATTGTATTTCAGAATGGCAGAAGACGTTTCCAAGTGTCATGTCTGTGGAGATGAGTATCCATCAGCAGCAGTGTTGTACTGGCATTATCGATGCCATCATCTCCATCCTCCACCAGTCTACCAAGGTACTGTACAGTGCTGTATAGTTGCAAGCTACAGTTTTCAATTGGTATAGCCACATTTTACTATTTGTGTTACTTTTGTTATCGACTGTTGTGTTGTTTTTAGTTATTTAACTGTTGCACTATTCTGTTTTACTATTACTGTGTTTTTTTACCAGTTTTTTCTTCTGACATGAGAAAAAAGGATGCCAATCCTGGTCAAAAGCTGGTAACACTAGCAATAAAATACCTCCACAATGTGTTAATTGCCTTGAGCTTGCATCACCCATAATTTACAACAATTTAAATTTGATGCCACTCTCACCCTGGTGTTGATATACTGCTTTCAATTGTCTATAAGTCCAATTATGCATTTGAATATAAAAACAGACTAGAAACCAAATCAACTCTCTCAGTGCTGAAAGACAGTAGACACTCACACTGTCCCAATAAATACATGTTTCCTTTCCCCAAATTTTGGCTATTTCACAATGTATGAGCAAATTCCGAACTTGGATCAAAGCATAAACAAGCATTCCTTCTGTTTACAAACATAATGCAGCAGAATATTTTTGTTCATGCCTGTAGGGAATGTCTTGCAGAACTATCAACACAACTTGATCTGAACATAAACAGAGATACAGGCCATGAATGTTGTTTTGTTCTTAGTTATGACTCTTTCAAACATTGCCAAAAGGACAATAATTTGGAAATCAGGTATTTCAGTGTCAACACGTCAGTAATGTTTTGCTACTGTACCTGTCAGCAAGGTAGATGATAGTGCAGTACCTGTTACAAGAAAAAAATTGTATGACATCCATTTCATGTCAGTTTGGAAGAATACCATGGCAGGTGTTATTGAGCCTGTTGTAAACATTTGAAATGGGTTAAGTACACATATTAATGAGTTCAATTTGTTCACTAACTTTTTAATTTTTATGTTGACTCAGTGATGCAGTAAAATCTGTTCTGGTGATGTAGAAGTAATTTCTACAAGTGGTTCAATTCCATTGGCAGATTATGTGCACTTCACTGTATGCTTCATATGCATAAACAGGGCAAGCAAAGGTGTTATAACTTGAATGAATTGGAATGTTGGAAATTGGTTTTGCCACAGAAAATCTAAAATTGGATATAAATAACATAAAGTCAACTTGTGTTGCTCTCCTTAACCATCATTCATACCCCTAGAAGATTTTGTTCACACAGGCTCGATTCCTCACTTCAGTGTAGTCAAGTACTACACAGTCCCACTACTTGAATAGTTCTGCTATAAGTTCCAATAAAGGAGATAGTACCAAATTTGTTTTCTTGAAATTTTGGACATTTGAAAATCGGGTGCTAACATATGTTTATGAAGCTCTGGTTTTGTTAGTAGCTTTAAGGTTTGTTTGCCTTCTTCTTCTGCTTTTGTTTTTTCTTTTCTTTTCAGGACTTATTTAGCCAATGTTCCAACATTTTATCAAACACAACACAGATGAATTATGTGAGACGGGAGCAATGAGACCAGAGTATTTCTAATTTGAACAGTTTCTACATTTTGTTTTATATTTATATTGAATTCTTATATTGAAATTGATGGCCAAGTGGTTAAGAAGATGGGCTGTGGTCGAGTCCTGTTATGGTCATTGCGTTTGTGTGTCCTTGGGTAAGACACCTAAACTTGATTGCTTGTCTCTTCCCAGGACTTTAAACATGCACCTGTGAGGTAACTTGTACTTGTAGTTGTGTGGCGGATTGTGGCAGCTCCTATGAGAAACACCGCAGGGGGCATGTTGATGCTTCAGTGTGCCAGGAGTGATTAGATTGAAGTTACCACTTGCATTGTGCACTTGAGGTGAAGTTTGTATATATACTGTACAGTACGCTGACACAAGTATGGTAACATAGCAGGGATGTTAGGGGTATTTGCGGTCCTTTAAATATAGGGGTTTCCTGGAAAAGAAAAAGCCAGAAAGAAGAGAGTTCCACTGGAGTTAAAAGTCAAGTAGTTCTTATTTATTGACAATTATCCATGTGAAAAATGCTGTCTTCACTATGATATAAGTTTACTTAACTTTCTACTAGCTAACTTAACAGTCAAAATCTAAGGTCTAAATTTTCAAAAAACTCTTTCAGGGTGAGGGGACCTAGTTAGACCATCCTCTGACTAGAACCTCTACCACTCAATTGGCAGATCCTCACTCTGAGTTGATCAGAGGGTTACCGAACTCTTCTTGAATATCACACTCATTAGAGAAGCCAGATTGGATGAAATTTCTGGGATAACTTAAACATCAACAGTTTCGACTGTTACACAGTACGTAGCATAATCGAATGAGTAATAGCTGTAAAGAAATACATAACAGACTTCTCTAAGTTGTCAAAGAGAGTTACTAATATGCTATGGTATGGTACTAGATAACATAATAGGAACTAGGGCAAGTTGAAATTACAGGGTGATTGTTATATTATTACATAACAGTATGCACACGGTATGTACCGTGTGTCATTATGTGTGTGTGTATGTATGTATCTGTATGTATGTATGTATGTGTGTGCATGTATGTGTGTATGTATGTACTGTATGCATGTGTGCAAGTCACATGTCATGAAGCACCCTTTCAAAAGTGGTTGAGCAATTTTCAATGTGAGATCTATTTTTCTTTTACAGCATCGACTGTTGTCAGAGAAGATGACTTTCAGCAGGACAGAAGTCAATCCATGTCAACGAGATGTACCTTGTGCAGTTTCAATTGTTCGGCACCATCCAGGTACAGGAGACACGTGAAAAGTCATTTACAAAGTAAATCAAACTTACATTTTAATGGTGTTACATGTTTGTTATGTAAAATTCCTCATTCAGATTTGCCTAGTAAATCATCGGAAAGTTTCCATCATTTCCATTGTTTCATATGTGACAAAACATTACGGAGAAGAATTGATTTTGAGAAGCATGTTAGTAAATGCTGGAAAGAGCAAGGCTATTGTAAACTTCTCATCATTAACAAATCAGAAGACAAGGAATTGCTTCATGAAGAGAAGAGAAATGCTGAGGAAGTTCTAGAAAGAGGAAACCCAAGGGAAAGGAATGTGAAGAAAGAGAAAGTCCAGCAAAAGACCGACTTAGTGGATGATGCCAATGAAGTCAGCATAAGCAGGAATACACAAGATAGAGTCACCTGTGAAATGTGTTCGAGGACTTTGCAAAAATGCAGTCTTAAGAGGCACATTGAACAACAGCATGGAGAAGACAGAAAGGCATATGGAGTATGTGTGGACAGTGAAAATGGAATTTACATGGTAAGAAAAACAAACAGTGGGGTGAACTTTCCTTGTCATGTGCAAAAGAAAGTCTGTGATGCAGTTACCAAAGAAGTGTTATGTGAAATTTCAGAATGCATACACACTGCAGAAATTGCTAGTCGATCTGGATACAAGTCTTTTGAATGCAGACATTTGCAGATTGCTTCCAAATGTGCACCTGAACCTGATGTTGTAGTACTGGAAGATGATATTTTACATTCCCTGTCCAGTGAGGGAGAGCACAAGTTAATCTCTGATTCAAGTATAAAGGGGGCAAAAAGCATCAGAGCTAAAGCTGAAGCAAACAACTGTCAAGCAGTCATTCAGTTTCCATCAACAACAGGTGACATCTATTTGCACTATTCTGTATTTGATGGGACTGTACATAACTACTGCCGATTGAAGAGGTGTGTGGTCTCATTTCATGTGACACACCATACTATTGACTGCTCTTGCTGTAGAAGAAAACAGAATTGCCTACACAAGTCTATTGTGTTGTGGTTTCTTGCCCAGAGGGGTTACAATATTTCGGAACTTGCTCCTGGCCTTGACAGCAACAATGAAACAGACCAAAAGATCTGTGAGGACAGACTTACTTCATCCGTAAAGCAAAGTGAGATTTACCCTCCAGATAAAGGAGATGTTATCAAACAAATGACAAAATATCTTCTTGACCAGAAGAAAATTCAGCATCCCATACCAGAAGCTTGGAAAAAAAGGAAGAAAATTCCAGATCATTTTGTCCCCACAGAGACCACATGCTTTTCGTGTCATATACCTTTATCCAAGCCAACACTCGTATCAAATAAAGCCAAAGTATTTTCCATTTCCGGAATCAACATAGTATCAACATATGTGAAGTTGTGTCAACAATGCCATCTGCCGTACAGGTACCAGGAGGTCACTGATGGCATACACAACTACAATGACCTATTCTTGATTACTTATGAAGTCCTTAATATCCTTGAGAGTAGTGTAGCTTCCCATATTGCAATAGGCAGCCAGGTAGAGTGCTTTAACAAAGCCATGAACATCAACCTTAATACCTCGACTGTGATAGGTGCCTATTTACATTTTGTAGGTATGAGTCAGCGGACGTATGACTTCACCTGCATTAGTTGTGGATACTATCCTCCACTGATTGTAATGGATTTAGATAAGAAAGGCGCATTCCATTGTGATAGTAGCCAGATGGAGCTTCCAGAAATGAGCCCGGAAAGCGATGTTGTCAATGCTGAAGAGTTTTGGCAGAATGTTGTAAGGCATCAAGTTGCAGGTGGTTTTCTCAAGAGTGGCACTGAAAATCCATTTCCTGTCATTCCTGGATACCAAAACTGGGCACCATACATAGCCCCAAATTCGAGAGGATCTGTGGTTATCAATACAGAGCACAGAAAGGTTTCAAGGTCAACAGGTAAATTGGAAGAAGAGGTACACAACATGACGGAAGAACGTCTCATTGAATTACTCTACAATAGTACAACCAGAACAGTCAGAGAACTTGGACAGGGCCTCAGGATAACTGGCTTATCTAAAATGGCCAAAGCAGACATCATCAGACACATACAAAATGCAATTTCATCAGATGAAAACAAGTTTCATAAAGTTTTTAAGAAAGCTTGGGGTAGCTCAGGAGGTTGGGCAAGTCTTGTATGTCCACATGGCATTGTTTATGCAATTAAATTTGTTGTCAGGGCTGAGAGTCCAAGAGATTATGTGGACCTTCTTGCAAGTCTGAAACATATGCCTAACATTGTCCTGGTTGATATGGCTCACATGGTAGCAAATCATGCAAAAAAGAGATTCCCGAAGATGTTCAATCCCTATGATGGACGGTTAGCTGAGGTAACAGAGGCCAATCTGAAATTAGCCAAAAGAAAGGAATTAGTGGTGGAAATGCCCTGGTTACACAATAATTTCTGCATCCTTCAACCAGAAGATGACCAGCACCCTGTCACAGGATGTAATGAGTTCTATTGTCTGTATGATCGATTTCATGAAAAGAATTCCTCAAGAAAATGTGAGATACTAAGACGGATCACTAATGTACCTCAACTACATGGTTTCATCAATACACAAGTAGTTGAGCAGTTGCACCAGCAGATCAATAGAAATAATAATTTTCTTACCCAAATGAAGCCAGCAAGACACATATTCATGTTTCGCAACTTGCTGGACTTGCACAACAAGGACATCAATCGCAGACAAATTGCTAACGTTGAAGCAGCAACTGGATACAGTGTACACCTAAACATCTTTGGAAGGGCAATGCTCTTTGGAAAATGTGAGACCAAGGGTAGAGCTGAAAACATCACAGTTTCCAGCACTATATCCTCTTGCAAGACTGTCCATGGATCATTTGAGGAGAATTATGATGGAGATAGCCTAGAGGACCATTCAGACATTTCCCCTTCCTGTCCCTTTGTATCAAGATTTCCTCCAACACCATCTTCAGCAGATAGAAATTTGAATCCCCACCAAAGTGATCTTTTATCTGGTCAGAAGGAAACCAAAGATTCAGGTAATGAATGCAAAGACCCACCTGTCATTGACCTTACATGTCACCCAGATGAGCTACAAGGAAGTGATATGTTATCTGGTCACAAAGAAAGAAAAAATTCCAGAAAGGGGGAATGCAAAGACTTACCCATCATTGACCTCACCTGTCAGCCAGATGAGCCATCTTCAAATCGCAGTCATCTATGGGTGCCATCATTGCATCTATCTAATCAGGAGTTAGAGATTCTTGAAAGACAGGAATGTTTGACAGATACCATAATTGAAGCTGGTCAATCTCTTCTAAAGGCTCAGTTCCCATATGTTGGGGGATTGCAACCACCATATAAAGCCCTATCATCATCAGGATTTGACATCGAACCAGGAGAGTTTGTTCAGATCATTCATCTACCAAACCATTGGGTGACTGTGTCAACCATTGGATGCCGAAAATCAGAAGTAAAGCTGTATGACAGCATGATAGCTAATGCGTACTCATTATCGATGACTCAACTGATCACCTCAATGATGATGTCTATGGACCCACAAATCACTATTCTCGTAATGGATGTCACTCAACAACAAGATTCTAGGTCCTGTGGTGTATACGCCCTTGCATTTGCTTCTGCTCTGTGTCTCCATATTGAGCCTTCTACTCTAAACTTCTCTCAATCCAGAATGTACCCTGATCTGAAAAGATGCCTTCAAGAAGAGAGAATGACATTAATAGGGGCAGAAAAAGGGAGCAACCTTTCCAAGGTCAACAAGAGGATCGTAGCAAAAATTTACTGCACTTGTAGGGGCCCTGATGTTGGCAACACTATGATGCAGTGTTTCATATGCATGGAATGGTTTCATGAAGAATGTGTTGGGGTTGTGCCTGTTGGGAAATTTATCTGTAGATTTTGTCGAAAGAGGAAGATACAAAAGCAAGAAGATAATGCCCTTGCCAAAAGACAAAAGATGGAAGAAACAAAGCAAGAGTTCATTAATATCAAACAACGAAGTGGGGTACTGAAGGAGAAACAGAAGATAGCTGAGGATTTTTATTGTTACATTAACCGTGTTGCATTTGGAGATATTTTTCCTGATCCATGTGATAAAATAGCAGTGCTGGCAAAGTGGACATGGGAGTTCCACCAGTCCCGGGATGAAACTATTGGTGTAACAGTAAAAGACGCAAATCATCCAGACGGCTTTGATTTCATCCTAATTGATGGCAACAACATACCTGATAACACTATGTTGTACGAAGTAATCATTCACGAAATGGTCCACGCTTTTGTTGCTATGAACGGTTGCTTCTTAGCAAAACATGGGAAAAAATTCCAAAAGCTCGGGCGAGAATGCATCTCTAAGTTAAATGCAGTATGTCATGATCAGAAACTTCCCCATGGGCTATCCAACAAATTAATTGACCCACACAATGTTTTACTTGCCACTCGAAAGTGAGTATCTTTACTTTTCAATAATGGGTGACTTAATGCATTATCTTTGCTTCATATTTTGTTCTGTAATACAACAAAATTAGAAACATAATTGGTCAGAACATTGCCAAGGACAGGGGTGTAGCCAGGTTTTTCGTGTGGGAAGGGGGGGGGGGGGGTCAAATTTCTGTCTTAGATGCATAATGGTGCTATCATTTCCATTTTGGTTCCTTGCTTTTTGCAAAGCAAGAAACCTATGCGTTCAACTTGTATGTAGTATATAAAGCTGCAACCCCTGTTATCACTATACTAATCGAGTAAAACTAAGGAAATTTTTAATTGCAAAACAATTCGGTGGGGATATAAAACAAGAAGTGCAAGTTAGCCATGATTTATCCTTTTAACCAACAGCAGGTTGGTCCCACATTTTCTGTGCTCATTGAAGCCTATACTGTAGATGAAAGGGGTAACAGACAACACAGTTGCTTCTGCCCAGTATGACATATATAAAAAGCTGTTATCCTTATTGAGGACTACTAATCGAAAAAAAACTTAGTATTTCTCAAACAATTCTGTGGGGATATAAAACAGGATATGCTGGGCCAGGAATTATCTTTAACTATATATATATATATATATATATATATATATATATATATATATTTATATATATATATATATATATATATATATATATATATATACATATATATATACATATATATAAATAAATATACATATATATACATATACATATACATATATATATATATATATATATATATATATATATAGTTGGTTGGTCCCACATTTTCTGTGCTCATTTGAGCCTACTGTAAATGTTAGTGCAAACTGACAACATTGTTGATTCTGCCCAGTATGAATACATATAAAGCTGCTATCCTTGTTGGGCACTACTAATAGAAAAAAACTTTAGCATTATTTCTTAAAAAGTTCTTTTAACCAAACAGCAGTTATTCTGATGTATCAATTAAACAGAGAAATAATTTGAATTAGAATACCTTGATGCCAAGTTTGTTGTGCATGAAAAGGTATTAGTTCAAACTCAAACTGAATGAAAAGTGAATTACTCTGGTCAATTTATCAAAATAAAAGCAGTGCAGACTAAAAGATAAGGACAACTAATGGCTAAAGGAGGATAAGTAGTTATGAGAGATAAATGTGTTCCTTACTTTCTGTACAGTATTCCTCCAACTCATTGAGCTGGGACGTCAACTTAAGAAAAATTCATATATATACTGTTTTTTCTGCCGATTAGAGAAATTTCTGTTGGAAATTGCTATTGCTGAGGCAGTTTTTTTTGGGCAAATCTTTGCAGGATGAATATCTATTGCTGATTTGCGGGGGGGGGGGGGGGGGGGAACAGTACAGAAACTTATGTATAATTTATCTTTCAACTACCAAAGCTCCTTTAATTTCTCTCTCAGAGAAAGAGACTCGGTATTTGTGTTCATTAGATGGTACGTCCCACAAAGAAGTTAATCCTGCATTTTGGGATTGGTACCCAAACCTTTTGAAAGGTCTGCTTTTGGTCCCAGACATGTTGGAACAGCAAGATTTGTGGTCCCACATATTGGGTGTGATTCCACAAATTTAGTTTGAAACATGCTTTATTTGGACCACAAATGTTGTCTCTCAGGTGTGTTTTTTTGGTCCCACAATTTGGTCTGGTCCCACAAATGATGTCTCTCAGGTGTTTTTTTTGGTCCCACAATTTGGTCTGGTCCCACAAATAATGTTTCTCAGGTGTGTTTTTTGGTCCCACAATTTGGTCTGGTCCCACAAATAATATTTCTTAGGTGTGTTTTTGTGGTCTCACATATTTGGACTGGTCCCACAAAGGTGTGTTTTTAAGGTCCCACACATAAGGTGTACATTCTGTTCCCACAAATCAGGTCCAACAATTGTTGATGCAAAACGTACCAAGTTACTGGTCCCAATATTATTGTGGAGGTGAGTGTGTGTGTGTGTGCGTTTGTTTTGCTATCTGACCGAGGACTTGAACAAAAGAATTTCAGGTCCTCGGTTGTGATTTCTAAAGAATCACCACGTCCTCGGAAGAATTCTATTGTATGGGGTATTGTTAAGGTTAGGGTACGTGGATTTGAACAATGGAAAATACAATATGGGGCTTTGGTCTGAATGTAATACAAACATGTCTGTGTGTGTGTGTGTGTATGTGATGCTTGGCTTGTGTACACGGTATCTCAATAAGGAAATGATGTATCATGATCAAACTGGTGGATAGCCCATAGTAAGAGGAAGATCCCTATTGTTTTTGTTGCCCTCAAAGGTCACCAAAGGCCAGTTAGATGCCAAAAACCAATATATTAAAAACAGTAATAACTCCCATTGACAGGGTCTGACATGGTTGATATTTTGGGAGTCGTTGTGAATGGGGTAAGGGATCGTTTCCAAACATAACGGTAATGTGATCGAAGGTCAACAAAGGTCAATAAATGATAAAAAACTATTATTTTGGGGGGAGAAAATGGGCAATGAAAAAAATGTTTGAAGTTTTACAGATGCTATATTCACGTCCCACCGATCAAGAATATCAATTGGTTCATGACCTCCGGGTGACCTTTGTGTGTTGAGTTACATGAGGTCAAAGTTAATTTTCAGACATTTAGTGCAATTAAATCCCAATGCCAAGGTGTGACACGGTTGATATTTTGGGACAAGTTGTGAATGTGGTGGTGGAACATTTTCAAACTTAACGGTCATGTGATCTGAGGTCACTAATGTTATCATATCTGTTGACCCGCTTGTAGGTGACCTTATATTTCTTACATTTTCTACGCCATATTTAGAACTAAAAAGTGCCTTTTGATAAAAAATCTGATCACAAATTGTGATCACAAGTGTTGGCTATAGTGTTGGTTACTTTATTGGTACATGTAGGACCACAATTACTTGGACTATTTGAGCCCAATCTTGCTTGATAATATTATGTGTATTGTCATATACCTCTACGCAAGGAACCACGGTGCCCTTGGGCTCTTGTTTAAACTACGTTGCGTACTAAAAAGTACAAAGTTAAATTTCTGTCCCCATTTTCAGGCACATAGTGGTGGATCGCCGTTGTTGGGGAAGGGTTGAACAATTTTGTTCTTCAAAAAGGGCTTAGATGCCAAGTGGTGCTTTTATTTACATTTTTTTACCTACATTCATGAACTAAAGAGAGTATATTTAATTTTTTTTTTGCTCGCTTTGAATATTCACCATCGGTTCCCCAAAAATTTCTGTCGGGGCACTCTGCCCCCTGCCTCCTGCTGGGTACGCCACTGTCCAAGGATGAAGGTATGTGCAGTCAGCCGAGCTTAGCATCATAATCAATGATAGTCTGGACTCTGGTTGTTATTTGGACTGTAGAGATAAACTTTGGATAAGCTTTCATGTTGGGGATATTGAGTACAAGAAGTCTGTCAGTTGCATTAAAGCTCAAATATATCATATAGCTGTCATTGTAAATACATTGTTACAGACCCCTAAGTAATCTCAATAATTTGTATGATTTTTGCAACAAATAGTTGTATTATTAATCAATATTTTAGAATATTATAAATTAATCTAAGAATCATAGTATAGAAATGCCTGGTGTGTGTGCATATCTGGTGTGTGTAGAATATTTGGAAAAGTTGAGAAGCTTCTAGAAGAGTTAGAACTTTTGAGAATAATTTAGATCATTCAACACAGAACACATTTGAACATGCTAGAACATTGGAGTGCTGCAAAGGGGACATCCCCTGTGCTATTTTTAGAACACTAGGTGAGGATTTCCTGGAAAGGTGAAGTGACCTTTTGGATTGGTTTAACCATCTTGGCTCAAGGAGTTTTATAACATCTCGCTCAAGTGAATCCTACAATTCCAGTGTGAGTAAATACTCACTTAGTTTGACAGTAGAGTTATAGCTGTCTTTATATTAGTGGATTTGTCACAAGTTTGCCGGCTTCAAAGTCGTCCATCGTTGTGTAGCCGTCCAAGCACTTCTTATTGTGGCCTCTGAGTTACCCAAGGACAGGAATCCAAGGATAAATAAGCTGCAAGCACAACTTGGACATTCATTAGTAGTAGACCTCCGAAGTGGAAATCATCAAGTTGAGAACTGGATTTCTTCAATATTGGACATTCGTCCGCCGACAAGTTTCGCCATTAACCACAATGACCACAATGCTGTACAAGTTCAGGTGTCATATTCATTAAAGAAGATACTCAAACCATATCATCAAAACCACAATGTATTTTTACATTCTGGTTAACTTGAATGGATGTCAACATACTTCTTCACATTGCAATGTGGCAACATCTCAATTTCACACATAGTTATAATAAGCTTTGTTTGATTTGAAGTTTTTTATTATAAAAGCCAGTACTTCCATAAGCAAAGGTAAATTGGTGCAACATAGCTACTGTGTTAGTGTTAGCATTAAACATTTCTGACATGGTCCCTGTATTTTGTCTTATTGGCACCACTTCCTTGGTTTTCCTTCTGCAGTCAACTGTCTTTTTCATTTTCTACTGGCAGGAGGTTGCCTGCAGTCAGCATAGCAGGCCACAGGGACCACATGCTAGCATGTAGTACTGATTTGAGAGTCCTTCAAACTTGTATCTTCTACTGCACAGGAGGAAGAGCTTAAACATAATTGGGAAATAAATCAGGGACCTGCTATTTAGAAATAGCAGGTCCCTGATTAAATCACACGGTCTACAACAGTTTATATCTATGTCTAACATAATGTTGTAGATAGTAGCTACTGTTTGTTTGGGTTTCTATTTGGAATCAAATTTTACTTTAACTGTGCCTGCCAGGTGTTCTTTGAGTTTACTTGTCAATGTGTGGTTACTTAATATGGATTATTGGAAACAGTCATTCTCACAAATCAGTGTATAGTTTTAAAATTCGAGCATGGTCCTGGTTTAGGTGACACGGTGTATTAATAGTTGGCTATCCAGTTGCAATATTTTTACTTACCTGAAAGTAGCAGGAACAGGTTACGATTAAATTAAATTATTTAATCGAGTTGTGGTCGGTAAGTATGCATTAAAACTGTTCCATATTACTTTAAGGTGTCAAGGTATCTTTTTGTTGCAGAATGTAGGAATCTTCTTTTGCTCATTGGTTTGGCTGTATTTTACGTATTTAAAGAGGGCAAAGTTACATTTCCAGAAATGTTGGGGGAGGGGGGGGGGGGGATGGTACAACTACTGAAGGGCAATTTCGCAAATGTACAGCTTTAACTGATGAACTGACACACCTGACTCGGAATTAAAAATTTTCGAACCTTTCAAAATAAGAAACATTTAATACGAAACTCGGAAAAAATTAGAAGCAGTGAGGTGAGTTTAGTGCACGTATTCCACTTGGTATAGTCTCTGCAACTTTTTATAATCAGTATCGTTCTCGCACTGTTGATTTGTGAAATTTCAGTCATTTTTTATTTCTTGGATGGTGGAAAGGTGATGAATTAATACAGTGAAAGTTACATACATTTTGATAACGATATATTCTGGTTAAATTATACTTCATCGCTGTTTTCTTTGTTTGTTTTTGTAAAAAAAATATTATAAAAAACAGTTGTAATCCCGAGAAACACCAAAAATATCCATAAATGTGGTTAACATTACTACATAGTGTATTTAACACAGTCTACCAAAAACAAAAAATAAACGTGTCCATAAGAGTCATAAGTTATCGCAATTTTTCGTCAAAATGTATTAAATTTGGTCAAAAATCGAATTTTGGAATTTTCCCAAATCAATCGCGTTACTGAGCTACCCTGAGGTGGAGCTGAGTTTTAACCCCGAGAAACACCCTAATTGTCCATCAGTGTAGCTGAAATTACTACATAGTGTAGTGAACATAGCCTTCAATAAGTAAACGTGTCCATTATAGTCATAAGTTATCGCAATTTTTTCGTCAAAATGTATTCAATTTGGTGAAAAATCGAATTTTGGAATTTTCCCAAATCAATCGCGTTACTGAGCTACCCTGAGGTGGAGCTGAGTTTTAACCCCGAGAAACACCCTAATTGTCCATCAATGTAGCTGAAATTACTACATAGTGTATTGAACATAGTCTACAATGAGTAAACGTGTCCATTATAGTAATAAGTTATCGCAATTTTTCGTAAAAATGTATTCAATTTGGTGAAAAATCGATTTTTAAAATTTCCCAAATCAATCGCGTTACTGAGCTACCCTGAGGTGGAGCTGAGTTTTATCCTCGAGAAACACACTAATTGTCCATCAATGTAGCTGAAATTACTACATAGTGTATTGAACATAGTCTACAATTAATAAACGTGTCAATTAGAGTCATATAAGTTATCGCAATTCTTCGTCAAAATGTATTCAATTTGGTCAAAAATCGAATTTTGGAATTTTCCCAAATCAATCGCGTTACTGAGCTACCCTGAGGTGGAGCTGAGTTTTAACCCCGAGAAACACCCTAATTGTCCATCAATGTAGCTGAAATTACTACATAGTGTATTGAACATAGTCTACAATTAATAAACGTGTCAATTAGAGTCATATAAGTTATCGCAATTCTTCGTCAAAATGTATTCAATTTGGTCAAAAATCGAATTTTGGAATTTTCCAAAATCAATCGCGTTACTGAGCTACCCTGAGGTGGAGCTGAGTTTTAACCCCGAGAAACACCCTAATTGTCCATCATTGTAGCTGAAATTACTACATAGTGTATTGAACATAGTATACAACAAATAAACGGGTCCATTATAGTCATAAGTTATCGCAATGTTTCGTCAAAATGTATTCAATTTGGTGAAAAATCGAATTTTGGAATTTTCCAAAATCATTCGCGTTACTGAGCTACCCTGAGGTGGAGCTGAGTTTTAACCCCGAGAAACACCCTAATTGTCCATCAATGTAGCTGAAATTACTACATAGTGTATTAAACATAGTCTACAACAAATAAATGGGTCCATTAGAGTCATAAGTTATCGCAATTTTCGTCAAAATGTATTCAATTTGGTGAAAAATCGATTTTTAAAATTTCCCAAATCAATCGCGTTACTGAGCTACCCTGAGGTGGAGCTGAGTTTTAACCCCGAGAAACACCCTAATTGTCCATCAATGTAGCTGAAATTACTACATAGTGTATTGAACATAGTCTACAATAAGTAAACGTGTCCATTATAGTCATAAGTTATCGCAATTTTTGGTCAAAATGTATTCAATTTGGTGAAAAATCGAATTTTGGAATTTTCCAAAATCATTCGCGTTACTGAGCTACCCTGAGGTGGAGCTGAGTTTTAACCCCGAGAAACACCCTAATTGTCCATCAATGTAGCTGAAAATACTACATAGTGTATTGAACATAGTCTACAACAAATAAACGGGTCCATTATAGTCATAAGTTATCGCAATTCTTCGTAAAAATGTATTCAATTTGGTGAAAAATCGATTTTTAAAATTTCCCAAATCAATCGCGTTACTGAGCTACCCTGAGGTGGAGCTGAGTTTTATCCTCGAGAAACACACTAATTGTCCATCAATGTAGCTGAAATTACTACATAGTGTATTGAACATAGTCTACAATTAATAAACGTGTCAATTAGAGTCATATAAGTTATCGCAATTCTTCGTCAAAATGTATTCAATTTGGTCAAAAATCGAATTTTGGAATTTTCCAAAATCAATCGCGTTACTGAGCTACCCTGAGGTGGAGCTGAGTTTTAACCCCGAGAAACACCCTAATTGTCCATCATTGTAGCTGAAATTACTACATAGTGTATTGAACATAGTCTACAACAAATAAACGGGTCCATTATAGTCATAAGTTATCGCAATGTTTCGTCAAAATGTATTCAATTTGGTGAAAAATCGAATTTTGGAATTTTCCAAAATCATTCGCGTTACTGAGCTACCCTGAGGTGGAGCTGAGTTTTAACCCCGAGAAACACCCTAATTGTCCATCAATGTAGCTGAAATTACTACATAGTGTATTAAACATAGTCTACAACAAATAAATGGGTCCATTAGAGTCATAAGTTATCGCAATTTTCGTCAAAATGTATTCAATTTGGTGAAAAATCGATTTTTAAAATTTCCCAAATCAATCGCGTTACTGAGCTACCCTGAGGTGGAGCTGAGTTTTAACCCCGAGAAACACCCTAATTGTCCATCAATGTAGCTGAAATTACTACATAGTGTATTGAACATAGTCTACAATAAGTAAACGTGTCCATTATAGTCATAAGTTATCGCAATTTTTGGTCAAAATGTATTCAATTTGGTGAAAAATCGAATTTTGGAATTTTCCAAAATCATTCGCGTTACTGAGCTACCCTGAGGTGGAGCTGAGTTTTAACCCCGAGAAACACCCTAATTGTCCATCAATGTAGCTGAAAATACTACATAGTGTATTGAACATAGTCTACAACAAATAAACGGGTCCATTATAGTCATAAGTTATCGCAATTCTTCGTAAAAATGTATTCAATTTGGTGAAAAATCGATTTTTAAAATTTCCCAAATCAATCGCGTTACTGAGCTACCCTGAGGTGGAGCTGAGTTTTAACCCCGAGAAACACCCTAATTGTCCATCAATGTAGCTGAAATTACTACATAGTGTATTGAACATAGTCTACAATAAGTAAACGTGTCCATTATAGTAATAAGTTATCGCAATTTTTCGTCAAAATGTATTCAATTTGGTGAAAAATCGAATTTTGGAATTTTCCAAAATCAATCGCGTTACTGAGCTACCCTGAGGTGGAGCTGAGTTTTAACCCCGAGAAACACCCTAATTGTCCATCATTGTAGCTGAAAATACTACATAGTGTATTGAACATAGTCTACAACAAATAAACGGGTCCATTATAGTCATAAGTTATCGCAATTCTTCGTAAAAATGTATTCAATTTGGTGAAAAATCGATTTTTAAAATTTCCCAAATCAATCGCGTTACTGAGCTACCCTGAGGTGGAGCTGAGTTTTAACCCCGAGAAACACCCTAATTGTCCATCAATGTAGCTGAAATTACTACATAGTGTATTGAACATAGTCTACAATAAGTAAACGTGTCCATTAGTCATAAGTTATCGCAATTTTTTGGAAAAAATGTATTAAATTTGGTCAAAAAATCGAGGAGGAGTTTTAACGCCGAGAAACACCCAAATTGTCCATAAATGTTGCTGAAAATAATACACAGTGTATTTAACATTATTTAAAATAAATAAACGGGTCCATAAGAGTCATAAGTAAATTGTTTTCAACAGACTCTTAAATAAATACATCCTTTTTGTAGAAAGAAACAGCTATTAAGACTTTCATTATATAAAAGTCCACACGAAGCTTCCGTATCGCTTTTATCCGCTAGGTGGAGCTTATTTTGGTGGGCGCAACTGATTTACATGTTATTATCTACCCTGAGGTGGAGAAGTTCAAAGTTGCAACCCCTGATGGCATTGCATGCAACCCAATAACAGTTTCGGCTAATATAAGATGATGTGTAGTATCTGTTCCCTCCCGATGTAAGGGGACTGGGCTTGAGATCGGGTCAGTCGTTCGCCGGGAAGTTTGGTTTTCGTGCCCAGGTTCTTTCCTTGTTGACTTTTTCTTAAAAAAGTACCGTTAACACGAAAACGTCTCACCAACAACTTCAGGTAAGGTCCATGAGATTAGTCAATAAAGTTTGGTGATATTAATAACGTTGATATTATAACGTTGTTGCATACAGCTTCACGTTATTTGTTCATACCCATATTTCAATACTATAGTCTAGACTAGCTTCTAGCCTAAAACTTGTAAGGCCTAGCCTACGTTCGACTATAGCCTAGGGCCATAGTCCAAGTCCTAACACTACCTTAGCATTGGAACAAGGGTAAACTGGTCTGTAGTAGTTGAGCTACAAATTAATACCAACTGCCAGAGAAATTAGATTTCAAGTAGGTCAGCTTAACTTCTTAGCCTACTGTGCATATATATATCATACATTGCCCTAATCATGACCAGATACTGTAGCATGGTGGGCTTTTAATTGACGCACTTAAGGATTTGATCAATGATATCTATCAAGGAAAAATCCAAATTACTCAACTGTATGTGTTTTTCATATGTGTAGTTCCTCAGAAATGTTCTGATCTCAAAATATTTAAGGTTCTGTGCTTATGCACCATACAATTGAGCAGAATTTGACCACAAAATGTCTGCCGTGTCAAGTTCTTTCATACCCCTAAATTGACACATTTGTCGATAAGCTAACTGTAGTGTAGGCCTTAGTATACATCCATTGACTTTAGATGCTGTTTGCTATGCTCTGAGCCTCTAAGCTCTGACAGGTCATGTCCCAGAGAGTAGTGTTATCATATTGAGGTAATGTTGGGTATTTTAAGGGTGTAAGATTTCCAAATGGCCAAAAAACGTGCAAAACTGGGGAGAGGGTGTTAAAAGCTTAAAAAATACCACAATTTGGTCAGCAAATACCTCAAATGGATTCAAACTCATGAAATATGTAATTCTGTTTGACTGCAAAAAAAGTTTAGGTGGCCTGCTGTATCGTTGCTAGTAATAATTTAAGGTGCGTCAATTACAGGGGTGCGTCAATTATGAAGCCTTTACTATACTGTACAGTAGCTATGCCTAGATTATTAGAGACTGAAGTCACCATGCAAATGCAACTTACAAGTAGCCTGTATTGAATAAGAGATGCTATAACTGCTATAACTTTTCAAAAAGTTCTTGGAAGTCTTTACTCTCCAAAATATTCTCAGACATTCTAAACACCACTGTACAGAAAGATGTCTGAATATCCCAGTGAGGGTATCAATGAAAACAGTTAAAGGATATAATACTAGAAAATTCAGCATCAAATTTGGGCCAATGCAGAATACCTTTAATCTAAGTCTCTCAAGTGATGCATTGTGTTTCAAGTGTCTTATTTATAACTAGCCAAAATTTGTACAAAATAACAATGCCATGCATCCAAAAGGTTATTGAGTCAGTACATTTCCATAATGTAACTATTACAAAAGCTGAGTGCACCTAATTAAAAGTTAACATCCTCCAAAAATATATATAACACAAAAATTTGATAAAGCCTTCTATCCCCTCCCTTGCATATACTGTAAGTCATTTTGTTAAGTCTATTTAGATCCATAAGTAATACCAAGTTGACTAAATGTGCAATATTCAGTATTAAAGATCTGAGCTCTGTATTGGCCCAAAATATATTGGAGAGAAGTGTACAATAAAAATTGAAATAATGCACAGATCTACACTCTGACCATTTGATATTTATTTGATTGGCACTGTTAATGTTTTCTCAGCCAAATTTGATGATCAACATTCTCAATCTCAAGATGAATGACAACAGCCCACTATCCAAGGGAATAACACTGTACAATGTAGCTGCCATGCAGTGAAAAAGTCAATGTTGGAACGGTTGCAATCATAGCTAGAGCACAGATGCCGTCTGGGACAGACTGATGTGGTGACCTACTGCATCTTTGACAGCAAAATGGAAGATATTTTCTGAATTAACCAAAAAGTAAGTTAATATTCTGTAGGTTTGACATCGCATAAACTTGCTACCATAGGACTCTATTATCTCAAATACGAGTAACATCTGAGGTAATTTATTCCAAAGTTATGGAATGAAGAAAGAAACAATCAGAAGGGATGAAAACTTTTGTATGATCTGGTTAATGTGGTGGTATCTTTTCCTCTATGTCCATAGTATTTAACTACACTAGAGCTATATCCACTCTCTGGTTTTTAATCTTAAAGGTCAATGCAAGACAACACCAAATTGTCAGGCTAGGTCCACATAAAATGTACATGCATATTTAAATTTTGAAACCTTTACAATTGGTAAAGCTTGAATGACTTGCAACTTCTAAAAGCACTTGCTATGGTAGGGAGCTGTTTCAGCTCCAATTGAATGCATGGCTGCATAAATAAAATGTGTAATGTTGTATACAAGGCAAGATGAATCAAGAATTAATGGGCCCAAAATGGGATGGATAAACGAATTGAAATTTACAGTGAAAATAGTATATATGAAAGGTTGTGAGATGATTAAAATATTGGCTGAATTACAGGAGATTTAGTTTTGTAAAGCAGTTCATTGTTTTCTTCATTTGTAGAGTGTGAGGTCATGTGAGGTCTAATCGGTAATTGCAAAACATTCCAAGCTATATTGCGCGTGCTATAATTGGGACCAAATCAGCATATCTTTAAGAGAAAGCTTTTCTTTTTGTACCAACAGATGGATAGATCTACAGGCTAATACAGCAAAGGATATGCTCTAATTAGAAATGCCAGGCAAGATTATCACACAGTTTACAGTGGGGTGAATACAATCATCAACCAAGCTTTTCATCATGCTGTACATAGTGGTATACAGTAGCTCCTTGTTGGGCTTATCAATTAAAAGCTTGCATAGAAGCCGATGCCAAGCAAAGCAAAAGTATGTCCTGTAAATCGCGAAGTAGATTCACACATCTCATGTATATCCTCCGGGACACAGCACATCTTTCAATGGAGTTAGGAAGTTGCTGGGAATAGTTGTTGGATTGGCACAGTAATGTAGTATTTGCTTCACATAAATGCAGAGCAGTAACAGAAAACTAACTAGTTCCAGGATATGTTACACTGTTACACCATATAAAAGATAGAGGAAATTAATAGTATAAGCTTCAAGCAGACAGAACCAAGAGAATGCAGACCAGTCTTCACGGGAAGTCTTCTACATATTTAACTGTATAAATGGACTCATTCTTTTGCAATGTACTTCTTGAAATATTTTAGTTTGGTGACATTGTGGCACTACATGTTTTTGTAAGTATTAGGGAACATTTGCAGCTGCTTGTCAAGAACATAGAACTTGTTATACAACTGAAGTGGTCCTGATGCTTAAGTGTTGAGGTTACTGGATATTTTGCTGCCTTACCTTGCTTTAACTGTTCTTAAATGCATTTCTCATGTTTTAAGATGTTTTAATTTTGTATTCCAAGCAAGATCAGCAAGCCATAGTACAGTAATTTTCAACAACCACCACACAGATACTTGTGCAGGACTAAGGGTATTTGTTAAGCAGATTACTATTATAAAAATCTTTCAAACTTTTATCCCTCAAAATCTCCAGGGGTACACTGCATTGTTTCTGAACCACAGTTTCACAATTCTACAAGTGGGGTTCAGGGGTTATGCTATGGGAAAAGTTAACAATGTTAGGCCTGACTTAATTACTGAAAGCTTGTGGTCTTTTATTACACCAAGAACCAGTTTATTCTTTAAACAAAATTAAATTATTTCCCCTCAAAATTGAGGGGAGTGAATACAGCAAAGGCCCATGCAACTAGCACCAATGTCATGGAAACCTAGTGCAGCCCAATGAAACATACTGTAAAACCACAACACTTGTAACTATAGGTATGAAATTGTGCAATCCAGGGGTATAGTGTATAATTTTGTCCCTCCAAGCATGGAAACTCCATGATATTGTGGTGATTTGCATTGGTTACGGTATTAGATACAGCCTATACTGGTAAGTCCAGATAAATACTTGAGGTATAAGTTAGTTCCCAAAATGTTTCTCATGTATGAGAGAGGTCAGTAAATTGAGGTCATGAAATAGTGCAAGTATCCTGGTTTATGTGAAATAAATCTTGTGGAAAATATAAACTGGGATTGAAAATACAATCAACTGCTTGAATATGATTGTACAATTTTTATTGTGTCTCGTCTTTTAATATCATGCTAATCTCCACTACTGTATCTGTTTGGAAATAAGCCAGATTTCTGGGTAGAAGTTTAAAAAAACAAATCGTCAACAATTTTTGATGAATTTTAAGCAATCGCATTCACTGCCTCTATCTCTGTTTATGTTTTGAGTCAGCAACACAGTATACTGTACAGTAGTGAAAAGAAATGGACAGTTTCTGTTGTATTCCTGATCAATTGAAAATTGTTTGTTGTTTGACTGTTTGTAGCAGTATTCCTCTGAGGAGTGAAAAAAAATAAACATACAGTGAACAGTTGCAACTGCGCATGCATTTATACATTACTTAAATTATGTTCTGATGCAATTCATGTAATATTCACTGTCGATTTTAGTTCAAAACTGCCAGTATACCATTAGTTCCTGAGCCATAATTTGTTTGCTTTAAAAATCTGGCTTTGAGTGTATAGTATTTTGTCAAAAACAAAAGTGGAGGGGCTGCTTATCATCATTCCCTGAACAGGCTTTACCCAATTTGTTAACTATAATGGTAACATATCAAAATGTCTGGGGACTTGCCACAGTGCTGACAATTTTCAAATATTTCCATGGTTCCACATTTGTTTCGTGCCGACATTAATACTGTTTTTGGTCCAATACTAATACCTAAATAGGGTGACAGGACAAAATCCCCCCGGAAAAAGTCCCCCTAGGACAAAATCCCCCAGAGCCAAAATCCCCCTAGGACAAAATCCACCCAAGCCAAAATCTCCCCAAGCTATAAAAAATCCCATCAATTCTTTACAAAAATGTGTCATCCCGGTCCCCGGTATCGTCATCCAATACCGTCATCCGGTACCCTCACCAGTATTTCCATTGGTACTCTCAGTGGTACTCTCAGTGGTTCCCGGACCAGTACTCCGACCATACCCCGACTGGTACCTTAATAGTGAGCCTGACAGTTACCCCCACCGGTACCCCTCCCTGACCAGTACCCTGGACTGTACCCCGGCTCGTACCCCGGCCGGTACCTCGACCAGTATCCCAACTGGTATCCTGAAAGGCACTCTGACACATACTCTGACACGTACCCTTACTAGTACTGGTACAATAAACAGTAATTTGACCAGTACCTTGACCGGTCCCTTAAATGTCACACCATGGAGCTGTATCCCATGGCCACACTAACAGGTAGCCTCGCAATTACCCTTAATGATCTCCCGACCAGTCCCCTGACCAGTATCCGGACTGGTATCCTGACCAGTACCCTAACCAGTACACTGAGTGGAACCCTGACTGGTAGAGTGACCAGTATGATGACCGGTACCCTGACCAGTCACATGACCAGTACCTTGACCGGTACCCTCACAGGTACCCTAACAGGAGCCCTCACAGTTACACTCGCCAGTACCCTCACTAGTACCCTGACCAGTCCCCTGAACGGTACCCTAACCAGTGCAATGTCCCATGCCTTGACTGTCACACCTGGGCCATACCTGGTTGTTGCAGGCAGGCTTTGTATGGGTCAGGGGGATATTGTCTGGGGGGATTTTGTCCGGGGGGATTTTGTCCTAGAACCCCTAAATAGCACTCAAAACGGATAATGGTACCAGACGGTACCTGTACGTTGTCTGCTAGATTCATACGATGTCAAAAGGCTAGAACATGCACTATAATACTGTTATCAGTCGTGAGTAGGTATATACCACACTCATCTCATATCAGTATTTGTTTCTAATGTCATAACAGGCAGTGGCGGAGCGTCCATACAGTCAGGCGGGGGGGGGGGGGGCGGACTCAAATGGGAAGCTGGCGCCCTTTTCAGCTATTCACCACTTTTTACTTATTCGCGATTATTTACTTTTTTTTATTGCGCTCTCATCTACCTATTGACATTTGTCACATTTTGTTGGCGATGACACCTATACTCTCCGCTTAGATAAAGTCGAAAGCGCCCGTACAGACCTTTCTCGCCCCTCTGACCAATATCCCTAGCTCCGCCACTGGCTCCCAATCTTCTTCCCCGTCAATCCGTCTAGTGTCCACCCCCCCCCCTACCCCAACCGAACCTCGTATGTTAAAGGAATATCTAATGATTAGAGACACTTTTTCTAATGTTAAATCAGCAAAGAGCAAGCAATAATGATTTTATCACTAAGATTTTTTTTAATTTCTCAGTTACACCGTCATTTAACTTCCCACTCAATCTTACACTCCCTGATACTCTTCCATCCCAATGTAGGAAACTTCATCGTTACACGCAGCACGCAACGATCTTTGTTCTACTTAATTGATCCTAACTGAGTCTTTCAACTTAAAAGCATATTTTTTTCCAAATAGATTAGTGAAAGTTACACAGTTTAATAAATTAGAAGCATCTCCTTGTTAAAGAATTGTATTATCGGCGTATAGTCTTCCGATAAGCGTAACTTAGGGTTGAAAGAAATCAGTGAGAGCAGGCAGTAATGATATAAACTTACATATATATATATTTTCAAATCTCTTATTGAACGAATTATCAGCCCCCTGGTTACATCGTCATTTATCATCCCTCCCCCATCCTGCCCTACCCTTCTTCACCTCACACACTCCGCTCTATGGGGTTAAAAGAAATCAGCGAGAGCAGGCAGTAATGAAATTTACTTACATTAATGAATTTTTTAAATCTCATTTAGGACAAATTATTAGGTCCCCCTGGTAACATCATTTACCCCCCCCCCATTCCCCCTTCCCTTCATTACAATCACCGCTTCTCTTACACCTATTATATTAGATATCCCTGCAAAGCGTGATGAACTAGGTCCCTCATTTATCTAATGCGTGGGAGGAACTCGAAACTTTCTTCCTTATCCGCATATTCCAAGCTTTCTCCAAGAAAAGAGTTACAGTACCTATTACCCAGATTTTTAAAAATAGCCTCCCTCCTCATATAAAACGTGATAATCTATGTCTCTCATTAATCTAAAGCATGGATGAACTACCAACTTTAAGCATATTACAAAGTTTTTCACAAAAGAGCTACGGAACCTACTACACACAAATTATGTAAATGTCACTAAACGGCATCCGTAGGGACATCGTTTTTTGGTCCACATTTGAGTTTCCATCATATCTTTAATCTGCTTTTCATACATATCTTTTATTGTGATTGTTATGATGACCACATCTAAGGACTTTTGAGTCGTATTATTGTATCCAGTGGAATTGTCTCGCTGAGATATAAAAGGATGAATTTTCCGTACGTTTTCACGGTAGGCCCCTCTGTTCAAGGTCAATGCACGACTATAACATTAGGTCCACTAAGTGCGGATATTGGTCTCCATTTGCCACTATTGCAGTAAACCCAACCGAGCAACGTGTCTACGGTGTCTCTTAAAAGACAATATTATTAACAAATTCGAAAAGAATTTTTAATCTCTTTGGTGTCATTTTAAAAGTATTTCTGATAACATTACGTACAGAATTCTTCTATATGTGAAAGGTACATATGAGAAACATGACAATGACCGTGATAAAACCAGTTTCAAGATTACTAGCGATCAATTCGCTCAATTTGTTTCAAAAAATGATTGAAAAGTGATATGAATTCCTTCTCATTCATTCTTTTTATTTGAGCATGTTGAACGCTTGCGATAACATGTCATTACGAATCATTGCAGACGCTCACCCAAACCGTTAAAAAATACCGTCCCTCTCCCCCCCTTTCTCTTCCTACACTGAGCTCCCAACAGTGGCGGAGCGTCAATACAGTCAGGGGGCGGATGCCCCCCCCCCCCAACGGACTCATATGGACTGCTGGCGCCCTTTTCAGCTATATATCACTTTTTTTACTTATTCGCGATTATTGACTTTTTTTATGGCGCTCTCATCTACCTATTGAAATTTGTCACATTTTGTTGGCGATGACACCTATTTATTCTTCGTTTATCTGCAAATTAGCAAGGCCCGGAAAGGGTCATTTCCGGCCATATAGGGAGTATCTTTACTCAAAAGATTTCTGTACGCTCTGCGCCAACCTGTGGTGGCGCTCCGCTTCGATAAAGTCGAAAGCGCCCATACAGACCATTCTCACCCCCTCTTACCAATACCCTAGCTCCGCCACGATAACAGGAGTGACTTTCCATATGTTATTGGTAGGAAATTGCAGGAATTATTGGAATCCTCAATGAAAACTATACGTAGGTAGTCTTCTTTGCGTGGGGATTGAGTTGTGTAGGTGTTACACAAAAATGTAGATATGCTTTCTTTATTCTTGTGGAAAGCCGCTTTCACTTTGATATCAGATAAACCTGTGGTACATGCAGTGAAGTAGCCAGGATTGTTCCAGTGGAGGGGTGGGCGCTTTGGGGGGGGGCTTGACCAATTCCTGGGAGGGCGTCTTGTTACTACCTGAGTGGAGTGCCACCATGGGTTGGCGCTCAGCGTACGGGAAATTTTCAGCTATAAAGACCTCCTAGATCGTTGGAAATAACACTTCCCAGGCATTGTAAGCTGCTCTAAAGTTTCACAACATCCTTTATTTTGAGATCCCCATGTCTTGATATGGTCATCAAATAGTTTAGAGAAATAGAAGAAAAAAGACAATCTGGTAAGTTGCTTTGAAATATCATGACATATCTCGGCCTATGCGCTATGTCACGTCAGGTTTTTCAGCAACTATAGCCTACTGCCGGTCCGCGGTCGAAGGGTCGTTCATGAGTGGTCATCATGGAGATTCGATACCATGCAGACCAATGAATGATATATTTTTCGCACATGTAATTTTTTCGACACCCAAAATCCCAGTGGGCGGGCGACAAGCTTTCATGGGGCTGTTGCCCTCACCCCCTCCCCCCCCCCGTGGCTACGCCACTGGGTACATGGTGCCGAAGCACATATCTTCAAAGTACTGTCTCCAACTTTCAATTGTTTCAAGCTACTATGTGACCAAAAAGAAGTTCTCAAGATGAAGTTGCAGATCTGAAAGGACCAGTAATTTTACTAGGAAACCTTTCGACCACGTACACCTTTGAAGTAGGAAAGGATTACACAGTATTTGAATTCTTCATCGATCGGCTTGTATTACATTAGCTGAAACTCTATAGACCAGTCTTGCAAGGTTTAAAGAAATGGCTCCTTACATTGTTGGCATGATTCAAATTCATCCAGTGCAAATTCATCCAGATGCAAATTCATCAATATAATTGGTCGAGAACTTGCTAGAACAGTAAGCTGTCTGAATTAGCATCTTCAGATCGAATATTGGTTTGCTGAGTTAGGGAGCAATATGTTCGAAGTACAAGGACCAACCAATGAACACAATTTTAACATAAGAGGCAGAGATAAGACACTATAGCAGAAATCATTACGTCTTCTTTCTGTTTATTACTGATAAATTCAAATATTTTCATTAAAATCAATATGAAATTTCATGTTACTTTCAGAAATATATAAACAAAGCAACTTCTACAACTTCAGCTCATTCACATTCATGCTATCAGCTAGAAAATTTACCATGAGGCACATTTTCTATGAGGCATTGATGTGAATACCACTGACATAACTTGTGCTATTCAAATGGATAAAGGGCTTGGTCAAGTCATGAATAAGGCTCTGCCCATATATTGCACATGTACAAAAAGGGTTACTGCTGTACATGCAATACTTTTTTGATGGGGGAGAGAGGGGGGTGGGGGAGATGTGGTAACATGTTGAAAAGACCACATCTTTTAATTTGTCATTTTTCTTTTGAACATATGCAAATGTTCAAAAGAAATGAAAGCACTTGGAAATTTCTTAAAGAGATAGGTAGTTGTTGCCCTTGCACTGCTTTGAAGCCTGCACCAATGTAAATATTGTTGAAGGAGTGGAGTTCTGCGAATCTCTTGATAGTCAAGTAATAAATTTTTCTTTCACTGTTTGTTAAACAGCTCCTAGCAGTAATATGTATTTACACGACATTGTATCTGAGGTTCATTATGTAACCGCTGTTTTCTACATAGAATCAAATTAAAAACCAATGTTAAACTTGTTCACCTGCAATGGTCTAAATTCAGAAAGTACATCAATACCATAACTCTTTTGCATGTTGTATAACGGTACTGAATTTGAAGTGGATTATATTTATCAATGAATATAGCAATGTTTTGGGTAAAAACAATTAAAGCATCCACTTGAACTTCATGTTTTCCTTGCATTGTTTGCTACTTCCTTCTATCTAGATTCGAAAGGGACATATAGATAAATGCTCAATACCTCAAACAACATTATTTAACCTTGTTTCCCACAAAATATGTTCTGTCCCAGTTTCTGTAAACTACTCGGGATAAATGGAGGTGTGGGGGGGGGGGGGGGAGTTGGACAGGTTGTATTTGATGTTGTATTTGACAATAAAATTCACCTTCCCAAGGAAGTAATACAGTTCTTTAAGTGGCATTTTATGAAGGACCTACAGTATGTAACGATAGCAGAATTGGTTATTGCCTCCTGCTGAAATGTCCAATAAAGACTCTCAGTATTGGAATGTTCATCAGATTCCTCATTTTATAGAAACATCTGTGTTTATTGAAACTTTCCTAGGATGTTGCCAACAAGATGCAGTTGAAGTCTACTGTACCTTGTTGTCAAAGGTGGAGCTTACAAAAAGTCCTATCAACTAGTCTTATTCAAGCAGTGGCAACATATGGGAAAAAAGAAAAGCAAAATATGGTACAATTTTGTTAATATTATTTTGAACTATTTATCCCAACACCCTATCATCCTTTTAAGACTTTTGCAAGCTTGTAAACCAGTTACAGCACTCATGCAACATGATATGACAAAGGTTCATTGCCAGAACATGAAACTAGCAATTTGGAGTAAATTTGTTAAAAGAATGATGAAGTTAATACACTGAAATATTGAATGGGGCTCAAAAGAGCTTAAGAAGTCTTTTGAGGTACATTACTTGTTCTGATAAATATATTAATTGCCCTAAGATTCAGCTATTAAAGCAGCTACTAGATAGTATGGGATCATGAAGGTTTTCAGATTTTACCTATATTGGCCTCAAATAACCTTTGACTTGGCTAAGAGCACTCAGCACATGATACACCTGCATACAAACTTCCATTCATCATTCCAATATTGAACTATCATGTTAACATGGCTTTCAGTTTCAGATATCTAGTTATCTCACATGGGCTTCTGCTATACTGTACAAATTTATAGAATAGTACTCAATGTCAGAAACCTATATGCACTACATATGACTACCAACTTTTCCTTGTTGAGTTAGATGCTCTATGTTACTCTACTGACCTTCAGTAGCCTTTGACCCTCAATGAAGCCAACACCTACTGAAAATTCCAGTATAAATATAAAATTAATGAAATGATTCAGAAAATACTTTAACAGAAAGGAAAACTATTATAAACACTTCTGTTCATACTGACCTCAGTGTAAACAATTTAGAGACCAAGAACATATGGTAAAATAACTATTAGCTAACATTTCTTCCTTCTACTCTGCAATTTTGAGAGAACAATAAGCAAAATTGATACTGGCAAATGTAACATGGCAACAATAACAATAATTCACAAATGATGATGACATCAGAAAAAGTAGCAACCATGACAATGATGATGATTTGAAAATCTTAATGAGCAATCCTAAATGTAACTAGAATATCACTTTTAGTAGAGCAGGGTTCTCACAAGCCCGTTTTAACCTGGCGGTGGTCGTGGTTTGAATATGATTTTGCCTCTCCCTGCATGGTTTGAAAGTTGAGCGCCCTGGCTGAATATTTATGAACCAGGAAAAGCTTGCTGCCACTTATCTGGTCCGAAAAAATTATAGCATGAGGTAAATTTCCTCCTGGGTGCATAATTATCATAACAGTTCAAGAATTTTTACCAAAGGTGATCATATTTGAATATCTGGAGTCGGCTCAGACTTGAAGGGTCTTGGATTTGGCTCATACCAAGTGGGCTCGGACTTGGCTCAGACTCTGGCTAATTGGACTCGACTACAGCTCTGCCATAAATATAAACAGATAATGGATTGTTAATAATTTATTATATGATGTTGAGAAGGTAGAGACTTAGAAAGTTAACTCCTAAATGTAATGGATAGCATTAAACTCTTTGTTTCACTAACAAAAGGATTCTCAAATACAGTACTAGCAACATTACAGCTGAAATAATGGATCACCAATACGATGCAGTGCAGAAAGGGAGTTTAATAAAGAGCATCCCTCAATGTAATGACTAGGATAAAACTCTTAGTTTCACTAACAAAAGGATACCACATGCAATACCAACAAGAGAGATGCCCATAATATTGAGGTTCCACTAGACTTAAGGTTTGCTAGACCCAACACCCCCATTGTGGGAGGCATTATTGAGCATCTAGTTAGCATTTATTGGGTAACTGAAAGTATTGAAGGACCTTGGTGACTCCCCTCCCAGTAGTTTTATAACATTTATGAACCAGGAAGAGCTTGCTGCCACTTATCTGGTCCGAAAAAATTATAGCATGAGGTAAATTTCCTCCTGGGTGCATAATTATCATAACAGTTCAAGAATTTTTACCAAAGGTGATCTTTGGTATCTGGAGTCGGCTCGGACTTGAGGGGTCTTGTATTTGGCTCAGACCAGATGGACTTGGACTTGGATCGGGCTCTGGCTAATTGGACTCGACTACAGCTCTGCCATAAATATAAAGAGATAATGGATTGTTAATAATTTATTATATGATGTTGTGAAGGTAGACACTTAGAGAGTACTCCTAAATGTAATGGATAGCATTAAACTCTTCGTTTCACTAACAAAAGGATTCTCAAATACAGTACTAGCAACATTACAACCAGAATAGTTGATTACCAATACGCTGCAGTGAAGTAAGGGAGTTTAATAAAGAGCATCCCTCAATGTAATGACTAGGATGAAACTCTTAATTTCACTAACAAAAGTATACCACATGCAGTACCAACATGGGGGGGGGGGGGGAGGATGCCCATTACATTGAGGGTCCACTAGACTTAAGGTTTGCTAGACCCAAAATTTATATTATGTATAGTGTGTGTTGATCAGACTTAGAGGATATTAAAGGGAAGACTTTAGAAAACTAACTTCAGGTCATAGGGATTTAAGCTATATCTCGCAGTCAATACTTACTGAATATTAAAGACAACTGGGGATGTTTGCAAAATATGCTTGTGGGAGCTCCTTATTTCCATATAAGCCATTTCTCGCTGCATCCCATGGTCAGCATGAACCAGCAGCTCAAAGTTACAGTATTTTGATATCCTGCGTCGACCTTGAAATTGCAGCCCTGTACTTCTTGCAATAAAGTGGAGCATATCTGCTGTGGTGTTCTCATTCTGCATTCATGCATTCCTCAAATTGTGCCAAATTTAAGCCATCTTTTCTGACAAGAGAATGAACATAAATAAGTCCAGATAAATGTTTCATAAATTGCAAGTGGAAGTCTTGACAGTGCAGTTCCCTATTTGATGTCAATACTTAGTGTACATGTTGTCCAATATTCATGTCAGTTTAGTTAATTTAACTATCACTTTTTTCATGGAAACCGCATATGCAACAATTGAGAAAAATGCCACACTACTAAGTTTGAATATTGATCTATTATTTGGTATGTAAGTTGTACCCAGGAATTTAGCATGCAATCACTTCAAGAGATTGACTGAGTATTCATGCATGGTTCAATGCCTCATCTCGCAAGCAGTTCATTTTCTTAAAAATTGCATGCACCCTAGACAATGTATACCGGTACATTTAGTCCCTCAACGTATCATTTGGGGTTTAAGCTCAGGACTACTCGTGTACACAGACTTTGGCATTATGACTAAGTTCATTTTTAATGTTTGGTTTCAATGATGTTGAAACTTTCCACTCACGATGGCATATGTGTGCGTGTGCATTGGTAGGAGTACTGTGTTTGTGATCCTAGCTTGTAAACACAGTTTCTCATGACAGTAAGCTTTATTGGACAGATCTCATAGTTGGTACAGTATGTATGTGTAGATGCATCACAAGTACAAGAAGCCTATTGTTTTTGGTGAAGGTCAAAGGTACTTTAGGTAAAAATGGTCAAATTGTGAAAACTCAATTTGAAGCATGGATAGATCTATTTATTGGTATGTCTAGGCCAGTGGTTGGGTCAACAGGGCAAACTTGTGAAAACCTTATTTAAACCATACATCTCAAAGCAGGGTACACTAGCTTGCAGAGATACATAATGTTTAGTATCATGGTATATCGCTACAGAAGGCTTTCAGTGGTCTTTTTAGATCCCCAACTGTCACTTTGAAAATGTTGTTTATCACAGTTCTCAATAGTTTTTTGCTGTATATTATTAAGATACAATAAGTTGTACATGCAGCCTACACATATGTACAGTATCATACATGTCAAATTGACAAATTCATAAAATGAAACTTATTACATAATGGAAACCATGTGCAGTGCAGTTTGCATAATGGTGATCTATTTATACACCCAACCAGCTAGTATCGGATCATAGCAGCATGTTACCACATGTATGCATTTAAGTGTTTTGTCACACAGTACAGTGCTAACATCATACAAGGGAGTTTTATTTCTTCCATAACAACTCTGATCATAATAGCCTGTTCGTGCAGGGAGTTGTAATGGAACAACTCCCTGGTTTGTGCTATGGACATGAGAACTATCTAAAGCCTGTTGAACATTAGTCTTGTGCATTTTCATGTTACTTACTAACACCAAATTACTGCACACAGATGGTCATTTTTAAAAGTATGAAAACTGAATACAATCAAGAGCTTTTATTTGGACATGATACCCAATATGAAACTACTTTAGTTGCACATACTGTATGTATGCTGGTTTTTATCATGAAGGATTTTTATAGGAGCCATGATTTTTTTTACTTTTTATGAAGTAGGTCTGGATTCCCTTGGCATTATAACCTGATTGAAATTTAACCTCTGTGATTGCACTAATATGTGAGACCATTAATCAACCTAATTAATAGCTTTTAATGATGAAGACACAGATAACAATTTCATAACTCATTAGTGTGAACACAATGCAAGGTTCAATGAGGTACTGTTATTTCCTTAAAATGCATAGCTGGTGGTTTTTCAACATACTCTAATCCTTTCAAATATGTTACATTGAATCTTTACACTTTTCCATTGATATATCACAGACTGTGTTTTTTGTTATGGGACTCCGTAAAACTGGATCAAACCTAGCAATTTTGGACAAGGAATTTGCTCTTTTCGCAAAAACTCCTAAGTGCTCAAGTGACTGTACAGTAGGTCACCCTGTGAAGGCATTGTGGGACTTTGAGGAATACTTTTGATCAAGCTATTACTTCAGCACTATTAACACTACCCACATCATAATGTTAATATCAAAATGCCTAAATTACTTAGCCATGATTGCGTTGTTATTCTAAAATGAATACTCAATTGTTTACCTTCAGCCATGATTCATCCCATAGGTGCAGGAAAAAAAACTCATGTTACAAAAACTTGTTGTACACTGCTACACTGAGGCCCTATGTGACTTACTGTAGTTCTCTGAATCAGAACCAATGACACACCACTACTACTGTACACACAGGGCTAAGTGATGCACACTTACACATAGAGAATATTGTGGGGATGAATATTGTACTGAGACGGGAAACGTTTTCACATTTTTTACTTTTGTAACTCGTTTATGGAATCTATCAGGCCCTTTCTTTTACTGTAGTGTTCCGTTTGCTTGTGTATCTGTTTTTGTGGAGTTGTGACTTTCTGACTGCCTTATTTTATGGCAGAGAGACATACCCAAAGATTTATATTTTGTGAAATGGTTCAAACTTGCATTGCACGAATGCAAGTTCTTTCATACCCCTAAATTGACACATCTGTCGATAAGCTTACAGTAGTGAAGGCCTAAGTAAACATCCATTATCTTTGGATGCTGTTTGCTATGCTCTGAGGTAATTTTGTATTGTCTGAAATGGACAATAAATTTTCTATCTATCTGAGCCTCTAACCTCAGAAAGGTCAGGTCCCAGAGATTAGTGGTATTATATTGAGGTAATTTTGGTTATTTTTAGGGAGTAAGATTTCCAAATGCCCCAAAACATGCACAAACACAATTTGATCAGCATATACCTGAAATGGATTCAAACTCATGAAATATTTAACTCTGCTTGGCTGCAAAAAGTTATGGTTGCCTGCTGTATAGTTGCTAGTACTAGCTACAGTAGTAGTAGGCTAGTATAGTAATAGTAGTACTGTACTAGGCTAGTAGGCCTAGTAATATTTGGAGGTGCGTCAATTATTAAGCCTTTACTTTAAAAGATCTGGAAGATCACCAGGCTGCAAAATGTGTAGGTTGACCAGTCTGTTACAAGTATATACTTTAATTTATTTATCACATTTTATATTCCGAGTATCAGCAAAGGCAGTAGCAGGCAGCTGTGATTTACCATAGCCAGTAATACTGATGGGTCCAATTTAGGGCTAACGTTAGGCCTAGGCTAGTCTACTCTAACTCTAACCATGGTCTTACTTTATTTGTGTTCAGCATGAAGGTATTTACTCTAAATGTTATTAATATATCCGGAACACTTTTAAGGAATTTACTTACAATGCATATACTCCACCAAAGTTCCAAAAGCCAACTTCAAATGGGCAACGTTTACGGTAACCTGCGGCACTTTCCTTCGTGGACTACATGACTAGGCCCACATAGAGTAACGTTGAATGCAGGCTATTGGGATAGCAACGATACGATCCGATCGACTGCCCTGCCACCGAACACAGAAAGAACTGCTTATATATGGGGGCGTTGTTTCGTTACGTGTAAATTTGCCAGTTAAAATAGAAACTCTTATTTTCTTAAATATCCCAAATTCATGGAAGAAAACATACAAACACGAAGATTTCACTGTAATTAGAGGAACCTGTAAGTTTCGGAACTATATATAGCCGCATTTGGTCAAAATCGAGGTGTAAAGTTGGGATCAACATATATACCATGTTCGTAATTCTGTTATATACCCTTCGGAATTACCTCCACTTTTGAGGGGAAATTTTACCCTTTAAATGAACGATTTTTTTTTTGTAACTTCGGAATTGATAAGTTTATGAGGTTTTCTCTTAACTCGAAATAATCATTCCTCAAAGGAAGTGAAATTGATTGAACAAGAAGACCCTAGACTTAGGTTTACCTGGTGTCAGGTAAACCTATCCCCGAGGTAAACCTAAGTCCCAGCTATCATGCGTTGAAGTAAACAAAAATACCAATGTGTATATATATATATATATATATATATATATATATATATATATATATATATATATATATATATATATATATATATATATATATATATATATATATATATATATATATAAGATTTGGACAGGCTACCTTCCTTGAGAAATCATGTTGTTACAGGCCCCTAAGTAATCTCAATAATCAAATAATTGTATTATAAATCAATATTATAGAATATTATAAATTAATCTAAGAATCATAGTATAGAAATAGAAATGTGTGTAGAATATTTGGAAAAGTTGAGAAGCTTCTAGAAGAGTTAAAACATTTGAGAACAATTTACATCATCTCAACACAGTACACATTGGAACATGCTAGAACATTGGAGTGCTGCCAAGGGGACATCCCCTGTTCTATTTTTAGAACACTAGGTGAGGATTTCATGGAAAGGTGAAGTGACCTTTTGGATTGGTTGAACTGAGCTGGGGCTACTGTAAGATGCTTCTAGAATGGATGGACGTTGCAAGATCTTTTTGGACTTGTGGAAATGCTATATAAGCACCTGATAATTGTAGATCGAAAAGTTTTAACCTTCTTGTCTCAAGGAGTTTTATAACATCTCGCTCAAGTGAATACTACAATTCCAGTGTGAGTAAATACTCACTTACAGTAGTTTGACAGTAAATTTATAGCAGCTTTATATTAGTGGATTTGTCACAAGTTTACCGGCTTCGTAGTCGTCCATCGTTGTGTAGCCGTCTTAGGTTCTGTGCCAGTCAGCACCACTTATTGTGGCCTCTGAGTTACCCAAGGACAGGAATCAAAGGATAAACAATCTGCAAGCGCAACTTGGACATTTATTAGTAGTCGAACTCCGAAGTGGAAGTCATCAAGTTGGGAGCTGGATATATTTCTTCAATATTGGACATTCGTCCGCCGACAAGTTTCGCCATTAATTGTACGCTGGAATAATCGCCAGGACTTTCTGTCTATGGACTTATGGTGCAGCTCGCGTCGCGGCACACATCAGGTCGTGAGTAAATTATAGAGTAACTTAATAAATCTGTTTTAGTTTAAACTGCTTAGATATTGATAAATGATCTTTGTTTGATTTTAATTACCTTGAACACACAATTAAATAAATACTTATTGTTATATTTGAAGTTGAATTTTACAGTGTATTGTTTAGTCATTTGAGTTGTGAACCCAAGGGGAGGTGTATTCTGGCCTTGATCGAGTTGATCGTAACAATGTTCATAAGATTGTCACAATGTTTCCCTCAGTTGGCCTCCAATTACCTTTGACATCCCCCCCCTCCCCCCCCAAAAAACTCTACAGATCCTTTGCTCACCAACAGCATGCTACACACCAGGTTTGAACTACCTGCAACTTCCACCTCTTGAGATATTATTGTGTAAAAAAGGTTTTCATTATATGACCTGTGATGACCCACATGACCTTTCACCACTACCAACAACAATCCCAAACCAGTTCTGCCTAAGGGGAACCTACATACAGTACCAGATTTGAAATATACCCCAGTTTTCCTTCTGGCATTTACAAATAGGTGACACATGTATACACACGCACATACACACGTCAATACCATCGCATAGATTCAAGTCAAAAAGATTTAACCTGTTTCCATGATACTCCTTAATGTATTTAGACCTCTGCAGAGCTCTTTTGACTTTTAATATCTTAACATCATAGACATTAGATATTCTATTCTACACTCCTTAAATTGACTCAATTCACCAATCCCTTCAGCAACCCCCCAACCAATCCCCACGCCCCTTCTCCCTCTCCCTCATCTCTGCAACCTTCTAAACATTGTCTTGAAGCTGCTAAAAGAGGTAATAGGGTTTTAGGTATGATCAAGAGGAACTTCAGTTTTCTGAAAGAGGACATCGTAGTTAGGCTTTATAAGCAGTTGGTTAGGCCTCATCTGAAGTATGCTGTACAGGCTTGGAACCCTTATTTTGCTAAGGATAAGCAAGTAGTTGAAAAGGTCTAGAGGAGGGCTACTAGGATGATTAGTTCCTTAAAGAGGGGTCCTTATTATAGGCGGTTACAACTGTTGAATCTCACCACACTGGATCTTAGGAGGTTACGTGGGGACTTGATCCAGGTTTTCAAGATTGTGTATGGCTTCGACAATTTATCCTTTACCGACTTTTTCATGTTTGCTAACAGTAGTTGTACTAGAGGTCATTGTCTTAAACTCCAAAAGTCGCATGGTAGGATTAATATTCGGCATAACTTTTTTTTCTAATAGGGTTGTGAATGAGTGGAATGGTTTGCCTGAGAAAGTTGTACTTGCAAGTAGTGTCAATGGGTTTAAGAATGCTTTGGACAAGAACTTTAAGCATTGTAATCGGGTCTCAGTGTTTGTGTCTTCAGTTTTTTCCCCCTCTCTCTATAGGGTCCTTGATGGGGACTTAAGTGTCCCTCCTGATCCTTTTTTCTACTAAACTAAACTAACATTAAACTGCTTGGAAATTTAGAACCAGGAGCAGTAATTATCTTTTCATTGCGATCCTACCTGCCAAAGTTGATTGCTGTGATATGTCTAGAGTTTCACGTTCTTCAAGTAAGGTTTCCTCCTCCGTAACAGAAGCGGATGAAGCCTGAAAATAAACAACAAAGGGAAGATATCTTATTTGGTGTACTGAAATTTTAAAAGAACCTGTTTTCCTTTCTGTCACCTGTCAAGTTACACCAATTGAGTCTTTAGCTGATAAAAGCAACTGATTTTAGCATCTAGGTGAATGTACTAATTATACACTTCACACTTTTTGTAGTCAAATGAACCATGAATTTAGAACACTTTTGGTTAGCTCAAGATTATGTTGTAATACCATCAACAGTGGAATATAGTGGAATATACATTCATGTTCTAGTCAAAATATTTTGCTAACTTTGTAAACACACTTAATTTGCAACTGGTGGTATACAAACTACAGATACACTATACTTAATCATACTTACCAATTCTTGCTGATTCAAGGCTTCCCTAGTCTGCTTCAGGACCTCTTGTAAAGCCATAGATTCTTTGGCATATTCCAGTTGTGACTTCACAAGTTCATCTTTTGTAGCTCTCAGAGTTGATTTAGCCTCTTCCAGCTCCTGTAATGTAAACAACACAGTGACTGAGACAAGAAGGATGCACCTTCCAGTGGTTTCTTGCCTCAAATAACCAGAAAGTCAAATAACTTACTCAGTCCTTGCCATTATGAGAAGAAACTTTTGTTACAAGATTTTACAACGATCTGAATTGCTGAGCAGAAATGGCAAGTCTCTCTGAATTGATTACTTCATACGTATGCAAAGAGGATTGGAGGTCTAACAAACTTCTTCTGCATAATCAGACTCATTCTGACTGGGGGTAACATGTAATTGACCTTTAACCTCAAGGAAAACTACAGGTAGACATGTGAATAGCAAATGGCTACATGTATGTACAAACCAGTTTATAGTCGCAACTTCTGAAGTGATCGCATTTTCAAATTTCTCATACTTTTAAATCTGTTGACCTCCAACTACCTTGACCTACATAAACTAGAATGCAAAATGCATTGAGGTTTCGATGACTTCACTGCACTAGACTTCTGCTTGTTAGTTTAACCAGAACTAGCTGTTACGATAACACTATGGCATGCTAACACAGGTCAGTATAATGTACATGGTTATACACACCTCCATCAAAAATATCCATCAAAAACAATAGGGTTCTTGTACTCAATTTTATGACTCCACACACCAAGTATTACAAAACCAAACCAAATCTCTAATAACTTCGCACATTAAGGTTGCCGAGGAGTCCACTTATGGACAAGTTAGATTGGAATATGCCCACGAAACTTCAAAGAATCAACTTGAAAGAAGCTAATACAGTTCACTGGAGGTCAAACTGAGGTGAAAGGTCAGCCGAACACAGTTAGACTATTGTATTACAATAGCGTAACTCCCAACCTTGATGGACATTTGGTTCTCAAGTTATGGCAAATATACTTGTTTTTGACCCCTAATTGACCTTTGTTGACCTTGGATCACACGACTGTTATGTTTTGAAACGATCCCTTACCCCATTCACAACTACAAATATCAATCATGTCGGACCCTGTCAGTGGTAGTTTCACAAGTTATTGCTAAAAACACATTTTGAACCTTGGATCACATCACTGTTACTTAAGAAAACGTGCCCCTACTTCATTCACAACTTGTCTCAATATATCATGTTTGGAAACATTCCCTTACCCCATTCAAAACTAGTCCCAAATATCAACCATGTCGGATCCTGTCAGTGGTATTTCCACAAGTTATTGAGAAAAAAAAACACATTTGACCCATAAATGACCTTTGTTGACTTTGGATCACATCACCGTTATTTTGAAAAGTGCGCCTATTACATTTACAACTTGTCCTAATATACCAGCTATGTCAGACTTTGTGACTAGAAGTTGTCGCAAAAATTAGCATAAGCTGGCAGTTTTCTGCACATAATGAACCTTGAATGACCATAAATGAGCTGATAGTTTTAACAAAAATCTTCCTCTTGATGAGGTGCACTCTGTCCTAAAATTTGTTTGGCCTTAAATGTACACACATCATGTTATTGCTAGAAATGTATCAAACCAACCTTTGGCCCCTCATAACTTGAGAACTGGGTGTCCGATTGAAGCGGAAGTTGGTTTCCTATATATAGCACAAAGAGCTCTATCATATATCAAAATATTGACAAACTGTTATTTGTTTTGTTTTGTTTTGCCCCGTATCTCCTAAAATGAGCATAGTTTTCAAGATTTGACCTTTTGACCTCGCGTTCAGATGTAGTTTGACACGCTGATTCCAAAAAGCAACATCACAAGTCTGTGCGACCATCCTAACTGTACTTATAAGAAAACAAAAACATTGACCTCTGATAACTTCGCACACGAAGGTCGCACAGGGGTCAACTATGGACCATTTTGATCGGAAGGTACCTTTGAGATCCAATTATGGCCACAAAAATTCCAATAACCCCAAAAACCGATAAAGTTCACCAGAGGTCAATGGTCACCTAGATGCGGGTCGACTCCCTGATTACAATAGCGTAACTCCCAACCTTGACGGACATTTGGTTCTCAAGTTATTGCAAAAATACTAGTTTTTGACCCCTGATTGACCTTGGATCACATGACCGTTATGTTTTGAAATGATCCCTTACCCCATTCACAAATGGTCCTAAAATATCAACCATATCGGATTCTGTCAATGAGAGTTATTGTTTGTTTTAATATTTTGGTTTTTGGCCTCTAACTGACCTTTGGTGACCTTCACAGGCACCAGAAAAAAATACGGCACATCTACTTAATGTGGTACTCATATGCACCAAATATTAGATTGGTCCAAGCTTCCCTACTTGAGATACCGTGTTAACAAGCCGCACAAACACACACACACACACACCCACACATATTTGCATTACATTCAGACCGAGGACCCCATTGTATTTTCCATTGTTCAAATCCACGTACCCTAACCTTAATAATACCCCATGCAATGGAATTCTTCCGAGGACGTAGTGATTCTATAAAAATCACAACCGAGGACCTAAAATTCTTTTGTTCGAGTCCTCGGTCAGAATAAAAAACAAACGCACACACGCACACGTACATACAGGCACACACTCTCCGCCTGCATGAATGCATAGGTTACGATTTCATCGAAACCAAAAAACAGAATGCAAAAATGCATAGTGGTTTCGATGAAGTAACTGAATCTGATGTATAGTGAGGATTTTCAACATACTTGATATTAGTAATACAGTGAAAAGCAGTGTGTTGTAACAAACAATAAATTCGAAATGACGCAGGCTGTCCTGAAATGACAGTTGACCTCAACAACAAGTTTCTTGTACTAAATGTGATAGAAACATCAACATACTAAATATGATATCAGTTCTTATTTAATATTGAAATATTGTGTAAAACATGGTTTTACAAGCTGATGGTGAATCCCCTGGTGAAATGTGGCACAATTACACACCAAATATGCGATCTGTCCAAGCTTTCCTTGCGATATTATGTTAGGAATATGTGTTAGTGTGGAGAGACAGGTAAGAGGGGAGTGAAGTAAGTGTATTGACCTCAAATGACCTTTTACCTCCACCTAAAGCAATAACAGGCTCCTTAAATTTAATATGGTACTTCTACAAACCAAATATGAGATTTGTCCTTTCTAACAATATCATGTTTGCAAGGCTGTCACAATTAGACTTGTTGTCCCTAAATGACCTTTGACCTACACCAAGAACATAAGGCTTCCTGTACTCAATGTTGTACGTTTAAACACTAAATATGAATTGAATCGATCTTCCCTTCTTGAGATATCGCGTTTACAAGGTTTTCAAAATTTGACCTCTGGTGACTCCAAAAGACCATTAATCTCCACCTAACACAATAGGATTATTTTACTCAATGGGGTTCCCCTAAATACTAAATATGAGGTCTGCCCATGCTTCCCTTCTTGAGATATCAGGTTTATGTTTTCACAATTTGAAACAATAGAGGTCATCTGCTCACCAAGGGCCGCCAACAAACCAAGTTCAAGTACCTTTTACATCTTTGGGGAATCGTATTTACAAGGTTGTTAGCCTTTGATCTCTGGTGACTTTTGACCTCCATCAAAAAGGTTAGAAAACATCTAATCACTAATGGCTACCACATACTAAGTTTGAAGTTCAAGCAGCTTTGAATTCTTGAGATATTGTGTTAGAAGGTTTTCATACCTTCACCTCAAATGACCTTTGACCTCCATAAAAGACAATATGAATCATCTACTTACCTACAAACCAAATTTCAATTTCAGGCAATGTTTGGTTCTTGAGATATTGTGTTTACAAGCCAAGGTGTCACATAGACAAACCCACACCCAGGTGTGTTTTACATTGAGACATAGGACCCCATTGTTCAAATCCATGTACTCTAACCTTAACAATACCCCATATCAATAGAAATTCTTTTGAGGACATGGTGATATTTTAGAAATCACAACCGAGGACCTGGAATTTTTTTGTTCAAGTCCTCAGTCAGAATACTTGTAGACAAGTGTACTCACACACAGACACGCACATACACGCATGCACACCATCACCATCGCATAGGTTCCTTCTGCCTTCGGCAAGGAATCAAACATTTATGAAGTAGCCTTTCTCTGAGGGGAGAACATTATTCAAGTTGACAAAATTCTTCAGATTTATTTTCAGGCAATCTAAACTGATAACCTTTTGATCACCTACTTGAGGGTGTGACTATTGCGAAATTACTACCTGGCTCAGAGAAATCACATGTTTGCAATAAATGAGTGCAGAGAACTGTGATCTAACCTTCACATGCACCCCCAGGAAAGGTGGAATGCTGTTCTAGAAGAAGGAATGTAGGCCTATCAGGACAAAAGTTCAATGATATCATTTAGTCTACTTAATTTTATATTGTTTCAATTTTCAATAAGTCCCATAACACGCTTTAATGTACAAAAAATTGTGCCATTGCACATGAAAAAATTCCTCTGTTAAGTTTTGCTAGTTAATTTAAACTGTCACATGTAACTAAAAATAGAACAATACAGTATAACTTCAGCTGTGTAGCAAACTTCTACATTAAAAGAGCATATTCCACCATGAAATGAATACTCTCTGAAAGTTCTGTCCTTGAGTTAAAGGGATTAAAGACTTTTGCCTGTGCATGTTCTGATTGGCCTCTCTGAACCACATATGAACTTTGACCTATATATTAATACAGTAAAAGTAACTGTACATCATATGAACTAAACATCATGCTTGCATACTATTCTTCTGACAAATAGCGCATAATATGTTCATCATTTTACCTCTACTGTTGGACAAAATAACCATTCCCTTATTTCTGAAAATGCAAGTTGTGTTTGCAAATAGTAACTTATCAATTCACTTTACACTGCAAGATCAAGCAGAAAGTTATTCTTGTTCAAAGTGACTAAATTTCTCATGACCAGGTCAGGTTACTTGGTCATCAGTTATCTATAATCACTTGCTATGTGAAATCTAACCTCTATTTGCTGCTGAAGTAATTCGTCTTTCCCATCCTTCACTTTTTTCAGTTTGTTCTCAGTTGTATTCAATCTATCTAGGAAGTGTTGTCTTTCTTCCTCTGCTGTCTTTAGTCTTCTAGTTAGATGTTGTCTGTTTTCATCTGTTGCCTTCAATGTATCTTTCAATTGTTGTTGTTCCTCCTCTGTTGTCTTTAGTCTTAAAGTTAGCTGTTGTCTTTCTTCCTCTGTTACCTTCAATGTATCTTTCAATTGTTGTCTTTCTTCTTCTGTTGTCTTAAGTATTCCAGACAGTTGTTTTCTTTCCTCCTCTGTTGCCTTTAGTCTTCCAGTGAGTTGTTGTTTTTCATATTCTGATTCAGTTAGTTTGTGAGAGAGTTCCTGCCTTTTGTCTTCAGATTCCTTTAGTTGATTCTTTAGTACTCTCTGGGGAAATTTTGAATCTGAAACAAACATATAAGATGCAAACATGGTCAAACATTGTCTTCCACCCAAGAGATTTAAAGATTTAAATGAATACAGTGCAATGTATCTTAATAATTTATGGGGTAAAATCTTCCAGGAACTTGCACCGAATTAGTGAGCTCATATTTTGTTCCAACTATAGCATGTTATTTGAGGTGACAATGCAAATCTTTCACTTTCCTTGGTGTTGATGTTGGCGCTGCTTCTGAGGAATTGAACTGGATCAAGCCCTTTCAATGATCCTCAAATATATATCAAGGATAATCAATTACGATATTTCAAAAGGAAAGGAAGGAAATTCCACCATTGACCAGTCTTGTCTGAACATATCACAAAACAAACGTTTGAGTTTAACCCATAATTTACAGATGTTAATTGTAATTAATGGGGCTGCTTTTTGGTTCTTATCATTTAAGCATTACATTTAAAATATGCAGTACAGATACAAATGAGTGCATCAAGAATTTCATGTGTACTTATGCAAGTAAAGGGAAGGTGTAACTGACTTGTTTTCAAGATAATTTTGGTGATGACTAAATTAATGATTAAAGTGAAGGCATAGTTGTTCATTAATTTGGTATTAATATTGGTATTCATCATAACTTGACATTCCCATTAAAGGTGTATGATAAAGTTGGGTATAGGTTCTTGTAGTCTCCACTTGTGACTGTTAGGATGTGATTGAACGGTTCTGATCTGCTGCGTTATTTGTTATTATTTTATCATTTTTTTCAATTAGTCAATGTATATATATCATAATTGTTGTGGACAGTCAAATAAGTTCAAAGGAATGTCATGTGTTACAATGGTGGGGTTCTCATGCAATATGGTGTTTTGGGGTTATCTTTCACCTGGAGATTGGTTGCTAAATTCCTTAACTATTTAAAAAGCGAGTGTTTGTGGACAATAGTTAGCTGGGTTATATTGCAAGAAAGCATATTGTATTATTCATGTTTCATTATATCTTGTTGAATGCTGCTCCATTACTGCTCATTGTTTCCTTTTGTATGTTGCATGTTCATCTAGGCTCGTGTGTGTTGTCAGTTTGTGGAATAGATAACAGTTTAACAACGTGGATGGTTTCCCATTGTCATTTTGCGTGGATTGTCCTCTTAAGATCCCCCCTCCAGGCCCCCAAATAGTGCTTTTCAACGATACAATATTAGCTCAAATTATTTTATTCTTTGTGTGGGCAATGAGTTTGAATGTTTTGCGTTTCACAACATATTCAACTTGTTTAAACTTTCTGATATGAACTTACCTTTTGCTTGTGGTAGACAGTCACCAATTTACTCAGTCCTTTTTCAGAGCATGCTGTCATTAAATGGCTGATGTCATTAACAGAGACCTTCCCTGCCTCTCTGAGATGGTGGGCAAGAGAAGAAAAGGGTTCATCACTCTCAATAATATCATTTGATTTCTTAGCTGGAACTTCAAAGTAGTCAAGCAGCTTCTGACAGTCATCTTTCTCAATCAATGACTCTGAGCGGATCAGGAAGTTATCAAATGCAAAGATGTCACCCTTTAACAAAAAGACAACAAAAAGATCATCATATAAATATACTGGTGACTATAAAACAAAACAGATGTACAAGTTTGACACATTGAGACAGCAAAACAATCCAAGGGAGGGATTTCTTAAAATATGATGGTGTGAGTTATGAGACTGTGTTTTACCTGAATTCCTCTTACAACAATCTTATGTATTTATTCCAGAATAAATTAAAAGAATTAAAAGTTGACAATTGGTTGGATTGATTTTTAAGACTGTACAGCTACATGCTTCTATATTGTACATGACGCTGTATATCGGGCAGATTGTTGTAGATTTATTCATGGCGCCACCAGCTTAAAATTCAAGTTCACGGGCTAAACATTATTCTCGAAATTAAGCCAATAAACAGTACATTATGGGCCGTGTTTGTGTGGGAGCTAGTTAAAGTGTCTTCTATTCTGGGCAAAGTAGGTGGTCAGTCAATTAAAAACACACACAAATAACCATATCTCTGATCCACACTCTCTTCTCATGTTTACTTAACTCTTCACTGTGGTGTTTTACATGAGTTTACTATGTCAATCATTGATGTAGGTTTGTACTTTACACAATATTTTACTTACAGAAGATTCATTTATTTAATCTTACAATCTTGCAATAGAAATTTACTGCATTAGTACAAAACTAACTAAGAAGCACTATAGGCTGTAAAGTATGGTTAAATGCTTGTAAGTTGCACAGCTAAACTACATGTGCTGCAGATCAATGCCTGCAAAGTCCATTTGCACTGTTCAAGACTTTTTAAGATTTATACACCAATCTTAAAAAGTCTAAATTGTATTTGCAGCTACAGCACTATGAGCAATACATAGCTTCATGACAAAGAATGCATTGAAACATTTAATTATTGAAGCTACGTGCAGTTATCAACTTATTGTAATGCTACTTTAACCAAGTTTCCCGGGTTACTTAAGCCTGCCAGACATAATTTACAAGTTAATAGGTGTGGCCTGATGACATGTACAAATAGGCCTTTAACAGCTAGGAAGAACATTGTTCTTACACTGGTTGACATACATGTTGCAATGCTTTCTCATGCATGTGTAGCATTGATCATGTTAAATGCATGTGCATAGCAACTATATATATGTTACACTGTGTGCTTGGTGACAGCTAGTGAATGAGCATCTTCACTAACGTTAATTAATGTACTCAGTGCATATTTAGACTATTGAGCAGGATATTGAGTATCGTCTCTTATACAATGTGATGTCTATAATAGTTACTGTCACAAATTGAAACTCCAGTATATTTCTTATCAGTGTAGTACAGCTAAATTTTACCTACTAACTTATTTAGCATTGTCAGTAATTAATCCAAACTCTGTTAAATGTTACTTTTAATGACTATTGCATTACACCATGCATGCTTCATAATGGAAATCATAGGCTACCAGTGAAATGAACCACTTGAAGAGAACTGACACTGAAAATACTGTCAACTTACTCAATGAAACCTCTAGTTATTAAAGTTGAGCCTTTAAATTAGCTACAACTTTCTCTCCTCAGAAGTAATAAAATTGATTTCAATGGCTTTGTGAATTTTGTAGTCTTAACTCTGTTGACAATGTGAATATAAGACAAGGCTAAGGTCACATTCCCCCCTTTTTTTCTGCATTTTTTTTACTAATGTGCACCTTAATAAAGCACCCTACATCCCAAAATAGAGGGAAGCTTGTGTCGGGCCATTTTATCAAGACTTAAATACTGTCATCAAATCAAGGTATCATCACTGCAGTATTTGCTATACATGTACACTAGTGTCAAACTAATCAACATGGCAGCAGTATGGCCGATTTGTAAGATGAAAATATTGCCCTTAATCTTTCTTGAAGTTTACCTCATCTCAAGGTAAATTGCACCTGTTGTGTTCTTAACAATAGTTTGCATTGGTTTTGTCAAATTTGTATATTTTAGCAGACTTTGACAGCCCAAAGATGATAAAGTAACTACACTACATGGTCTGACTGTATGTCAGCCTTGTCAGGCAACATTCATTTTCCATCACTTTTCATAGAATTTTTTAGTTTTAGATTTTCTTTATAGAAATAATTTCAACAAAATATAACACTTATTGCATTAAATTGAGAATATCTTGCATTCACTAATACCATATTTGTAGCAATTAACAGCCTGATAGATCACAAAATGAGACAAACTTTATTTCATATTTGGTCTAATATTGCATAGTGCAACAAGTATACAATGGCCTAAGTTTGTCAGAAAATTTGCACTTACTTTTCCATCATTTTTATCTCGCTCTTCAAAAACAAGTAAAAGTTGTGTTTTTCATAAAATTCCTCATTCACTAGTAACAATTTGGTAAAAATTAGCAGGTTGTATGTTCATAAAGTAAGAAGAAATATTTTACAAATTTTGTCTGTTGCTCTAATATTGCAAAGTGCAACAAGCATCAAATGGCCAAATATTTTCATTAAATTTTGCACTTACTTTTCCACCATTTTTATGCTCCTCTTCAAAAACAAGTAAAAGTTGTGTTCTTCATAAAAATTCCGCATTCACTAGTTACAATTTGGTAAAATTAGCAGGTTGTATAGTCAGAAAATAAGAAAATATATTTCCCAAATATTTTTACGTTGCTCTATTATTGCAATGGGCAACAAGCATCCAATGGCCTAAATTAAAAAAAAAATACACTTACTTTTCCACCATTTTGATCTTCATCTTAACAAACAAGTAATAGTGTGTTCTTCATAAAATTCCGCATTCACCAGCAAAATTTTTGTTTATTTTTTTAAGCAATTAAGACAGAGAAAATAAGGAAACCAATTTTACATTGACAGTACAAAACACTTCCATGACAACGTTACCAGAAACAGCAAATCTCAAAGCAAAATGTACCTTTATTTTTTCATTAAATTTTGCAAAGTAGATCTCAAAACATCTAAGAGTGTCTTCTCGTCACTTGTTAGTATAGAATGAAACCCAATTTGTTGAGCTTCAATCAAAGGATTGGTTTAATAAAAGTGATAACTATTCCTACTTTTTACCATAGGCATATATTTTCTTTAATATTAGTACTTACTGTGTGATATTCATATACTTCTCCAGTTGTTCCAGTAACCAAAAACAATCTGTTTATGTAATTATTGATCCTGATTCTCATGGAATTATCACGAACTTTAAAAAAAGCCAAGAAATGACCCCCAGAGATGGAAGAATGACCCCCAGAGATGAAAGAATGACCCCTAGATAGAGAGTAAACAACAACTTGACTACCCTCACCACCAATCCATAATATAAATATTAATCCTTTCTCTTCACTGACTGTTATACTAAATGCATATCTGTACTGTGTGTTTGTATATTCCTGTTCTATTTTTCCCTCACTATTATACATTAAAGCTCTATCATAGCCTGTACAGATAAACAGTTTATTATTACTAACTGATATATCAAAGGGACAGTCTCTACTATCTAATCCTGTTAAGGTGATCGTCTTCTTTATTCTAAAATCTCTCAAATCTAAGACAATCACCTCATTGGATCTATGTAAACCGACATAGACTAAACCATCTCTGGTTGTCATACACATGGCTATACCGTCAAACTTCCCTCTCTTGACCAGACCGCCATAACTACTATCGTACAATGCAATCGTATCCTTACAACACGTTAAAAACAGACGATCATCCAGTACACAAACAGACCGCCATTCTGAACCAAACCCGGTAAACTGAAATTCCTCAGAAAAATAGGGCTCTGACGTCCATAATAACGGTTTTTCCTGAGAATCAGGATCAACTTGAAACATAAACAGATCGATAAAAGTGTTATTTTTCTTGCCGCCGTATCCAGCGACTGCCAATCGGCCTGTATCTAGCAAGTCCACGGACCACACACTGTAACTATGAAGTTGTACTGTGAATCTTGGTATCGTTGCAATCATTGTATGCACTCTGTGTGTGGAAGGCAAAAAGTGAAAAGTTAGGTCAGGGTTGGAAGCTTGTCTGAGTGATTTTTGATCGAAGGAATGTTGATGAACAGCTCTCAGACTGCGAAGTAGGTACAGCCTAGGTCGATCTTACAAACGGTACTGAATTTTTAAAAAAATGCCGCAGTATTGATTTATGCATGCAATTACAAAGTCATGAACCACATAGGCAAATGGTAAATTATAATCTCTACGATATAAGAAATGAGACGTTCAAAGGCCTAATAATTAGGATAATGGCCATATAGGTCCATGACTTTCAATAGTTTCCTATTAAGAACCCCATCGCGCATTAAGGTGAAGAATGTAAAGCGGAGTATAATAAGTGCTAGAAATTGGAAAATCGACCGAATAAAATAAAAACTCATTAAAGTATCTTATTAAAGTCGAAATAAAATTCAGAATGTAGAAAGACATTTAAGATTTATTACCGTGTGTACGGATATGAAAATATTCCTTTCATAAATTTCTCTCACATATAATTAACATCACCGACTGACTATAGCCCTTGTTAATTGGCACTAGATTGTCAAATTGATGAAGTTGCATAGTCTATATTTAATTTTCTTGAACAAGGTTTATTCTATATTCAGTATTCATCGTTATCATATGTATGCACTGATACAATTTGTCCGATCCTGTGTGTTGACCATATGTACATTATTGCAAGTACATTCTAAATCATTTGCATTTAGCGCCAAAAAGGAGAGATAGTTAGACGCCCACAAGTTGTAAGTGGTAGAGCTATTCAAGAAATCTAACTTTGTCAAAAGGTTCCGCCAATGATGAATGATGGCGATATTCAAAAGAGCAAACTTGGTCTAAAGTTTTCAAGGGGCGACCTCAGACAGGATTTTAGTCTTGAATTCTTCCATATATTATAATCCAACAAAAACAAAGGACCGATTTGACTGCTAGTAATAATGTCTCTATAGCTAAAGAGTTTTCCAAGATACTTACCTTCAAATATGCTAAAACTCTGGAATGCTCACTTAAGGGTCCAGAGATCGATGATGTCGGCTCCTCAATGCAATCCTAAATCTTAATGTTAATCCATTGTTTTAAAATTCTAATAACTCCACCAAAACATGTTCTGTTATCTCCATAAAGGCGAAAAGCTCCCTTGGATGGTATTTAACAACATGGGCACGTGAAATATTTGCAATGCATCTCAACATGGCATTTGAGGCTATAACAGTCTTCACGATGACTTTTGTGTTGTATCTAAGAAACTGACCCACCGTTATTTGTATTAGACTAAACACGGTCCAGTCAGTTCATTTGGGATGAACCTCACTTGTATAAAGGGTCATTTCTTTAAAATAAAAAAGTGTTGTGGACATCCAACATAGGCTAATAGCCGGGTATTTTAATGGTCTACAACATATCAACTTTAATTTTTATACCTCAAGTCATCCTTTGTGTCTACCAGACTAAGCCTTGACATAAACCATTTGTGTTATATCCTGGCACAATTGACCTGATGCGAGAAATCCGACGGGAAACGTTCCTCCTGTTTTGTAACAAAAACGTTAAGAAGCGCCTCGTTTCAAGATTAGAAGTGCCCAGTATTGACAAGTATCGTTCTTTATCATTTATTTTTGTTGAGACATTTGGGTGAATTTTAACCACGAAATGTCATTTTGCTGATCAGTAAATTAAACTAATCAATCGAAAGGTCCTATATCGTTTAGAATAATGGAATTTGTGGCACAGAATGCCTAGAGGATCCATTTTATCGGCGATTTGAGATATTTTACTAGGATTTTCGACCGCCCCTCTCCTTAGACGCTGAGCCGTTTTCCCCATTTCAGGAGTTATCTGGGAACGAGCAGTCCGGTTTATGAAGCAATTTCCAGTATACAACATTGCTTGTATATAGGTGCATGTAAAGTAAACACATAATCAATACTTTAATTTCTGGTACTGCCATATATGGATGCCTAGTATAAACACATTTGGATCTTTTATAATAATAGAAAAACGTAGTTAATCTTACGAGGTATTTTTGGTGGCCATTTCGATATGTGCTTATTTAGTTCGGCTAGACTTATCTTAAGGCAGCGGGAGACCTGATCTGTGGATAAAATTAGGAAAATCTTAAGAAAACATAAGACTTTATAAATAAATTGTTATCGAGGAATATGGCAATTAATAAAGAAATCATCGTGAGGGAAAGAAGACTTTCTTGGAGGTTTTGATATTCAATGAGCAACCGTGTGAAATGATGATTTTGGTCGTCGGGAAAGATTCCCTGGACTTATTCCATAATTGATACTCGATTCTAAGGTCTGTTTATACGATTAATTAGGAACTTAACGTCACATTTGTATTTATTTCACGCTGGATTGCGCAAAAGACGACGAAATTAATACACGATGGTTAAAAGTTTATTTTTTAATATTTTCATTCAAAATATCCATTACAAGCATATTGTACTATTTAGCGTTACTTTCCGATACAGGAGTGCTGTTAATAGCAAACAAATCATAAATGTTTAATTCACTTACAATGATAGACGTCTGTGTAAGACAGGTGCATGTGAGGTACAGCTAATATTCTTCGAAAGGTCTAGGATATAATCTTGTTCCTGATGTAAATCGATACGTGTCTTTGTATGCTGAGTCGCGGGATGATCAACGAAGCGTACAGTGATGGCACAAATTTCAAACAGAGGGCCCTTTGAGATAATTTAGAAGACAACGAAATGTTATGACTTATATTAGAAGATGAAACAAATTCTCAAATGAATATTATTTACTAAACGATGAAGCGCGGAGCACAAAAGAGGTAATGGATTGATAACTGCTATAGTAAGAGAGGACGAAAGGCTTGATCTGAGCTAGTGTCCAGCAGAGGAATAAAATAAGAAATTACGCCCACTAACCCTTGACCTCTTATATAAACCTTAAGTCAAGTATTGAACTTTAAGCAGTTTAGAAAGATTTTCCTTTTTGTCTTACTGAACGTAATTGAATATTATCTTGAATGTCATGACGTTATTTAATAAATTCATCGAATTTCATTCACGGAAAGAGGAAGGAGAGGAGGCGAGGGGTGGGGGTTGGTGTAAAATCAAGAAAGGTGATCCGCCTGTAAAGTCTACAGATCGTTCATATAGTAACATAACCTGCGATACCCCCTCCCTCTCCCTCAATCTAACGTCTATTGAGTAAGTGGGCCAATATGGTGGTGTTTAACACTTCTGTTACACCTCATTCGAAACTAGGTCAAGTTACCGGCATTAGACGTTTCTTTTGACCAAGTCTTCACACCCTTTAATGTGACAACGTGTTTAAACTATCGGTGCCTTTTTTAATATGAGTTCTGGCCGTGGTGCCCTTCTCAATTGCTCTGGTGGCCCTTTTAATATTATCTTATTTCGAGCCCTGCAAAGCTGAAACCTTCAACCGAATTACTCAAGTCTAGCTTCGAAACAAGTGTATCACATCCACGTACCTTTCTCTCTTTACAGGCTGCTAAATACACCAAATCATTCTGTCAATATAATTAGTGTACATTTTGAGACTCCTTGATACTCATAGTTGACAATCAGAAAAAGCTTGATATACATATGTTTTGTTTAGTTAGATGTTGTTACCCCAGGCAAGGATACAGCCCTAAATTTTTGGCAAGACTCCAATGTTGAAAATACACTGAAATTCTTAGTGAACGTTGTCCTCAGAAAGAGTTACCCACCAACATGAAACTAACATCATTAATTGATACCAGTCTAATGTACGTCTGGACAATATTATATTTCTTTCTCAAGATTTAAGGCTCCATAGCAGCAGGGTCAGTGTCACTTACAATTGCTCAGAGAGTACAGACACAGCATTTGTGACTTGAAAAAGGTTCAATTCATGCATATTTCAGTTACTTGCCATGTTTTCTTGCCCAACTTGTTTTCCTTTCAGGCAGATTCCATACATGCATTCATACATCATGTTCAGATTAACCACTCTATTTCTATTAAATTTCGCATTCAGTGTGGTAAGGATGGTTGTGTTGCAACATGCAAGAGTTCGGCAATTTAAAAAATCATGTACTTGAGAAACACACACAAATCTTGGAGGGTGATGATTCCCAGAGTAAGCACTGGTGTGAAACAGAATGTCCTGTGTGTGATTCTAGCATAAATATGGACCCGACAGTAATATGAGGACATCTTCAGCTACACATGCAAACTTGCATTTTAGTTGAATGCCAATTTGAAGGATGTATCAATACTTATGAGACTTCAAATTCTTTTAGATTTCATTCGTGTACTCAACATTTTAACCTTTGTTGGTGGTGAAAATGATGATGAAATAGATGATGGAGTGGCGTTACAGTCTACAAATGTTAAAGATATCCAATTTTCTCTTAATATACACTATGCTTACTTTATGTTATCATTGAAGAAGGTTTATCAGCCTCGTATTTCATCATCAGAAAAATCGGTGACCATTACCAGTTACTTAATTATTTGCAATCAGAAAACTATGAGAAATATGTGTACGCAATCTTGACAACAGTAAATTGGGCAAGAGTGCCATCTCAGATGTAAGAGCTGCATTGACAGAAAACTGTATAGATAATCCATTGTCAACACCATGAAGACTGAGACCCCACTTGGAGAACACTTTAACCTTCCAACCATACCATTAATGAAATGTTCCTACAGGGGATTGATTCCTTAGGTAGCCGCCATGACCTAGTAGGAATCAGCAGAGAAAGAGACTGTGGATGCAACGCCTTTGCATCATTCAACCTCACGGGCTCAACATTCAGGAAGGACATGACTAACTTTTCTTTTGTTTCCCCCGCCCCTTCCATCTCCCATTGTCCCCTGTCTCTACTCTTCTCATAGCTTTCTTCCACCCATTTTTATCCACACCTTTCTGTCTTTGTCCTTCTCTAGTTTATTACCTACCCCCTTCCCTCAATCCTCTCTTTGTCCCTCTACTGTTTACCTCCTACCTCTCCTCTTCCCCCGTTGGTTTCTTTCATCCTTCCCTTTATCCCTTGTCTACTAATCCCCTTACATCTATATCTTTGTGTTCACCATGCTCATTAACCTTTCTGTACGTGTTTTTGTCCCTCTTGTTACTGTACGTTACTTGTCATTTAGCCTTTGAAGAAGATCCTGCTAGGATCGAAATATCAGGCCAACTTACTTTTACACATTCTCTTATTCAGGCTCTCTAGTGGATAATCAGTTTGCTAACAGATTTATTGTAGTTAGATGATGTCAGAAAAGAAACAAAATCTTCCTACACACGATAAATAAATACTGGACTGAATGTGCTAGTCTAATTGACCGTAAACCATATCCTCGGACAAAGTAAAGAAAATGTATCAGTGCACCTTTCAATACATCCAGATATTGAAAACTCAAGCAGTATTACTTAGTAAATCACATGTGTTTGATTACGTTGTTTTTGACAAAGACAAACCTACTATTAAAGGCATTTATAGAGATGTGGATGATAGTTATAATTTCAGGAACATGCCGTCTTTAGTATAAACCCTACGTTGCTTCATTTAATTCTTAATTTTGATGAAGAAGAAGTGGTAAGCCCTCCTTATTGTCCTAAGCAAAAGCATATGCTTACTTCCTTTTACTATGTTATTGGGATCTGCCACCTCAGAAAAGTGCCACATGAACCTGAGAAAATAAACAGGTTAAATTTCTTTGCTAGTTGGTGATAAACTTGGTATGAATTATATGTCTGAATGTTTTAGTGGTGGCAAGACACATAGGATTTGAAGACACGGTATGGGTACAAGTGATGATATTAAAAGTAAGTTAAGCCTTAAGGAATATATCTTAAGGAGCAGAGAAACATATGATGCACGTTTGGAATTTGCAAAGCAACACCCTGCCCTTTGCTCAGCATATTGGATCTACAGGGAACGTCCTTTGAATAAATTAAACCATTTTAACAGCATGAATGGAAGCCCTCAACAGATCATGCATGACTTAATGGGGGGGGGGGGGGGGTTACCATATGCACTTTCCCTTGCTCTGAACAAGTTTCCAGGCAAATAGTTTCTTGACTGCAAGTATGGAAACTCTTGGATAAGGGGAACAAACCAGTGTCAATACTAAAAAGTGTAATAGCAGATCACTTCTTGCTTTCAAACAGCTGTTCCCCGAGGAGAGAGTGTAACAAAACAGCATTATCTGTGACATTATGCTGATCGAATACTGAAATATGTGACACTGAAAACTATCTCGTGTATGAGGTGTGATACACGAAGAGTTGAGATATATTGTCAATGTGTCCAAAAAGTTCAACCACCAGCAGAGTTAAAATTAAACAGGCATGTTTCTGTCTGATGAATTATTCTTGAAATCAGAAGTTCAAATTATAATTGATTTGACTAACATTATTGTTTAGATGCAGATGTAGCTGGTTTGGACAGCATTAAAAACATGAATGTTAATGAATTTGAAGTGTGTTACACAGTGCAGGTTTGTGGGATAGGCTATGAGAGGGGGATGGTAGTATTATGGATTCGGACAATGTGAGTGAACTGTTTATCATTGGCCTCACTAGTGTGTTTCTAGCAATAGGGAATGAGATATGATTTATTGTTGAAACGTATTCAAGCCAGCATATTTCAAAGGTAAGCTCATACAGATTAATTGAAGCCAATAGTTTCTGCCTTATAAAAATTGACTGTTTAATAGTTTGTTACCCTTTAAGTGCTTACAAAGTTCCTGATGGTCACTTTGTGGTCCCAAAGCATAGTATAAATTTTGATTAAATTACGCTCTCTTTAGATTTTGCACAAAAAAAATTGGTACTGATTTATTCTTCAAGTTTTCAGCAGATGTGAGGAATAACTGGTAATCAGTTTTGCAAACCACAAGAACTAGTTGAATTTGATCAATCTAGGAAGGCCATTGATATATAATATGGAATGAAAATAGAGGTAGCCAAGCAGCTTATCGACAAATATCCACACTCAAGAGAGCGCATAGGTTCTGGCCATGACGCATGGACTGCTGCAATTGACAACAATATGAAATCAATGAGAATGTAAACTCCAATCCTTTTAGTGAATAACCTCAGGCCAAGTAAAGGAAAGGAAGTTGCTAAAGGTAGCATCATCAACAAACCTGTAAGGGGAAAGTACCAACCTGGCTTAAAAAGGAAAGCAATGATAACCAGTCTTTACAATAACCTATACAGGAACGTAGGCCCTACATTAGTTATAATGACCCCTGACAACACATTGGCTTGTGCGCAACCGAAGCATATAGTGATAAGTCTATCATATGCAAAGGTCAAATGATGAAAGCTGTAAATCGTATACAATAAAATTACTGTCAAATTCTGAAGCGGGATATTTTGCCTTAGACTAATTACAATATATGCTTGCCTTAGGCATCATGCAGTGCACACTTCTGTACGGGGTATACAACTCCCTTACATATCGTCTATGAAATGTTGTGGGCTACTAATAAGCTATGAATGTCGGGAACCTCATTGAAGAAAAACGAGTTTCAAGAGAGAAAATGCAAGTATAAAACTACCGCACTTTAAACTGATTTACTTGAGGCCCTGAAACGATGTAGTAAATATAACGTATGGATCTCGACGACACAAGAACAGGCCTCTAAAAGGCCAAGTACTAGCTCCTCGCCCTCTTTCGTAAGTTAACCATTAACAGTTACCCAATGCAAATTTATTCTTAAGTTTTATTCAACCCTAGCCATTTCCGACCCCTTTCCCATTACAGTATGTGGCCTAAATAACCTGTTTACGCAATGTCGATTACAAACTGAAGTGCCAATGGCTACTTTTGACGAAGTATGAAGTATATAGTTTTCACTCACAAAATAAGTGAAGCACGTGGTCAAAGGGACCGCGAAAATGTATGCAAGTTTGCGAAGAAGAAATAACTGTGGTGTGATTGCAAATTTACTTTGACTAGTATTAGCCAATCAAATCATAGGAAATTTGGAAACGTTTCATTGAATATTTTCAGCGTGAAAATCTCTGTAATGGGAGTGTTGTTAACTCCGTACTTTGCGGTTGATTGTTATGATTCATTTTTTATTTCAAACATCTGTTCAAAGGACTAGAAAATTGTATTGGTTCTTTGAGAAGGTGTGTTGTTTTGAAAAGAAAGAAAGAAAAATATGCATTCCAAAAGTGTTTTTTTTCTTCAGAATCCTGCGTGCGTAACAATGCTGAGGGGGGAGGTGGTATTGCACTCAAAATAGGGTACATATGACTTGATTCAGAATGAACATTTATAATATACTACATATGTATGTTCACTTAACACCGTGTATCTGAATTTACCAAAAGATAACAGTTTTTCGATTTTATTCCTAATGCATCCAGATCTCTAGCAGTCTGATGTGCATCAGTAAAGATATCATCTTGTTAGGATAGAGGGGTGGATATGGAAATTTTCGATTGTTCTTTAATATTTTGAATTGTGTATTATGAATAATTCCAGGTTTCCTTTTACCGGAATTATAACCAGAAGCATTCCAAGCAAACCTATGCCAGAGGTTGCTAAAGAAGTAAGTTTACTTATATAAGTTTCATGTGAAAGAGAAGTGATTCATTTAACCATTTTTCCAATGATGATAAAGAATCAAAGGTAAATATCATAATTAACAAAGTATTTTAAAAGTTATGAAACATTTTTGTGCGTTATATTCTTATGGTAAAACTTTTAGGCAACGTGTGAAGTTCTTCGTGCAATTAATATATAAGCAGTAACCTAATCATTGAAAATATATTTAGTTAAGACATAGGGGCAGGGGCGTGTATCCAAAGGGTCGGGGGGGTGCGACCCCTCTTTTGAAAATAATCCCATTGACAATACAATTTTCACACAGTAATTTCCCCCAGAGAAGAGCCATTTGTTAAAACGGGTAATGAACCAAATTCGTTGAAGGTAACACTAAATCATTTTTTTTTGGAGAAAACTCCAATGGGTTTTATAGAAGAAATATCAGATCACGGTTGCAGCAACTCAGTCTGATGAAAAAAGAAAACAGGTTGAACATTTCACACAATTAATCCGAGAAGTCTATCGTTTAACCTATCACACGATTAATCCGAGGAAACACAAATGTTCGTTCCAGCAACATTAAACCAGTTTTGTACTAAACGTTTACAGATTTTGTTTTAGAGTGAAGTAGGCTAAACGGTTGTGATATTGCCCAGTATATTACTTTCTAACATACATGAGGTCTAGCTGGCTTGGGACAAGAGTGTCATCTCCTAACCCACATACTTAGTAGCATGAGTAATATTATGCCATTCTGTGTTGCTAGGGACTAAGAAAAAGAGAATACGTAAGCCTATGCTTACAGCAAACAGATGGCTTAGTCTGGAGAGTTATACACATTTCACTGAGAGATGAACGACAATATATAGAGTATACTGGCATGAATACACAGGGAGTGGGACAAACCCTATACTAGAATATCTTTCAAGCAGGTTTGTAGCCATAGTGGGCCGCGTCGTGTGGGCCCGGCACTCGAACTTTTTGCCCGGGACTCCTAACCGAAATAGTCTGTGCCGCCTATAGCAAGATTTTCGCCAGAAATAAATTCCTCACATTCCGAACTTGGCGTTCATGTATTTCTAGCGAAAATAAGTCTTGCCAAATACATCTGAACTTTACATACATATTTTAATTTTTTTAGTTTATTTTAGATTTCCGTCAAATCTTATCAATATAGCAAGAACTGTTGTATTGCTTCTTTTCTTGGCGCGGGTGCTATTAACGTCAGCAAGTGTGTAAACTGCTCATGTTTTGCTGGTTGGTGAGGGTTCATGTTATTTTTTCACAAAAACTGCTTTAAACATGATGTGTAAACTTTAGATTGCATTCCTCTGATATTGTGGTTCACAGATAGCCCATGGTCCACAGATGTGTGATATTGTTCCTGGTATTGATATGGTGCATATTAACGAGTAAATAGGTTTAATGTAAAGTACCGAAACAGTGATGAGCAACCATATATCTAATATTATCTATAATAATAACAATCGTTTCATTATCATGCACAGTTGGCATGACTTAATGTGAAAATACTGGTATCAACAATATCTCATAAATGGTACCCTAGAAGTGCGTAATATATTGGTAATAAATTATCCCAATTGCTAGACAGTTGTCTTCTAATGCAACTACCTTTCCATAGTCTCCTTCCATAGTATCTTGCTTTGAAGCACTCTTATCGGTTATGCGAAGCTACATAGTCTGTAACTGTAATGCGCACATGGTTATGGCGTTAGTGTGTTGATATCAGGTAACTTTGGCTTTTTTATGGCTATGTACACACATTATTTTCATGTTTGAACTTGTCATAACGCATGTACTTTATATTACTCAAGTACACCCCTGAGTGACTTATCAAGTTGATGACATCACATGACATGTTAATAATTTATATATTGTTATATATTTTTTTTATCATTGTCATCTTTCATTAAGGTAGTCCTGCTCAGTGCAGAAGCACTGTTTTCCAGAGTAGCCCTCAATACAATAAACATTTACAATATTATGTAGTAAAACAAAGCTAAACATCAAAGAGGACGGCAAAAAGATACCAAACAAATATCAGACATCTAAACAAAATATACAAGTTGTCATCTTGCGATTTAAAATACATATTTGGCAAGCATTTCGTATTTGGGGTAAGACTGTTCTCATTGGTTAAAAGGTCGAATTGGTCAAAAGAAAAGTGATATGGGTTACCTTACGTATAGCGTTGTTTGGTCAACTCGGTTAAAATGGCAACGGTCTGGTACGTATACAAACAAATGCACGTACGTACTGATGGTTCAAAACCTCCCGCACAGTTGCAACTGGAAATCTCGAGTCACCTTTCAAGTCCGCGAGCGTTCATATAACAGTTATCAAGTATGCGTGCGGTCTTAAATGTGAACAAGGCCAAATTGACGCGAATCAACGGAGCGAAGCGAATCAGCGGAGCGAAGCGAGTCAGCAGAGCAAAGCAAATCAGCGAAGCGAAATTTGGACCTTGTTCACGTTTAAGAACGCAAGGGCGACTATTGATATTAATTCCGAAAGCAGGATCATCAATTAAGAAACTGACGAGTTCACATTTCAGAACGAGTAAGTTTCGTATTAAGTCCGCTTGCGAAATTAATATACTGCGCAGGCGTGTTAAGGTCATAGAAAATGTTTACATTTTCCTGTCGTTTGCCGTTGCCACATGTGCTGTAATAATGGTGGGCCAGGAGTCTCAATTTAAATCGACATATACCAGTTTAAATCGATGTTATGTCGAATTAAATCGGTGTACGTCAATTTAAATCGACATATACCGATTGAAATCGACATATTCCAGTTTAAATCGATGATATGTCGAATTAAATCGGTAGAAGTCAATTTCCTTGGACTTATACCAGTTTCTAGCAACTCAAATTGACATACACCTATTTAAATCGACATATCATCGACTTAGCTTATTAACATTGACATGTGGAGATACATCACGTGTAGTCACCTGACAAGGCGGGCGAATACTTAAAAAACTTTAAAAAAATTACCAAGCTAGTAAGCTAGCAAGGGTGTCCATCATGATTATGTCATTGGTAATTATGGAAAACTACCTGCAAAAAGATTACATGCTAAAAAACTGTTATGTCAATGACGTGCAATTATCTCAATGCAAACTGGGCTTGTCTACTGAAAGACGTGGAGCTATAGTATAGGAATACTTTTAGCCAAATATACATGCAACTGAATAGGCCCTAAGTACGTACACAGATGCAACTACCTACTCCCGTTACACCATAACCAGAGATGATATTGTTCTGCAGTGAGGCCTACTGTAAGGTTACGTTTTACTGTAGCTAATTATATACCCAGGGGGTAACAATTATGGTATTCAAGCTCAAATCATGCATTCCACTGTGCTCGTGTTTATTTTCAATTATTTGCGCGCCTTGTCAGTTGACTACGTGATGTATCTCCACATGTCAATCATAACCGAATGGCCCGCCATAAGATGCGCCATAGTGAGCAGAAGAACCCTATTGATTTTGGTGCTCAGTCTTGAATATTAATGATGTCACGGGGTCAAACGTAAAAATATTAAAATGCTATTAACTCTGCAACCAAAAGTCAGAATTTATTAATACTCGCTATTAATATGTTGGTATATAGCGGGTACATGGTCATATATGTTCAAGTTGATATTATGCATATTTTTTAGGGGGCGGGCGTAACTTGATTTTCACTAAAATAGCTTGTAAACACGGTAACTGAACAACGGCAAGTTGGATTGAAGTCATACTTAGTACATAGATGCGCCATAGTGAGCAGAAGAGCCCTATTGATTTTGGTGTTCATATCACGAGTATTTATGAGGTCACATGGTCAAATGTAAACATTTTCAGAATTGAATCATACTTTGTGTGAAGGTGTTGGTAGATAGCAGGTACATGGTAACATATGTTCAATGTGATATTATGCACATTTATTAGAGGGCAGGGCTTGAGTTGATTTTTGCTAAAAATAGCTTGTAAAAATGGTAAGTTAACATATATACCAGGAAGGTCCACGGTCAGCGGAAGAACCTTGCTGATCAATTTAATCAACAATGATGAAAGCTTGGGATTATAATCTCAATTGTCAAGGAATCACAATAAGCTTTTAGTGGCTTTCTGGTTCTAGTTCCATTCTTTTCGTTTTAGGTTTGGTGTTCCAGTTCTTCTTTCGTTTTTGGGTGTTTTTTTTTTCGTTTGGCATATCATTCAAAGACTTTGTGAGGTCAACAGGCAAATAAATTTGGTAGGATACCATAGTTCTGAAAGACTGTGGAAGCGCCACGAATTTTAACGCTTTTTGAAGCAGCCAAAGTACTTAAAATTCACGCTTAACGAGCACCATTTCATAAATGTTCAAATATTTCACAATAACCAATAACAGATCAGACCAAGATTTGAAATTTACTCCTAAGCTATCGATGCTCAAACGTTTACTGGGTGTCTGGTCGCAGAGGGACCTTACTCCAATTGGAAAAGTTACCATTGTTAAAAAAGTCGGTCTTTCACAGTTGGTTTATCTATTCATATTCTTCCAAATCCCCCACATGAGTTTATTAAAGAACTAGATGCCATCATTTGGAGTCGGAAACCCGGAAAAAATCGCCGTCCCTCTGTTGGTACTATAATTTCAGGTGGACTAAAAGTCACACAAACTAATGATTGTATTCATAGTCATAAGTGTACCAGATATAACGACAGTAGTGATAACTTCTGGAAACTGTTATTCGATTTTCATTTGAACAAGTACGGCGAAGTCCCATTTGTTTAACTGTATGTATATTATTAATGCATTTATTTATAAGTCTTCCATGCGTGGTGATTGCACTGTTTTATTACGCCTTATTCCAATTATGGTGAACAGATAATTTGGAACAATTCGTTCATTAAATTTGACAATAAGATGATATTTTACAACTCAATGTTCCAAAACGGGATTAGGCAGGTGGAGCATATGTTTGACAATGACAATCATCCATTTTTCTGTGAATCACTCATATAATTTCTTAATTTTTCATCTCAAGTACTTCATCTTCAGTAAAAACATTACAAACACGGAAATGAGATGTAGAGATTTTTTATAGAAGTTAAAATTTGCTATTAAACTTGAGAAAGAACTCAAGCAAAGAGGCAACGCTTTTATTTCTTACGAGCAGTTAAAAGACTCATTTAGTAATTGCACTATACTGTTCAGTTAATTATGATACATCATTGTTTTTGTATGTACTTATCATTACTTGTAAAAGGTCTTTGACCTTATTGTATGCAAATATGTTCGGATTGGCACAAGAATGTTACCAATTAAGATACCAAGCGTGGTAAAAAAAGAATAAATTAAAAAAGAAGAAGATATGGGGCGCACTAAACCCTGAACAAAATAGTGCCAATATGAAGGCACTGTTTATATTCATTGGCAAAACGTTTCCAGTATGAACTAGACATGGTATTTAAAGAAATTTATGAAAACAAAACCCAAGAACCAAATAACTCTATAATTTGATACTTTGACAGTAAAAGATGAGCACAAATACATACAAAAGTAAGGTTCCATTATCACTATTGAAGCCAGATTAGTAGATACAAGAAGACGAAATTTGAAATAAAATATGGCTGATAAATCAATATCCGTAGAAAACGTGCAATGGCAAATAAGAAAAATCCTGAAATCTGTTAAAGCTACTTTCAATTTGTAGATCGCACGTAGACTACATACCAAACAAACAAAGGCTTTTGTTACTTCCTTTGCAACACCGTGTTATGAATTAAACTGAAAAAGAAACGAACCCGATCCTCCACGAAGAGCATACAATGGTTCTTGTTATCGCCTGATGAATAATGATTGTTATGATGGGGAGTGTTATTGCAATATTTTGTCATTTGAACTTGCTTGGTATTTCTTGTATGACCCTCGATGCATTCGTGGAATATTTTTAAAGGATAAAAAAACAGACTCAATAATCAATAACGTAAAGGCATGAATGACAATTTAAAGTAAAGCAAATGTTTTGCATATTTGTCTCATTGCTGCGACAATTAGGGCTTACAATGTTATTGTTAATCGAAGTACGGTCGATTCTGTTAGTCGGTAAAATGCATCAAAGAGACACCGGTTTCATTTCGACTTTGTAGAAAGCAACGTCACCGTTTTCTATATATAACTGTTTCATGAGTGATTTGTTACATGTTGGGTGGCTTAACTAAATCTTATATTTATGTAGGGTAACATTGTGCACAAATTAAATTTTGATATGTTAAAGACATTTAACAAACTCTGAAAAAAATTCACAATAACCTATGTGACTGTTAGTATACATAGACTAGATTCTAAGTTACGTAGGCTGGATAACTACAGTATTATTTTGTTATTTTGCGATGAAATTGTGACTGTAATGGTAGGCCAAGATGACTGACAAACTTTACCAGCAGAAATACATAGCCTGTGGCTAATCATAAAAAGTTGGAAATTATCGCAATATTTTTATTGACACACTAGCGCTGTTTCAATTTCCACTTGTTGCGTCAAAGTCTGATGAACCAGGGAGTTGTTATGGAACAACTCCCTGGATGAACAGTGTTCCAATTACAAACAGGTGGAAGCAGGATTATCATAACTTACCCATATATGTGAACTAATGATAGACTATAGCTTACAAAATGTACAAATGGTGTATGATCGATCATTCACTGATTTCAATACTGAAAGTAACCTACTAAGTCAATTTCCTTGTACTTATTCCAGTGTCTGGCAATTCAAATTGAACTTTTTTGCAAGTGATTGTCCATAATTACCATTGACATAATCATGATGAACTCCCTTGCTAGCTTGGTAAATTTGGAACTATTTAATTATTCGCCCGCCTTGTCAGGTGACTGCATGTGATGTATCTTCACATGTCAATCATCACCGAAATCGGGATTTGGAATATGTTAATGAACTAAATCGATGTCCAAGGAAATTGACTTCTACCGATTTAATTCGACATATCATCGATTTAAACTGTTAGATGTCGATTTAAATTGACATATACCGATTTATTTTACTAATCATCGATTTAAACTGGTATATGTCGATTTAAATCGATGATATGTCGAATTAAACTGGTATATGTCGATTAAATCGATATATGTAGAATTAAACTGGTATATGTCGATTCAAATCGGTAGAAGTTAATTTAAGCTGCTAGAAACTGGTATAAGTCAAAGGAAATTGGTATATGTCGATTTAAGTCGGTATAAGTCAATTCCCCACGATTTGAGACTGATTGCCCGCCATAAGGCTGTACTAATTTGGTAGGTTCTACTGCGTACAACACTGCGCATAAACGTAAACAGTATAATGTATTCAAATTTCATGCCAATCCAATTTAATATATTTATTCATTACACGTTAACCCAGATTCAAATTTCTTACAAACATTTCAAATGGATGAGCGAACGATCTTGCCAGTCACTGTTTTACTGCTGATGTCGTATTTAAGGCTAATCCAACATCGAAGGCATTTCATATTTGGGTTTTAACACATAGGAAGGTATATGCGTGAGCTAATGTAAAGTCATTATGCACTAGGCCATACGTAAGGGTTTTAGCCTTTTAGTAACTGCCGTAGCAACCGAGTCCAAAATCATCTGTTTCGAAGTAATCATAAATTTTTTTTTGCCTCTTCAAAAAACTGTGAGTTTGGCGTACAATGAATTATTGTTTATTTGATTTAAGTGGACTGTCATTCAGTTTGTTCTAGTCTCACGAACTTAACGGTGACTTTTATGCAGTGTTGGTCGAATCGGTGCAAAGAAAAATAAAATGTGTTTACGTATAGCGTCGTTAGGTAGTGTTTCTGTTAAGAAAGGCAAGGCCTGATATTTGAACAAACACAACGTAGGTATACCTCACGCCTACTGCACGTTTAAATAAAGAACCCGAAAAATTATAACTGGATAGAGCGGATATTATAACTTAGTCGGAAATTTCAGGTCACCATAAGTCCGCGACTGTTCACATTACATTTGGTAAAAACGCAAGAGGGATTGCAGAATCCCCGAAAGAAGGATTATTCTTAAGAACGCACGCGGCTTGAGTACGAGAACGCGAGCGTTCACACACACATACATACATACATACACATGCATGCAAACATACATACACACAAACAATCGTACACCCATACACACATACACAAACACATACATACATACATAGACATGCACTCAAACCGATGAAAGCATCATACCTCTTTGACATCGTGCAATAGCACCAGCATATAGGGTTAAAATTATCACAAATTCAGTTCTATGCAGAGCATCTTTTTTTTAATTCAAGATGGTATCTCAAATATTGATTAAACATATGTTTATTGATATTTCCTTATTATTTTCAGTTGACTAATATTTTGAAAACTGTTGCTTTTTTACTAACTTTTAATTTGCCTTTAATCGCTTTTATGGAATTTATCTATCTTACGTTTTATTCTCTCTTATTAAAAATAATTGTAATTTATGCTATTTATCTGCGTCCCCACATTCCTCCATAAAAAGATACACATTAAATAACCTCTACAGGAACGCACAATACTTAATTATAATGACCCCTGCCAAAACATTGCCTTGTGCGCAACGGATACCTATAGTGATAGGTTTATTATGTGCATATTGAAAATCATAAATGCAAATTATATGGAAGCGTGGGGACATTTTTATTACATGTATTTTCTTAAATGACAAATAAATTCATGTGTATGTATTGAAACCCTTTACAAGGTGTACCTACTTTATAAAGAGAAGTCCAACTCACAGCAAGAATATTTTGGCATAATGTGGTAGCCCACATGCAATACAGGCACACGACAGGCCAACTCTTTAAATTTACATTAATATTAACCACAGATTGAAAGTGGAAGGTGCTTACTGCATTATCAATACGCAGTTGGTACGGTACAGTATCTCTATAGAGGAACCGAACATTAGTTTATAGTATATTTATCCCGCCTTTTAGTGTAGAGTATGTAACAAGCGATTGGTTGTTACTGAAATGTCATATGTGAGTACATTGTTGTCGGATGAGGCTGAATTGTTGTCAGAAGTGATTATATGCATTAATCAGACATATATTCCTGCACTCTCATTTGTCGAATATTTGTCAGTATAAAATCGAATATATTCTGACAATAACTCGAATATATGCTAGCATTAAATCAAATATATGCTAGCAAGAAATGAATTATATGCCCTCATAAAATCGAAATTTGAAAATTTAAAGATAAGCCAGCATTCGAATATATGTCTGAATGAATTCAATTTTATGTAGAAATAAAAAAAAACTGCCTCCTGATTAGCTAAGATTTAATGTTTGCATAAAATCGTAATTATGTGTACATTAAATAGAATTTATGTAACTATTAAATCGAATATATGTCGTCATAAATATCCGAATTTTGACCACTGTGGCCAACCATACACGTTATGATGTTTTAGAGCCTATGAGCCATGAGAGCCTATATAGTACAAACTTTGCTATCTCTACAAGGGACAGCAACGTACTTACAAATAGTTGCATTGAGACCGTCGGTTCTATGCGCTATATACATAGGTTATTTAAACAAAATACGTTGTGTCCATTGAGTACGATAAATGCACACTTTTTTGCAGACAATGGTAGGGTCTGTTAGCCAAAAAAACAACAGGAAATTTGGAAACGCATCATTGACTACTTTTAGCATGAAATTCTTTGTAACGGGAGTGTTTTTAACCTTGTACTTTGCGGTTGATTATTATCATTTATTTGTTTGAAACAAATTCAATCATCTGTACAAAGGATTGAAAATTTTGTTGGTTCTTTTGAGAAGTTGCGGTTTCTTTAAAAGAAAGATCCAAAAAGTACGAAAACATGTTATTGGAAACCAACTCAAATCCCGAATCCTGTGTCGTTGTACTCTTGTTTACACAATTTACACGTTGACACTGGGGGTTATATCTACGATTTGTGCAAACAGATGATTTTTTTTTTCAACTCCCTGGTTTAAAGTTGCAGGTAAAACGGCATGTCTATAAACTGTTTATATGAATGAGGAATTGTTATAACGGAACGCCATTACTCTTTTAAAGATGTGTAAAATATTTCTTTCAAACTTTCCTAGCTTCAAAAATTGTAATTGTTTTAAATTCTTATACATGAACTCATACTTTCATTTGCGGCTTCATCATCTGTTACTCACAATGTGTCAAAATTTGGTGTATCACAGTGTTGCTGTTTAATTATTTCTACCTGGTAAGTTGCATCACATGATTTAAAAAACAAAAAAAAAACCTACGGTTACAGTTTACCGTTAATCGATGAATCACATGTAGGATGTGTCTGTTGTATAATTACAAGATTGATTGCCCTAGGCACCAAACAATAACAACACCACTGGACTGAACAATGTGGCAACAAATACGTACTTAATTTAGATCCCAACCGTACAGTATACCCGCAAAGAAATGTGTATTATATACGTTTATAGTACTCGAGTCCAGTTTTCTGCACTTGGACTTTAGACCAATTCCAATTTGGTATATCATCTTGCTTGGTAGATTTCTAATTTCTGAAGTTTACTCTTTGAATTTTCCAGAATGAACACTTTTGTAAGGAGTCGATGCAGTCTTACACAGTTAGCTACACATACAATGAATATCGTCTTGTTTATAATTAAAGCAAATGAAGTGAAGCCAATGCTTTGATTGGTTGCTGATATTCGTCATATTGTAGATTCTTTGGCATAAACGATAGTGGCTTTGTAATTATATAGAGACTGTGTGTATACGGTAATTCTCACAATATATCTCCATTTCAATTAGATCCTTTCATTGTTTAAAGCTGTTTCAAAGTTTTGGTTTCAAAGATAAACTGGTGATCATAAGATGTCATTTTGATCTGAGTTATACAGTGAAAAGCAGTGTGATGAGACTAACAATAAATTCACAATGACACAGGCTATCTTGAAATGACCATTGACCCCAGCAACTGACTTCTTGTACTAAATGTGATACATCAACATACTAAATACGACATTCGCTACAAATGACACAAAATGCCATGTCAATATAGAAAAAAAAACACTAAAATAAGTTTGCGGGATCTGGGGGTTCTTCTCCATGGATTAAAAATAAATCACTTTAAGATGCAATTTTCTGGCATCTGGCAGTCAAGAATAATAGTACACAGAGAAAAGTATTCTTTAAAAACATGTGGATCAAGTACACAAAAGATACCGTATCGGTACATAATATTAGGTTATCGACTACTCACCATTTTACTATTAATAACCAGATAATCAGATTGTATGAATTTATAGTTAATGATGCTCACTGTGATTTAATACAACACATACGACATGCGCCATCATAATCAGATCATCAGATCATCCAGATAATCAGATAGTATGAACTTATAGTTAATGATACCCATGAGTTTAAAGAACACATACGTCATGCATCATCAGTAAGTGGATTCTTTAGCAAAATCCGTCCGGTGCAGCATGTGGCAAATATGTCAATGGTTTTACCATAGTCTAGACGCATATCCCTATGGATGTAAAACATAGGGAGTGCTTTCCTTCGATCATCCAAGCCATGGTTGACCGATGATGACATTTGATGAACTTCAAGATGGAGTTGGCTCGTTCAACACTCGCGCTTGTAAGGCAAATGTAAATAAAATGCGTAAACATGTAGTGGTATTCGGATACAATTTGTCACCTTGGTCACTTGTGAGGTTTCTCAATGTTTTCGATATCGTGTTTGGGTTAACCTCTTCAGTAGACCAAAACCCGCGCCACAAACGCACTTCTTGTTTGAATGAGGCAGCGTACGGCCCTTAAATTTCCAGTAGAAGTTCTGGCTCTTAGAGAGATCTTCATCGAGATGCTTCGACAGGAGGTAGAGAGTCTTTATTGAGTCAGGTGACTGTCCCATAAACCGTTTACATATTCAGTGATGGGACTGTCAATGAATGGATGAATATGGTTCCTCTGATATTAGGTTTTCGCATTATCAGACTCCATGTTTGATTTGAGGGTTTGCAAGGAGCCATGTGCTGTCTCAGCCATCTCCTCGCACTGCTTAAACAATCTGTCAAAATTCCTCTTCTCACTTTGCCCTGATGTCTTCAAGGTCGTTATTCACAAGGCCAACATAGCCATAGGCACGGATAATGTCCACTGCCGTCCCCGGCAGCTGAGGCGTCAAGCCCTTGGTGTACCAATATATGTAACCACAAACGGCGAAACATATTATGAAAGTTGAAGATATCATTTAGTGATAGCGTTTTCAAGTTTACGCTGGCGTTTCGGGCCAAACTTGAGAAAAAACCCACAGACTGCATCAATCAAACCACGTTAAAAATTTCAATTAATTGCGAAGCATGCGACAATGCAAGGTTGAGTTCATGCAAACTACAATTTGGATGTCCAGTCATGTTTTTGACTTGTCCTGAAATATTTTAGCTACGCCCTTTCGCTTCCATTCCATATTTCCAGCTCCATCGTAGGTTTTGTGCATTGCATTTCGTTGATACGCAATCGAAAATAGTATCAGCAATGTTTTCTCCCCGTATTTCCTCACACTTTAGGAACTCAAGTAGTTCTTTCGATTGGTACATCATCTTTACTATAGCGGATAATCACAAACAGCTGCTCCCATTTGGATGTGTCCGTAACTTCATCTGCGATGAGACCATACCCAGCCTCTGGTGGTTCCATTCCGCTAGAATTTCCCGCGGATGTATTCTTAAACACAGTCTAGTACATCATTCTGTGTTGTTTTTGATATGTATGCAGCTCTTTTCCGGCACGTTTCTAAGTGACTTCTCAAGACATCATCTGATACACAGTACTAACCAGCTTAATAAGGGACTTGAAACTTCCCACTTCTCATTTTCGATGGACGAACCATCACGATGGCCCTCAGAGCCTGCCATTAGGGCCATAATGGTCAATGCATCTGCTGATCGACGCCAGGGAACGTCTGTTTCGAGCGACAGTTGCAGCTAGTAGCAGTCAATGACAAAGTTTCATTAATTCGGGTGTTCGTGCTCTGCAGTGTAGACAGGAACACCTTCATTTTCTCAGTTGTGCGGATATAATATCAGACCTTCCAGTTCTATAGGCATAAATTATGATTCATATCCATAGGAAATTTTCGTCGAAAATCAAGTTTGATTTAATTTACTGTTGTAAAGTAGAGCATCATAGGTCTTTCCTTTTTTGGCCGGTTCTATACTTAAAAGAAGGTATAAAGGGCCACCTGACAGTAACTTCACATATCATATTAGCGATTCAGGCATACGTGGGTAATATATAAAATTTTTAGAGGGTTAAATTAAAGTGATTTTGTGTCTATGGTGGAAAAGGAAATACACAAAACTGTTCATTTTCAAACTTGGAACTTCATTGAGGCTGCTGATCTGACGAACCATGAAAGTTTAGGTTTCACAATGCTAACTTTGCCAAAAACGTTGCATTAATTGAGAAATAAATGATCGAAAGTATCAGGAAGTTTATCGGCTGAACACCCAGTATGAACAACAACATGTCCCGGCTGAGAGCATTGGTAAAGTGTCAGTATAATGAACCAATGAAAGGTTAAGAACTGTTTGTACTGTCTAAACCAGTGCTTTGAAGCATGATATGGAATATGGAAACTGTCCTTACTGGCTGCGCTGAAGACAGATTTCACGTCGTGCCTCTTGATTTAGACAAGCCAATGAGAGAACGCATTGTAATGCATAAGCAGTATCAACGAAGCACTCCTTGCTCGAAGAACAGCTGATCATCGACATGACTAGCAGACTAGTGAAAGCGGTAATTAGTGTGCAAAACATAGCCAATGGTCACACATAATACTACGCTTGGTATAACAGACACTTGATCATCTTCACAATGTCACTCTTACTAGGGCTAGGCCATATAGCAAACTTTATCAGAACCTGGTTTCTGACTAGGCCTACTCTAGTTTGCAATCATCATCAAAGGTAAGAGAAAACAGAGATTAAAAACCAAATAAACAACAACAAAATGGAGACAAGTTATCTGTAAGACAGTCAGTAGGAGGCCATTGTGTATTTTTAAGTTTTCACAAATGCAGGATCTGTTAAGTATGCTATTTGTGCTAAATCATTAAACATCATATACAACTTTCATTATAAGAGAAATACATTGATATTATAGTTGCATACATTCACCCTCTTATAAGAGACAACTTAGTAGCGCATAGCTTATGTACAAACATCATCTCCCAGTCTGTGTCAAAGTAGTCATCACCACCAACCCACCCCTCCATCAGGTACCCAGCAGAGGTTCATGCATTTGTTCTTTTTGACAAAAGTGTTCACTTAAACGTAATGTTGTACAACCATTTTTGCACCACCTCTCACTTCCACCTATTTTAGGCTTAGTAACTTCTGACAGAGGATATTTTCAGCAAATGTTGATAAATTTTCAGCCTGTGGGGTTGAACAATCATGTTAATTACACTTAAGATTTGATGGCTAAGAATAAAGTGTTGACTAATCTAAATAACATATCTCTTTTGTTCAATCTGTGCTATTATCCCATTTGCTGGATGTCCTTCGTGCACTTGATAATTTTCAAATTGTCAAGACTCATCTTTAAACCTTCCTCGTTGCTAAGTACTTTAATAAGTAGTGGTTTTTCTTTGCATTCTTTAAAAAGCGCTTTCAGATATTCGTTATGTAAAGCGCATTATACATTGTTGTAATTAGTACTATTATTATTATGTGGCAAGCCGAGTCGGACAAACCCAGTATAATATATATATGCTGGTATTAAATTGAATTTATACCAGGATTAAATCTAAATAATCCTCGGATATATAATGGTTAACCACAGGGTGTTTTTATATACTAACATAAAGTGGAAATATATACGATTATTAATTCGAATTTAAACCAACATTTAAGGGAATATATATTGGTATTAAATAGAATATATGCTAAATTAAATCAAATATATCCCAGTATTAAATCCACAATAGAGTTGGAAATATTTTGTTCCTATCTGGTGATGTGGTTGATGAAATGTTATTTTGGTTGGTTTAGTACTAAACCCTTTTCCACATTTAGGAAGTAGATAACAATTACTGGTCTGTGATGTCATAATAGCAAGTGTTCTCCAAAGCTTTTATTATCCTTTTACAACTGTGAATTGTGTTCAGTTTGGAATTTCAAATTAACTGTTAATGTTCTCTGTATTTTGCATTTCTCCAAAATCCTTTTTTTTTAATAGAAATATGCTTATATTCATGCATACAAGACTGAGATATTTACAGAGGAAACAACAACCAATGAATTGAGGTTTCGATGACTCAAAGTTTGTTGATACCCGTAGTAGATTGATAGTATTCAAATTATTGTCATGTTTATCAATGGGCAACTTCTTACATCTACATGTCAAGTATTGAGATCCATCCGTGTAACCCTTTTTGAAAAATCATGTTAACAAACTTTTTTACAATTGACCTTTAATGACACCAAATGACCTTTGACCACTCCCCCTACCCCAAATTGATTTTCTACTGTATATGTAACATCCATATGCCAATTATGAATTTATAATACACGAAAGTTTCCCTACTTGAGATATCATGTTTCCAAGGATTTCAGTTTGACCCTGTTAGACTTTAAATGACCTTTGACCTCCACAAAACACAAGAGAGGTGTTCTACTCAATATAAGATATCTACATGATCCACCAATGTTTCCTTCTTAAATTGTTTCCTTCATAATTGTGTTTACAAGATTTTCATGTTTGGACCTCTGGTGACCTCAAATGAACTTTGACCTCCACAAAAACAATAGAGTTCTTTTCATCAAAATGGGATATCCATATGCTTAGTATGAGGTTCATCAAAGTTACCTTTCTTGAGATATCGTGTTAACAAGCTTAGCGTCACGTACAGACAAACATACACGCACACATACACGCGACCGCATAGGTTTCTCTTCTCATCCAACCCAACAATCTTTTCAGCTCAACTGTTATGAGGACATTTTAATCTTATCACACAAAATGCTATAAGGATGCAATTTTTGACATAAAGGATGCATAAACTTTACAGTAAAATGAGAGCACACAACTTCACTTCAACTTTACCCATTCATAAGTAGCCAATCTTGATGAGAATTGCCGAACTTTACATGAAAGTGTTGATATACAAATTGTAACATCATCCTAAATGGCAAATAATTTGCAAAGGTATCTAGAAGATTGTAAACTATTGCACTTTGTAATACACCATGTTTATGAAAACTCCAGATTTTCATAACTGTTACCCTCAAATGACTTTGACCTCAATAGAATAACCAAGAACAATACACATGCATGTATTGAACTGTCACTCTTACAATTGTTCACAAACAAAACTTACAGATTTTCACATTTTGATATTTGTTGAATTGACATGAACTTTGACCACTGCCAAAACAATAGCAACCTTGAATTCACTGTATATAAGTTATACATTCCACGTATCAGGTGTGTCAACATCAATACTGTTGTTGAGACACTATGTTGACAAAGTAGGCCAATATGAAAACACACACAGACAAACAATTTTTTTCTAGTGTATTAGCTTCAAACGATGATATTTCCGTTTATTCTTAGTCTGTATAGGGACAATTAATGACTACTGGTCTATTGTTTGACAACTGGTGACAGACATGTACACACTTAATGGTACATTACTGTAATATAACTAAAATCCACGTTTACTCCAAAAAAATATATATCCATTATGACTGTAATTAATCAAGTGAAAAATTCCTGTGTACAGCACCACTGGTAATATGATGCTCGTATTCATCATGATTTGCTTAAATAACCCACAATATGTTTTCAGTCATTATTTTGGGCACATTGTTGCTTGAACTACAGGATTTTTTAGTCTAAAATCTCTGACAAGTTTTGCACATTCTTCTTTTCCTTGTTCCGTAAGGACATTTTCCAATTCTGTGATGTTCGTGGGAGAAAAACTATCAGTGAATTTTTGGCCAGCAGGGTAGATTGGTCTACATCAAGATGTTCTGATAAGTTCTGCTTTAGCTGATCAAAAGATTTGATGATGGCTGTAAGGTTGAAAGAAAAGGAAAATGCAAATATTTTAAATACCCTTTTCTCCATAAAGTGAATTTAACTGAATCTGTTTCATGCAAACAATATCCAGAAATATGAGACAACAGTTTGTGAGATTAATTAAATCCGGAAGGAATATATAAGTAAAAAATACCCGTGTAGCTGAATAAAGAGGGTACCTTTACCATGCTCTTCCTTAGCAAGTAGCAACAGCCGTCTTCCCAAGTCCAGTCTTCCATGAGACAATTTCAAGGCTCTTTGGACTTCCAGTCTCGTGTATCCCTCTTGTATCAAAATGTTGATATTTACTGACAATTTCGAATCCCTTTTTGAAGTGATTTTCTGTTTCTCTGGAATTTTTACCTGAAATAATGATGAGATATAACAAATTTTTCATAAAATTATATATTTTTTTATCATACTTTTATGAACATATAAAACTAATTACTGTATTTGATATAGCTTCAATAGATATTCTAAACTTGATCTCTAAAAACGTAACTTTGAGTAAGAAAGAAACTGTTATAATTAGTGAACGATGACTTTTCAGACAGACTTGCATGACAACAAACATATTACTTTTCATATCAGAAATTACACTCTGTACTAGACCTTCTAATATTCTTAGATCTTGATTTTATGCAAAGTGACTTTTGTTTTAATAGCTAAATGCATAAAGTGTCAAAGTCTTAACAGTGTTTACAAAGCACAAACCATTTTCTTTTTATCTTTTTCTCCTTCGCTTTCCTTTTCATTCTTCTCCTGTGATGTATCGATGTACTCCAGCACCAGACTTGCCACCTTATTAAAGTGAATAGCTTTCAATCCTTCATACATTCCAATCATTCTGTCTGGCATGATGAGTTCTCTTTCATCCAATATTTTCATCAGCATCTTTCCAGATTCTGCTGCTGTCTGAATTGTTTCATTTTCTACTGGCGTGAGCTTAAAATATACGCCTAGCTTTAGACAATGTTGTTTATCTAAAAGCTTTGCAATGGCTCCTCTCAACTGTTCATATTTGGGTAAGTCTGAAAGTGAGGACATAACATCCACTTACATTCGAAAAAAGTATAGCAAAGACTAGATATCACATATAAACATGTTGGTGCCTATGCTTATTGACTGCCAAGTTTGAACAATGAGCAATATTCACACCTAACATTCACAAGTACACAACTGGACCACACGAAGCAATGCAACCTGCATGTGGAAGGTTGGTATGAAAGTCAACCTCTGGTGCGTGCACTCAATGAATTGGTTAAGTATTCTGTCCACAACTTATGTACAACTTTTCAGCTTTAAGCCCTTATCTTTTCGATAAATTCTAGTCTTGTATACAGCTTCAATTTCATAGTTGCATTGAGGGAAGTGAGCATACTAATTAAACATGAGAGTTTGCAAGTGGGACTAAGAAGAAATCTTTCGGGTTCAGCATCAAGATGAAATTTGTTTCAAACAGAAGTTTTGATGTTGATTAAATGTTCCCCAATATTAAGTTAGTATAAGTAACACTCAGGTGTGTCTACTGTAAAACCAAATGCTTCTGCCTTTTCAGGTCTACGTAGACACTCACAATGTTCTATATGTGTGCTTACCTTTTCATCTCCACTAATACACACTTTCCTGGTGTATGTCTAGTATAATTATCATTCATTTTTTGTGCCAACTACATTTAGGTACAGGCCAGGGTGGACTTTCAAAAGTTCACCCATCTGTTCCTCTTCCACTTCCACTTGAATACTTACCTGGGCGCAGTCCTCTAAAAAGAATTTCCTGGCTTTCTGGAGATAAGAGAATGTTTTTCACCTGAAGAATTAAACCAAAAACAAAACTTAGTAATGGGAACTGTAAATGTAAGCACGTTCAACACACAAGAGTGCACACCATGTGAAAGATTAGGTTTAAAGTAGGAACATAATGAAGAAAAATAGGGCTGAAACAGACATGGAACAGCACATCAGAAATTTGTGGAATCCAACAGTTAAGGACTGGTGATAAAAACATAGCTATTATTTATGCATTATTCACTAATTGGTAGCTCATACCTACAAAACAGTTTCCCATAAGTTTTTACCTGTGCATGTAATAAAACACAGGTGATATGTACCATAGGCTTACGGGACCATTTCAGTTGGGGGGGGGGCAGAACTGTTTGTGCCCGAAAGTTCCCGTAACACTATCTAAGCGGAGCGCCACCATGAGTTGACGCTTAGCGTACAAGAAAATTGTTGGCAAACAATGCCTCTCAGATTACCGGAAACGGCACTTCTGAGGCCTTGTAAGTTGCATCTAAACATTCTTTATTTTATAATCTCACGTTTTAGAAATTTACACTTCCCCAAAAATTTGGTAAATTAGAAGAAGAAAAAATGGTACCATCACTTTGAAGGGGAAAATGGGACAGTATATTTTTAAGCTCCTATTTAGTTACCTTATTTATTATTTTAACACAGTACTCAGCTACCTCCAGAAAAACATACATTGTTCAACGACACGTAGGCGGGATAATGTCGCTGTGTCGGGTGAGACTGCAATTTGTCTCACAAGAAAGTCTAAAATATAATATATATAATATAATATATTTTCTTTTGAGACAAAATGACGTAAAATCATGCTCTATGCTCATGTAGGAATCTTCCGAATTAGAGTTTTTTTCTTGTTAATAACTTAACAAATTTTTTCCATTCGAAATAGCTTTGAGTTTGACCGACAGAAATTCTTTAAAAGTCACGGGCTTAGCCAGGATTTGCAAAGTTGCATGCACGACTATCTGAGCGGAGCGCCGCCATATCGGTTGGCGCGGAGCGTATTAGAAAATTTTGGTTTTACAAACCCCTCAGATGGCCGGAAACGGCCCTCCCTGAGTGTTCATTCTGGTTCCATGGCCTCTTGCTAACTTAAGGCACCTCAATTTTTATGTAGAAAAAGGCACATTTTTAACCTGAGGAAAAGTGTGGGGGGCACGTGCCCCCTGTGCCCCCGGTTCTGCCGCCCTTGGTCCAGTTATACAATTGACTAGTTAGAAAAAAAATGATCGTGCAAAAAGCGTGGTAGCCCAGATGAACTGCGCTTACGGTGGTGTTACACGGAAATATTCGGGCATCATGATGCTAAATAAAGAAAATCATGGAATTTTCGGGCAAAAATTTGAAAAAAAATCGGGCAAGCTACTGCATATTTATATATATATATATATATATATATATATATATTTCTCCTCTTAGGCTGCCCGAATTTTTTAGGACTTTTGCCCGAATTTCTTGTCCTCTGTAAATTGGGGGGGGGGCAGTCTGCCCCCCTGCACCCCGCCTCGTACGCCTATGATATGTACACTTCTTCAGAAATTCATTGCATTTTGAGTTACCCATTATTTACAAAGCACCATGAAATAGTCGGCAAAACTTGAAAACAGGATTAAAACCAGAAAAGTAGGTACACCAAAATCACTTGAGTGACTGACAATACAATAGTAGATCAACAAAATATTTATTTAATTGCAATTATGCATAGTTTATAATATTATAATAGTTTATAATAGTAATATAATATAATATAATATAATAAGTTTATAATATTAAGAAAGGTAAGGATCCATGAGAGAGGTGCCAGTTACAGCACTGAATTTATTCATTGACACAAAAGACTTCCAAGAGACAGGACATGAATAAACAAAGAAATGTTGAGAAGATAGAAAATGCCACTTAATGTCATGTAATGAAGAAACACGTCAGAACAAAAACAGGTGGAAGACAATTATCAGACATAACTCACATTTGATTGGAGGATAAGGGATAACTGATTCTTTTCATGTTGTGATATGTTTAACTTCACATCAACCATGTCAGTGTCTCCATCGTTGTTTCTGTTAAGTCTGAACTGATGAGAGACTCTACTGGCAGCACAAAGGTGATCAATGTCTACATGCTAATGAATAAAATATATTGAAGATCAATGTACTGAGGATGAGAATGCTTGATAAGTATTCAAAGAAACAGTGCAAACTATAAGATATAAGAATTAAGGAAATGCTGGTAAGGAACCAAGGAATGTGGCTGTTCAAATCTTAAGATTTCATTAGGCAGCTGGTGAAGAATGTAAGTCCATAACAACATTTCTGTTTAGTTTTTTCCATGGAGCAGGAACCCTCTGGGAACATATTCAAGCTATGAATATTCATGTTATATTCAATGAGCATTGAGAGAATTAATAGGCAGGCATGTAGTGTTCTTTATCATTCCTGCTCACAGGACAGGCACTCAATCAATATCCCATCCATCATAACCATTCATTATCACAAAAGTGCAGCCATGCTGATTGACGCACTTTGTGAAACCAAGTAAAAGAATATATTATCAAACTTTATTGAATAATTCACATACCGGAAGGACAACCCACACAAGATTCTGCTCAACAACATTTCACAGCAGACGTTTCTCATAGATTCTGGTCCCTGGTGGGCTTTTTAACGAGAAACCTAGTAGGTAAAAGGGAGACATTCCAACCACTACAACATTGTGGTCCACTTCAGGAAACCAATCCTTAACTACAGGTATTGTAATGTTAAAAGACAAACTTTAATACAAACCTTTGTTGATTCTTCCTTTATCAGATGGTAACTATCACCGGGCGATGACATCATCAGATCAATGTAAGAAGCATAATCTCTGCCGTCATTCAATATCCGAGTAACTTGAAATGTTGTATAGTTTCCTAGACTCAATTTGGACTGGTGGTCCTCTAACAGCAACTAAAACATACGAACATGGCAAAGTAAATACCAAAAAAGAACAACCAAGCAGATATTTAATGATGCAATTTGTTGTGCCTTCACTCTGCAAAGAGAGATCAATACTGCTATAGCAAGTAACTTAATCTTTGTTTCTTTAATTTGCTCATATAACTTATGTTGCATGTTCTTTTCAAATCCTCTAAATACTTGTAATGCAAATTATGTGAACCATGAAAACTTGGGTCATGTGGATATTTGTAAGGGGAAACACATAGTTTTTATGAAAATAAAATTTTGACCGAAGAAAGGTGCCCTTAACAAATCACTTCATAATTTGCCAGTGAAACACAATAAAAGTCAATGTATAGATCATGAAAGAAAGTAACATTGCCAGTATCTGACTTACAAATCACAAAACTAAACAGAACTGACGTCTAAGCTACTACAGATATCACCATGGTAACAGGAGAGTATCCTCACCTTGTACTCTTCATCACTGTCCTTACAGAAACAAACAGTTATTAAGACATCATCTTTGGCATCAAGTATCCCATCAATAAATGGAACAATACGGAATATATGCTTCTGTTCTGTTTCTTGGCTGACTAAATTAACAAAGACGTAGCTCAGGATGTTAATATGAAGACTGATTTTCTCCGGGTGTAGCTTCCAATCAAAACATTTATCTTCGGTCCAAGTTATTTCACCTATAGTAAGTAATATTATACAAAATATATTACTTGGTTATCTTTAAGTCTCAATACGTGTTTGCCGATGAATTTCGGGAAACAAACTTCCGAAGCAGATTTAACGTATTTTATTCTAAGTGCACTCTGACCAGGTGGGTTTAACGGAGAAGGAAAAAGACATTTATTTTCTGTTGCCCCTTATGGCTTGAAGGATGTACCGTAAAATCACTGCAACCGCCCACATCAGCATGTTCATTACACAAATATAACCTATATATACATGTATCGTTTATTTATTTTACCCAATTCCACGCAGGAAACGTTTGAAAACACCGTTTATTCATTGCAATGGAAGGAAATGACACAATTTTGCAAGCTACATCGGTAAGACCGAAAAAAAGATATTCAAGAGAAGGGACCTAACACAAGCTAGCCACGAAATTGAAAGTAGGCCCTGGTACATTCATCGATTGGATTAAAAGTGTTAATAGGTCACCGTCATTACCTTCTTGCAAATGTTCTTCATCTTTCAGACTAGTGAAGATTATAACACCATGTCGATCTGGCTCAGGGATAATAGCCGAGTGAGGAATAGTCAGCTGTGCTGGCTTGTTGAGGGCAAGTCCTTCTGGCTCTAGCTTTATCAGGGGTGTCATTCTGCCCCTAAGAGCATTTCCAGGGAGGTACATGTCAGGATCATAGATCACTTTAACAGCAATTACATGATCAGAAAATAATGAATTTTCAGGAATAGTCAGATGTACCCCCATGATGCTAATAGTTCCACCTTCACTAGTTATAATGTGTTCAATATATGAATGATGGTGACTCATTTCAAGTATTTGTAAATCTTTTCTTTGCTTTGGTACTTCTTTTTTCTCTGTACTCTCCATCAAACTGTCCTTACTATAGTCATGATATTCCGCTCTTTCATCAGAACATTGTGACGTTGTTGATTCATAATCATCGAAAAAATTGATGTTTTCAACTAAAATAGAACAATGGAAACACAAGAAACATTAAATGAAGCTTTGATGTCAAAAGCCAAATCTGCCATACTGAGCCACATTCATCCCCAATCGGAGAATAACTTAGAGGTCAAATTTTGATTACAGTTTCCTATTTGTCTCCTATAAGTACTATGGTTCCTGCTATTAAAACTGCTATACATCTTTCCAATTACATAGCAATTTGCCCATATTGCATGCCATTTTGAAAAGTGATACTGGATAAAGTCAGTTATTCCCTATTATAAAGATACAGTTCTTCATCAATGCAAAGGCATTGCAATGGATTGATGTAAGAGGTATTATTAAAGAAATCATGATACAAAATGTAATAGATATGTAACACAAGCTTTATGTTGTTAGAGAATTGAAGAGTGGCAGCAGACAACAGGAGTATCAATATAATCCAGCATCGTGTGTCTGGGATTGACCAGATGGATTAAATGGATATCAAATATTGGCTAATCCTAGAGACTGAAGTATTATTGTTTGTTTATTTTCAATTGTTTACTATAAAGAGTTGAACCAAATGGCAAAAAATAATTGGTCGAAAGATCCACTTGTGACTACTTTCACCATACATGCACGGTGATAACTAGTATTTTAAAATAACAAATTGCGTTCAAACTGAATATTACCCCCTGGCTCAGAGTTTTTACTGTACTGCACTATTTTTGTTTGATTTATTCTGAGTACATCATTGTATCCATTCTTACCAGGCCAGGGTAGCAGTTCTGGTGCTTGGTTTTCTTCAAACTGAAAGGGGTCAACTTTAGACTGATATGGAGCTAAAAGATTTTCATTTGTTCGGTTTAGCTGAATATAAACCAAACCCTTTTGTAGGTTAGTGACATCATACATGTTGATGACGTTTCGTGTCTTCATGAAGTTAATCAGAGTGATTCCTGGTGTCTCTATTAGAGAAACCCTGCGTAGCATATCAGTTTCTGCCGGTGGTAAACCAAACAGAGTTGCTAATTTCAGAGTGCTGTCTAGAGTAAGATCTTCAGCAACATTGACCATTAATCTGCCATAATCAGCTGAAATGTTAATGAAAGTATGAATAAAATATAGTTAAATATCACAATCAGCACAAGAAAGCAATTGATAAAAATGATCATATAAAGATGGATGAAGATGGATATTTTCCTTTTTATCATTTGATTGCTTTTACCGCATTAATATATAACACCAAATACAATTCTTTAAAATCAATTCAATAGCTAAAGAAAACATAATTGATGTAGAATATGAATAAATTTAATTCCATTCTAAAATACTCTTGATGTAACTGCTCATCTGCACAACAATAGTGTTACCATTAGTGTTAGTGTTACCATAGCTACATTCACCTTTGAAAACATAGCAACAGCCTTCAGATGATATTTAGCACCAAATGATGTCAAAATCATAAAAAGGATTAGTTCAGTTGTCATACATGTTTATGTTATATGAAAGAAGACAATAAAAGAAACACAATGGTGAAAAAACTGTTCAAATATCTTTTTCGGTTAAAAAGATATTCAAGTGTAAAGTTTTATCAGATTGTGTAGAAAGTGCTGAAATTTGACTAGCTGTGATGTCACATCCTCACATTCCTGAAAAGTCTTTGTTTTTTCTCTAAATACTTTGTGAGATTTCATGACTTTCAACCAAAATATATGTCAGTAGATATCATAGTTGTCAAAGGAAGTATTTGAGATTAAACATCTGAATATTCAATCTGAATAATCAATATTTCATTATATTATTTTAATATGTGTTAAAAAATAATTTTAACTTTTTTTTTAAAATAATTTTTGAAGAAATATGTTCACAAATGTAGTGAGGATGTGACGTTAGACCCTCACAGTAAGTCTTTCTACACCAGTTGTTTTCAAAGCAGTTTTGATATCTTCAAAGTGTCATATCTCCTAAACAGAGCATGCTATCATGGTAGTCATGTCAAACACCTGAACCAATCCTTTAAGAGGGTATGTTCTACCATTATATATATATATACATATATATATATATATATAAATATATATTTATATTTATATATATATATATATATATATATATATGTGTGTGTGTGTGTGTGTGCGTGTGTGTGTGTGTGTGAGTGTGCGTGTGTGTATACACCTTATGTACATATATAAGCATATATAAATATATACCCTAGAAGGAATGCATGAATACAAGGAGTGTGATAGAAGCCTAGCACTACCATGATATACATCATATGAAATTCCATGGTTGGTATTGTTAATTTTTACATATCTCCTAATTGACATATTTAAGAGGTCTAGTCTTGTTTAAATTTATCTATAATCAACTGCCAAGTGACCTTACATAAATTGCTATACATTTGTTTCAGATATACAACAGGTACCTAGATGTGATATTTTGTTTGTATAAGATAGTGATCACATGACTACGAGAGGACTATTGTGATATTTAAAGTTTCATAGCAGTTTGATGATGCAATTTGCAATTTGGTGCAATTTGACACATACATACGATTATTCTGTTGACATCTTCATAAACACTCAACAATATGCAAAGGAGTAAGGATAAATTTTAGGAGTAAACTAGTAACAGTGTATTGCTTCAATGATCTCAGGTGAGTAGGAACATCCACCAACACCGGGAGAAGAAAGACTATGCATCTCGTACAATCATCTATTCCCATACCAAGTATGCATATGGCATTGAATGTCACAAACTAATATAACCCGGGACTATCATTTTGTTTCCATGATGCATATTTACACCTGTGCACAGCTCATTTGACTTACAATAGATCAGCATGATTGACAATGAATCTACACCAACTAAATCAACCCCTCCCCTCCTTTTTCTACATCTCCACTGAAAGCTTTGAAGATATGCATGTATGACTATGAAAGCCGAACAGACTGATATAAGGAAACATTATGCTGCCAGGAAATTTTCAACAAGCAGCAGCTATTACATTTCTATTGTGGTCCTACCTGCCAAAGTTGATTGCTGTGATATGTCTAGAGTTTCACATTCTTCAAGTAGGGTTTCTTCCTCCGTGACAGAAGCAGATGAAGCCTGCATAAAAACAACATAGGAAAGATATCTTATTTGATGTACTGACACATTAAAATAAGAACCCCAGTTTTCCTTTCTGTCACCTGTCAAGTTACACCAATTGATTCTTTATATCTGAGTTTAGCATAGGTGAATGTACTCATTATTCACTTCACACTTTTTGAAGTCAAGTGCGCCATCAAACATCAATTTACAACATTTTCGATTAACTCATTGAACTATGTCTTTTAAAGCTCAAGATTATTGTTGTCACTTTGTAATACCTTCAACAGATGAATGTTTGATCATAAATTCAACACATTAATGGTCTAGTCACAATATTTTCCAAATTTCATAAAAACACACTTCTGTTGCTACTGGTGGTATACTGGCTACAGATACACAATGTCCAACATTCACATTTGACTTACCAATCCTTGCTGATTTATGGCTTCCCTAGCCGCGTTCAAGACTTCTTGTAAAGCCATGGATTCTTTGGCATATTCCAGTTGTGACTTCGAAAGTTCATCTTTTGTAGCTCTTAGACTTGATTTAGCCTCCTCCAGCTCCTGTCAAGTAACAAACACAGTGAATGAAACAAGAACGATGCACGTCCTAATGGTTCTTTGCTAAATATTAAAATTTATTCTAGCATTTGAGTTGCCCATGTCTGACGGGAACAATTCTCCAAGTTGATACTCTTTCACATTTATTTTCACGCAGACTGAACTGATAAACTTTTGATCTTTACTTGAGAGTGTGAGTATTGCAAAATTACCACCAGGCTTAAAGGAATATATATATGTTAATAATAAATAAGTGCTGAGATGTGTAACATAATTGCATTCAAAAGGAATTGCCAGGAACAGTGGAGCAACTTTTCTAGAAGAAGGAATGTATGTCTATCACATTGAAAGACAGACGTTCAGTTGTATCAATTAGTTTGATTAATTTTATGTTTTGATGGTCAATAAGTTCGATAATATGCTTTAACCTACTACATATTGTGTCATTGAACATGAAGAATTTCTGTTTAATTTTGCTAGTTATCTATAACTGCCACTTATAACTAAACAATAAGAACAATGAGGTGTAATTTCAGTATCATAGAGAGCTTCCACATCAACAAAGCATCCAAGATAGATTGCAAACTCTCTCAAAGGTTGTTCCTAAGATAAAGGGATTACATGACATTTAGGATAGAGTAAATACAATAGGGATCTTGTACATATAATGTACAAGTTCACGCCTAGAAGGATATCTGTCAAAAATCCACTTCCTGATTGTCTTTTCTTTACATGTTTTGATTGACCTCGTTTAATTTCAAATGACCTTTGACCTCTATTAATACAGGTAGTGTAAATGCAAATTATTTGAACTAAACAAATGTTCGTATACAATTCTTGAGACAAAGAGCTGTTAATATGTTCATCATTGGAACACTGCTGTTGGACATCATACAGATTCTTTAATTTCTGAAGATATATGTTGTTTTTGTAAATGGTAATATACAAATTCACTTTACATTAATACATCAAGCAGAAGGCTAATCATGTTCAAAGTGACTAAATTTCTCATGACCCAAGTCAGGTAACTTGGACATCGGTAATATATAATCACATGCTCTGTGATGTCTAACCTCTTTTTGCTGCTGAAGTAATACTTCCTTTTCATAGTTCAATATCTTCAGTTCATCTTTGAGGTGTTGTCTTTCTTCTTCTGTTGCCTTCAATGTATCTTTAAATTGTTGTCTTTCCGCCTCTGTTGTCTTTAGTCGTCCATTCAGCTGTTGTCTTTCTTCCTTTTTTGCCTTTAATACATCTTTGAATTGCTGCATTTCCTCCTTTGTTGTCTCTAGTCTTCCAATCAGCTGTTGTTTTTCATCTTCTGATTCGGTCAGTTTGTGAGAGAGTTCCTGCCTTTTGTTTTCTAAGGCCTTCAGTTGATCGTTGAATACTTCTTTTGTAACTGAAACTACCATATAATGTACAAACATGGTTATAGATAGTCTTCCACCCAGCTTAAGCAGGTTATTTGAGGTGACCACGCAAATTTTCACTTTCCTTGTTGTTTATTTGGCCCTGCTTCTGAGCAATTGAACTAAGTCGATACCCTTCAATGATCCTCCAATATATCAAGGATACTAAGGCAACAATTTCAAAAGGAAAGGAAATTCCAAAATTTTACCAATCTTGTCTGAATATATATTCCAAATTAAACTTTTCAATGTATCCCATAAGTTAAAGACTTATGTACAGATTTGACAGTAATGCAAGACCTTGATATTGAATAAAATATGTAGTGTGGAATAATTACAATTCTGGCATCCACACTGGATTCTCTTTCTGGGTTTGAAGTACTTCACAGGTCGTTGAACTTATTGCCATATCATTTATCACATTATTTGTATCAAAGGGTTTGATGTAGGGTCCTTATTCAATCAACCGTGGGTTAATTCAGGTAATACAATGGTTTATTTCTTTAAAAGGGGTGTAGGCGGTTTTACACTATCTAACGCAACGACTAGAATCGTTTTTTTTTTTATGGAAACAGTTTGGATAATTCCGCGTGTTGCGAGATTAAGTGCCAATGTTTCAAAAGTGTTTTTTTTTTCAATGCGTGGTTTTGATATGGGGTGTATATGTAAGCTTTAACACCAGTGGTGATTCCTTTAGTTTAGGTTTGGTAGTGAGGTATTGCCCACGGTTTTCAAAATTTATGCACGTGGCTCAGGCAATTTCCTCTTTCTTATAGTTACGGAGTAATAGTCTCTCTCTTACTACTAACAGTGCACTAAATTCACCTAATAGGTGCAATTATGTTCACCATGAGGAGCATGCTATAAGTTCATGTTCCTCGGGCCCTCTCTTAAAAATACTTCAGGTTCTTGGCGACTACGTTGCGTTTGATAGTGTAAAACCGCCTACACCCCCTTTCATTTCTTTGTGTGGGCAATCTGTTCGAAAGTTTTGCGATTTATAACATATTTAACTTGTTAGGTCTCTGATATAAACATACCTTGAGATTGTTGGTAGACAGTCAAAACTGCCACCAGTTTACTCAGTCCTTTGTCAGAGCATGCTGTCATTAAATGGCTGAAGTCATCAACAGAAACCGTCCCTGCCTCTCTGAGATGGTGGATAAGAGTTGTAAAGGGTGCATCACCCTTTATAATATCATTTGATTCCTTAGCTGGGACCTTAAGGTAGTCAAGTAGCTTCTGACACTCCTCTTTCCCAATCAATGACTCTGAGCACACCAGGAGGTTATCAAAAGTAAAGATGTCACTCTGTAACAAAAATACAAGAAAAAAAGAAAATCAAAATAGATATGAAAATTTGAGGCTTTGAGACAGCAACACTTATTCAAAGGAAGGTATGTATTTAAATATGATGAAAGTGTGTATCTATGACTGTGATTTACCCAAGTTCCTTCAACTACAATAATATTATATCTTCATTTAAGAATAAGTATTAAAAACTGACAATTGGATGGATTGATAAAACTGTACAGTTGCATGCTTCTATACATGAAGCTGCATCAGTCATATCGTTGAAGATTTATTTATGACGCAACCAACTTGGAATGATAGTTCATGGGCTAAACATTATTCTCTAAATTTAGCAAATTTACACTACATTCTGTGGGAATTTGATCATGAATGTAGAACTACTTAAAGTGTCTTATATTTGGGGAAATGTAGGTGGTCAGTAATGTAACGAAAACACACAAATAACCCTCTCCTACCCCCTTTCCTAGCTATCAAGTTTTATTTAATTCTTAACAGTGTTTTTTAAACATGAGTTAATGTGTTAATTACTATGCAATGATTCAGTGTTGTATTTACAAAGTACTTTTCTTACGATAGATTCATTTATTTAATCCTGCAACTAACTATAGAATGAAAAATTAAGGTTAAATGCTTGCGAGTTGCACAGCTAAACTACATGTTGCGCAGTTCAATGCATGAATAATCCAAGTACATTTGCACTGTCAAGACTTTTAAAAGATTGGTGTATACACTAAATTGCATGTGCAGCTACTGCAGTATGAGCTATACACAGCTTCGTAACAAAGAATATGTGTGAAACATTTAATTATTCAAGCCATGTGCAGTTAACTTATTATAATGCTATTTTAACCAACTTTACTGGGTTACTTAAGCCTGTGATACCTACATTACTATTATATAGGTGTGGCCAGGGGCGGCGATCTGTTTCAAATATTGGGGGGGACATTTGCTTGGATGCAGGCGAATTACTATCAAAGCGGAGCGCCACCATTGGTTGGCGCGCAGCGTACAAGAAAATTTTTGGTTTTGATAGCCCCCCAGATCACTGGAAATGGCACTTCTCGGGCTTGAATATGACCAACCAGTGTACACTTTTGCCTGAGAACCAAGTTTTACCTAATAGTTTTTTTTCTTCATTCATAACCTTTTTTCAAAATTGTCACCAGTAACACATCATGTTCAACCTCATTGCATCTCCTGTGGATCATTGCTTTGTAGGTAATTCTACGTAACGCCCCTCAATACCCGTCAGCCCCACTTTTCAAGGTTTTAAGCCCATTATTTGTTCAGAATTTGAATAATAAATGCACTTCAAAACATACCCATAATGTTGCACAAAATTTGATCTATGGACAACCAATATAGAAAAACCCCCCTCAACCCCTAACAGACCGGTCAAAATTGCACGAGTAGAGGGAAGTATGATGAAGAATGTTGTTCAAAGAATTTTCGAAAATTCAGACACAGTTAAATTATTGGTGTAAAAATATTGAAACCTCTTATAACGGCTACTATAAAACTTCGATATCATAGAAAATACCAAAAAAATATGCTCGAGGGGGAGGGCGGTCTCCACCCTTCACCCCCCCCTCCCTTGGCTAAGCACCTGCGGTTAGAAATCTTGTAGGAAACAGGCCAAATGGAAACCCAGTGAACCCATATCGATGTGGATCATATGTGTGATTGTACGTACTTACACTCATACACAAGATGCCAACAAAATTTCATTACGGATGCGGTCCGTCTAGCTATTCATTTCGAAAAAAAAGTAAAAACTACTTTCGGTCATATATAGTAACAAATTGTGACACGGTTAAACAGGCGCCTTGTGAGGAATTTGCCAAGGGAGGGGCAAAGCTTGTACCCAGACTATCTAAGCGTAGCGCCACCATAAGTTGGCGCGAAGCGCAAAAGAAAATTTTGGCCGAAAATGCCTCCCAGATTGCTGGAAATGGCACTTCCCAGGCCTTTTAAGTTGCATCTAAGCATTTTCTATTTTGAAATTACTAGCGATATCATAAAAAAACACAAAACATATGCTTAAAAAAAATTATGCCACCAAATATTGGGGGGGATATTAGATACTATATCCCCCCAACAAAAATATTGGGGTGGACATGTCCCCCCCGTCCCCCCCATGATCGCCGCCCATGGGTGTGGCCTGATAACAGACCGTTGTTCTTACACTGGTTGACATGTGGTAATGCTTTCTCATGCATGGGTAGCAGATGATCACATTAAATCCATGTGCATGGCAGTTGCATACATTACACTGTTTGCTTGGTGACAGCTAATGAGTGTGGATCTTTACTACAGTTAATTAAGCAGGATATTGTGTATATTTACTTTCCCAAATTTATATCTATAATCGTTACTGTCACAAAATTTGTAGGAATAAATCCAGTACATTTTTGTTATGAGTGTAGTGAAACTAAATTGTAGCCACTTTGCATTGTCAGTAATTAATCCAATATCTGTTGTAACGGAAATCAAAGGCCACCAGTGAAATGAACCACTTGAAGAGAACTGACAAAAGTACTGTCAACTGACTCGATGTAACCCATATTATAGTATAGTCTGTAATAAACTACAACTTTCTCTCCTCAGATGTAATGAAAAATGATTTCAAAGGCTTTGTGAAGTTTGCAGGTTTAACTCTTTTGACAATGTGAAAATAAGACAACACTAAGGTCACATTTTCCCCTTCTTTTCTGCATTTTTTGACTCATTTGCACCTGAAAAATCCACTCTACTTCCCGTAAAAGAGGCAGGCTTGTGTCATACCATTTTATCAAGACTTAAATCCTGCCATCAAATCAAGGGTCGTCAATGCAGTATTGCTCTACATGTGCACTAGTGCCAAACTAATCACTAAGGCCCAAATTAAGATAAAAATATTGCCATTAATTTGTCTGGAATTTTACTTCATTTCAAGGAAACTTGATCCTGTTGTGTTCTAAACGATAGTTCGCATTGATTTTTGTCACATTTGTTTATTTTAGCAGACTTGGAAAGCCAAACATAAATAATAAAGGAACTAAACTTTTTCGTTTGAGCTGTATGGCATGCAACATTCATTCTTCATCACTTTTTTAAAATACTTGACCTAGGTTTTCACTTTATAGAAAGTAGATCTCAAAACATATAAGATTGTGTCCTTTTTACTTAATTGCATAGAATGATATCCAATTTCTTGAGCTTCAAACAAAGGATTGCTTTAATAAAAGTGATAATATTCCTATCTTTTACAATAGGCCTATATTTCCTTTATTAGTACTTACTGTGTGATATTCGTAGACTTCTCCAGATCTCTGGGTAACCAAAAACAATCTGTTTATGTTACTATTGATCCTGATTCTACTAGAATAATCAGGAACTTTAAAAGAAGCTAACATATGACCCCTAGAGATGGACAAATGACCCCTATTGTTGGAAGAATGACCCCCATAGATGGAAGAATGATCCCTATAGATGGAAGAATGACCCACAGATAGAAGGTAAACATCAACTTGTCTTGTCCTACCAGAAGCCCATAATATAAATATCAAACCTTTCTCTTCACTAACTGTTATACTATATGCATAGCTGTTAGAATATGTCTGTTTTAGTTCTCCCTCACTATTATACATAAAAGCATTCCTACGCCCCCCTGTAGTGCTAAACAGTTTATTATTACTAACTGTTATATCATCGGGCCAGTCTCTTACTTTCAAGGTGATTGTCTTCTTAATTATCAATTCTCTTGAATCTAACACAATCACCTCATTAGAATATAAACCGACATAAACTAAGCCATCTCTAGTTGTCATACACATGGCTTTACCCTGAAACTTCCCTTGATTGACCGGACCACCATTACTACTACTATCGTACAATGCTATCGTATCCTCACAACACGTTAAAAACAGTTGATCATCAAGTAAACTAACAGACCGACATTTTGAACCAAACTCGGTAAATTCCTCAGAAAAATATGGCTCTGACGTCAATAGTAACGTTTTTTCCTGAGAATCAGGATTAAAATGAAACATAAACAAATCGATAAAAGTGTTGTTTTCTTCATTGCTATATCCAGAGATAGCCAATCGGCCTGTATCTAGCACGTCCACGGACTGCACATAGTAACCATTTTGTTCGGTAAATCTTGATATCGTTGCATGCACTCTGTGTGTGTGGAAGGCAAAAAGTGAAAGTTAGGTCACGGTTGGAAGGTTGTATCCGTGGTAACGATGCATTTAGATTGATTTGTGATCGACCGGTACTGAATTGTTAAACAAAAATATGCCGCAGTACTGATTTATGCAACTAAAAAATTCGTGATCCACATAGTCAACATGGTAAATTATAATCTCTAAGATAAAAGACGTTCAAAAGCCTAATTAGTAGGATAATGGCCTATAGGTCCATGACTAACAATAGTTTCCCATTTTGGTTGCGGAGTTATTAGCATTTGAAGATTTTTACGTGACCTCATTATTTTTCATGAGATGTGCATCAAATCAATATGGTTCTTCAACTCGGTATGGCGCATCTATGTACCAAGTATGACTTCAATCAAACTTCAATCAATCACACACGCAATCACCATCGCATTTTACCTTTGGGCAAGGAATCAATGCTCACTTAAGGATCCAGAGATCGATGACGTCGGCGCCTCAGTGCAATCCTAAATCTTAATGTTAATTCATTGTTTTAAAATTCTAATAACTCCACCAAAACATGTTCTATTATCTTCCTAAAAGCAAAAAAAAAACTCCCTTGGATGGTATTTAAGAACATGTGCACGTGATATATTTGCAATGCATCTTAACATTGCTTTTGAGGCTATAACAGTCTTCACGATGACTTTTGTGTAGTATCTGAGAAACTGACCCACTGTTCTTTCTATAAGACTAACTACGATCCAGTCACTTCAAAGGTATAAAGGGTCATTTCTTTAAAATTAAAAAGTGTTATAGGCATCCAGCATAGGCTAATAGCAGCTTATTTTAATGGTCTATATCATATCAACTTTAATTATACATCAAGTCATCTTTTATGCCTAAGCTTTGATATAAACCATTTGTGTTATATCCTGGCGCGATTGACCCGATGCGAGAAATCCGAGGGGACGCGTTCCTAGTGTTTTGTAACAAAAACGTTAGGATGCGCCTCGTTTCAGAGATTAGAAGTGCCCAGTATTGACAAGTACAAATCTTTATCATTTTTTGTTATTTAAAAGTGTCCTATTGTTGAGACATTTAGGTGAAGTGTAATCAAGAAATGTCATTTTGCTGATCAGTAAATTAAACTAATCAATCGAAAGGTCCTATATCGTTGAAAATAACTTAAAACAATGGACACAGAATGCATAGAGGATCCATGTCATAGGCGATTTGAGATATCCTTCTAGGAGTTTCTACCACCCTCTCCTTCGACGCTAAACAGTTTTCCCTATTTCATGGGTTATCTGGGAACGTGCAGCCCGATTTATGGAGATTTCCAGTATACAACAAAGCTTGTATATAGGTGCATGTAAATTAAATACATAATCAATATTTTAAATTCTTATACTGCCGTGTATGATTGCCTAGTATAAACACATTTGGATATTTTATAATAAAAAAAAAACGAGGTGAATCTTACGAGGGTTTTTTGGTGGCCATTTCGATATGTGCTTAATAAGTTCTGCTTGAATTATCGTAAATGTACTGGGAGTCCTGATCTGCGGATAAAATTAGGACAATCTTAAGAAAACATAAGACTTTATAAAACAGTTCTTATTGAGGAATATTGCAATGAAAATGATCATTTCATTTACGATGGTCAAAAGTTCAGTTTTTAATATTTTTATTCAAAATATCCCGTACAGTTTAGCTATACTTTCTGAAACAGGAGAGCTGTTAATAAAAAAAATCATAAATGTTTAATTTACTTACATTGACAGACGTCTGTGTACGCCAGGTGCTGTGAGGAACAGCTAATATTCTTTGAAAGGTCTTAGGTATAATCTTGTTTCAGACGTAAGTAGATACGTGTTTTTATTTGCTGAGTCGCTGGCAGGTCAATTATGCGTATAATGATGACACAAATTTCAAACAGAGGGCCCTTTGAGATAATTTAAAAGGCAACGAAAAGCTGTGACTTTGATTAGAAGATGAAACAAATTCTCAAATGAATATTATAAACTAGCGATGAAGCGTGGGGCACAAAAGAGGTAATGGATTGATAACTGCTATAGTAAGAGAGGACGACAGGCTTGATATGTGGTGGTGTCCAGCAAAGGAATAAAATAAGAAATTACGCCCACTAACCCTTGACCTCTTACATGAACCATATCGCGTGATTTTTAAGTTAAGTAATTAACTTACTTACTGAACGTAATTGAATATTATCTTGAATGTCATGACGTAATTCAATAAATACATCGAATTTCATTCACGGAAAGAGGAAGGCGAACAGGCGAGGGTGGGGGTTGGCGTAAAATCAATATAGGTGTTCTTCCTGTAAAGTCTAGAGATAATCCATATGATTACATATTTTTCGATATCCCCCTCCCTTTCCCTCAATCTAACGTATATTGAGTAAGTGGCCATTATTGTTTGTCCCTCTAACAAGTAAAGTATGTAAAAGGCGAATAACATTGTAGCGTATTCATGAAGTTGCGACAGACTAGTGTGGTAAACGGTCCTATATTCTTATCTAAAACCAGAATATTGGCAAATTCTCAACGATTTTCCCTTATGATTATGAAGGATAGAAACCTGCAAAAATAAGGGAGTGAACTGTTTCACATCAGTGTATATTGAGACTTTGGGATAAGTTGTGGAGGGTTTTAGGTTGGGAGATTCAGACTGGGTAAATGAAGAGTGGATAACAATATGTTCAAAAATCGGTTCATCGTGTGTCAGTACACATGCCGGCGAAACATGCAGAGATGCTGAGCTTCCTGTATGAGTTTCGTTCTTTTATGAGTCAGTCTTAACTTCCATTCATATTAAAACACGGAAAACAATTTCGGACATGGTAACCCCTGTTCAAGAATACCAGTTTTGAAGAGGAACATTTAATACACATATAGCCTACTGCTAATTGTTTTTGAATGTTGACTGCACCAGTAACGCGAATTTTCGTGAGAACGTTCTTCGAAGAAAGTTGCTTCGACGATCTTTTCAGTTTCACAAAGTAAGTGAACAAAAATTATCAATTGAGGTAACTGTGTGTGAGGGGTGTCACACAGTAACATCCAATTGACATGTTTGAGTGAAATCGGACTTGCTTTAGACGATCAAAGTTACGGTGTCAATGAGGAAAAGTCTTGTGGTGGGGGGGGGGGTGATAATACGGGAACCCCTTAATAGGAGTAATAACCTTCACTTTGGAAACAATATCAGTCAACGATAAGTTGGAAAAAGTAGCGACGTATCAGGTTATATGGCACATACCACGTAAAGAAATGGATGATTGTATGAATATACGTACGCCCCTTTCATTTCAGTGTCTGGCTATAATTATATATGTGATAGAATAAAGTTGCTTTGCGAGTTTGCTCGAATATCATGCTACTATTTCAGCTCTTCAAACGTGGTCGTATAATTTTGACAAAAACTCGTGTGTTTAAATGTGTTGAAGACTCGCCCCAAACCGCGTGCGGCCATATGCGACCTGAGATGTCCATCGCTTTATCGCTTGTATATTGTGCTGTGGGTATTGACCGCAGCTGTATGTACTGACGGTACACTAGTGTCTAATTACCGACGGTACAAGCTGTGTGTATTTTCTGGGACCGATGGTGGTGTTTAACACTTCTGTTACACCTCATTCGAAACTAAGTCAAATTACCGGCATTAGACTTTTCTTTTGCTCGAGTCTTCACACCATTTAATGTGACAACGTGTTGAAACTATCGGTGCCTTTTTTATTTGAGTTCTGGCCGTGGTGTCCTTCTCAATTGCTCTAGTGGCTCTTTTAATATTATCTTATTTCGAGCTCTGCAAAGCTGAAACCTCCACCCGAATTACTCAAGTCTAGCTTCGAAACAAGTGTATCACATCCACGTTCCTTTCTCTCTTTACAGGCTGCTAAATACACCAAATTAGTCTGTCAATATAATTAATTTCCATTTTGAGACCCCCTGATACTCAAAGTTGACAATCAGAAAAAAGCTTGATATCCATATGTTTTGTTTAGTAAGATATTGTTACCCCAGGCAAGGATACAGCCCTAAATTTTGGCAAGACTCCAATGTTGAAAATACACCGAAATTCTCCGTGAACGTTGTCCTCAGAAAGAGTTACCCACCAACATGAACTAACATCATTAATTGATACCAGTGTAATGTACGTCTGGACAATATTATTTTCTTTTTCAACATTTAAGGCTCCATAGCAGCAGGGTCAGTATCACTTACATTTGCTCAAAGAGTACAGACACATCCTTTGTGACTTGAAAAAGGTTCAACTGATGTATATTTCAGTTACTTGCAATGTTTTCTTGCCCAACGTGTTTTCCTTTCAGACAGATTCCATACATGCATTCATACATCATGTTTAGATTAACCACTCTATTTCTATTAAATTTCTCATTCAGTCTAGTAAGGATGGTTGTGTTGCAACATGCAAAAGTTCGGTAATTAAAAAAAAAAATACTTAAGAAACACACACACATCTTGGAGGGTGATGATTCCCAGAGAAAGCACTGGTGTGAAACAGCATGTCCTGTGTGTGATTCTAGCATAATGATGGACCCGGCAGTAATATGAACATCTTCAGCTACACATGCAAACTGGTATTTTAGTTGAATGCCAATTTGAAGGATGTATCAATACTTTGATACTTCCAATTCTTTAAGATTTCATTCGTGTTCTCGACGTTTTAACCTTTGTTGGTGGTAAAAATGATGATGAAATAGATGATGAAGGGGCGTTACAGTCTACAAATGTTGAAGATCTTCATTGTCTCTTAACAGAAACTATGCTTACTTTATTTTATCATTGAAGAAGGTTTATCAGTTTCCTATTACAACATCAGAAAACAACAGTGACCATTACCAGTTACTTAATTGTTTGCAACAGAAATGAGAAAAATGTGTACGCAATCTTGACAACCGTCAGAAAACTGTCTAGATCATACATAGTCAACACCACGAAGAATGGGACCCAAGTTGGAAAACACCTAACCTTCACAACCATACCATTAATGACATGTTCCTACAGAGGACTGATTCCATAGGTAGCCGCCCTGACCTAGTACAAATCAGCAGAGAGAGAATGTGGATGCAACGCCTTTGCACCATTTAACCTCACGGGCCCAACGTTCAGGAAGGACATGACTAACTTTCCTTCTGTTCCCCCCCCCCACCCTTGCATCTTCCATTGTCACCGCTCTCCTTCACCCATTTTTCTCCACACCTTTCTGTCTTTGTCCTTGTCTAGTTTATTCCCTGCTCCCTACCCTTTGTCCCTTTACTGTTTATCTCCTACCTCTCCTTTACCCCCGTTGGTTTATATAATTCTTCTCTCCACCCCTTGTCTAATATCCCCTTACATCTATATATCTCTTTGTGTTCACCATGCTCATTAACCTGTCTGTATTCCGTGCGTGTTTTGTCCCTTTTGTTACCGTACGTTACTAGTCATTTAGCCTCTGAAGAAGATCCTGCTTGGATCGAAATGTCAGGCCAACTTACTTTTACACATTCTCTAAATCATGCCCTCTAGTGGATAGTCAGTTTGCTAACAGTTTTATTTTATTTAGATTTGCAATCATGTCAGAAAAGAACTAAAATCTTCTTACACATAATACATAAATACTGGGATGTATGTGCTAGTCTAATTGAACCGTAAACCATATACTCTGACAAAGTACAGAAAATGTAAAGTGCACCTTTCAGTTCCTCCAAATATTGAAAACTCAAGCAGCATTATTTAGTAAATTACATGTGCTTGATTATGCTGTTTTTGACAAAGGCAAACCTACTTTTAAAGGCATTTATAGAGATGTAGATGATAGTTTTTAATTTCAAGAGAATGCCGTCATTAGTCAAAACTCTACGTCGCTTCTTTTTATTCTTAATTTTGATGAAGAAGAAGTGGTAATCCCTCCTAAGCAAAAGCACAAACGCGTTTCCTTTTACTATGCTATTGGGAGTCTGCCACCTAAGAAAAGTACATCTCTACATATCATTCAGCTTGCTATAGTATGTAAAGGTAAGGAATTGAAAGAATTGGGCTCTCAGAGAGTGTTATAATCTTTCTAAATTGACTCCGATTTATTGGAAACAGTTGGACTAAGATTGCCACATGGACCTGAGAAAATATATGGTTCAATTTCTTTGCTAGTTGGTGATATCCTTTGTATGAATTACATGTTTGGGGATTTCTAAATGTTTTATTGTTAACAAGACACATGGGGTTTGCAGACACTGTACACGTGATGATATTCAAAGTTAGTTTAGCCTTAAGGAATATATCTTAAGGGGCAAAAAAACATATGATGCACGTTTGGAATTTGCAGCGCAACACCCTGCCCTCTGCTCAGCATATGGGATCCACAGGGAATGTCCTTTGAATAAATTACTTTTCACTGCATGAATGGAAGTGCTCAAGAGACCATGCATGACTTAATGGAGGGGGTTATTTACCATATGCACTATCCCTTGCTCTGAAGAAGTTCCAGGCAAATGGTTTCTTCACTGCAAGTATTGAAATTCTTGCATAAGAAAATGGCCCTTTGTTCCCTTTGATAAGAGGAAGAAACCAGAAGAAATCAAACCCTCAATGTGAAGCAAATTGCTGCTAGAATGTGGACTATGATTTATGCATTTGCTATATGCTGGCTGGCCAACTACCTGACCATAATCTATATATTGAATTGTTGCTAGTCGTAAAAGACATATACACGTTTATGCGCGTCTAGTTGACCAGGGGTTCGCTCCTGTAATCTCTAATGAGATGATATCAATACTAGAAAGTGTAATTAGCAGATCACTTCTTGCTTTCAAACAGCTGTTCCCTGAGGAGGGAGTTAAACTAAACTGTTGCATTATCCTGATCAAATACTGAAATATGTGCCACTGAAAGCTATCTCGTGTGTGAAAAAAAATGTCAACAACCAGCAGAGTTAAAATGAAACAGGCATGTTTACTGTCTGATGAAGTACTCTTGAAATCAGAAGTTGACATTTTAATTGATTTAACTAACAATAGTTTAGATGCAGATGTAGCTGGTTTGGGGCAGCATTAAAAACATGAATGTTAATGAATTTGAAGTGTGTTACACAGCGCAGGTTTGTGAGAAAGGCTATGAGAGGGGAATGGTAGTTATTATGGATTCGGGCAATGTGAGTGAGCTGTTCATCATTGGCCTCACTAGTGTGTTGCTAGCAATAGGGAATGAGATATGATTTATTGTTGAAACATATTCAAGCCAGCATATTGCAAAGGTAAGATCATACAGATTAATTGAAGCCAAAGGTCTTATAAAAATTGGCTATTTGGAAGCTAATGTTTACCCTTTAAGTGCTTACAACGTTCCTGATGGTCCTGATAGTTATAATGACCCCTGGCAGCTTGGCTTGTGCGCAACGGAAGTCTATAATGATAAGTCTATCACGTGCACGGAAATAGTCAAATGATGAAAGCTGTATATCGTATACAATAAAATTATTGTCAAATTCTGAAGCGGGATATTTTGCCTTAGACTAATTACAATATATGCTTGCCTAGGCATCATGCAGTGCACACTTCTGTACGGAGTATACAACTCCCTTACATCGCGTCTATGAAATATTGTGGGCTACGAATAAGCAATAAATGTGTGAAACCTCATTGAAGTAAAACGAGTGTCAAGAGGGAAAATGCAAGAATAAAAATACCGCACTTTTAACTGATTTTATTGAGGCCCTTATATCATGTAGAAAATATTACGTATAGATCTCGACGACGCACGAAAACACGCCTCTAAAAGGCAGAGTACTTGTTCCTCACGTTTACGATACCCGTCGTGAGTTAATCATTGACAGTTACCAAATGCAAATTTATTCTTAAGTTTTATTGAAAGTTGTTTTTCCCTCTTCCCCCTATCGCCATATGCAAGTCGGCCCAACCCGAGCCATTTCCGACCCCTTTCCCATAACAGTATGCAGCTTAAATAACTTTTTACGCAATGTCGGTTACAAACTGAAGAGCCAAGTGCTACTTTTGACGAAGTATATAGTTTTCACTCACAAAAAGTGTAAAGCACATGGTCACAGGGTGTGAATGCATATTTCCTTTGACTAGTAACCAATCAAATCACAGGAAATTTGGAAACGATTCATTGACAATTTACAGTGTGAAAATCACTGTGTAATGGGAGTGTTGTTAATTCTGTACTTTGCGGTTGATTGTTATGATTGATTTTTTTCTCAAACAAATTCTACCATCTGTGCAAAGGACTAGACAATTTATTGATTCGTTTGAGAAGGTGTGTTGTTCTGAAAAGAAAAAAGAAAAATATGCATTCAAGAAATGGGTTTTCTATGCACTCAAAATAGGGAACATCTGTTTTTTTTTTTCAGAATGAACATTTATAATAGACTACACATGTTTCGAGTGCTTCGATTTATTCATAATGCATCCTGATCTCTAGCAATCTGATGTCAGTAAAGATATCATCTTGTTAGGTTAGAGGGGTGGATATGGACATTTCGATTGTTCTCTCATATTTTGTATTGTGTATTATGAATAATTTAAGGTTTCCCTTTACCGGAATTATAACAAGGAACATTCCAAGAAACCTATGCCAGAGTTTGCTAAAGAAGTCAGGTTACTTAAATACGTTTCATGTGAAAGAGAAGTGACTCATTTAACCATTTTTCCAACGATGATAAAGAATCAATAGTAAACTCTATATTAGTATATCTTACAAGCAGGTTTGTAGCCATGGTGGGCCGCGTCGGTGGGCCCGGCACTCGAGCTTTTTGCCCGGGACCCCTAACCGAAATAGTCTGTGCCGAATAGCAAATTTTTGACAAAATAAATTCGTCACATTCCTTATTTAGCGTTCATGTTTCTTTAGCGCAAATAAGTCTTGCCAAATATATCTGAACTTTATCTATATGTTGTTAAATTCTTATTGAAGATTTCTGTCCAGATCTTATCAGTATAACAAGAACAGTTGTATTGCTTCTTTTTTTTTTTGGCGTATGTGCTATCGACATCAGCAAGTGTGTAAAATGTTCATGTTTTCATGTTGGGTGATGGTTAATGTTATTTTTTTCACAACAACTGCTTTAAACATGTTGTATAAGCTTTAGATTGCACTCATCTGATATTGTGGTTCACAGATAGCCCATGGTCAACAGATGTGTGATATTGTTCCTCGTATTGATATGGTGCATATTAATGAGTAATGGATTTAATGTACAAGTATCAAAATAGTGATGAGCAACCATATATCTAATATTATCTATAATAATAACAATCGTTTCACTATCATGCACAATTGGCATGACTTAATGTGAAAATACTTGTATCCACAATATCTCATAAATTGGTACACTAGAAGTGTGTTATATATTGGTAATACATTTTCCCAATAGCAAGGCAGTTAATATTTTTCCTTTTCCATACTCTCCTCCCATATCATGCTTTGAAACACTCGTATCGATTATACGAAGGTACATATACTGTATGTGTAATGGGCACAGTGTTATGGTGTTAGTGTGTTGATATCAGGTAACTTTGGCTCTAGCTGTGACTATGTACACACATTATTTTAATGTTTAAGCTTGTCAAACATGTATATATTCTATATTAATCAAGTACACCGAGTGACGTTAACACCCACCTTAGTCGACATAAACATGGTGTCAGAAGCGGTGCTATAGCAATCCAATACCCAAGCACAAAATGGAGTGATTGTTTAGCAAAAGAACCAAGTCAAGAGTCATTTCTTGAACGAAAACAGCACGTCATATTCAAAGTGAACAACTTGATAACACACCACACATTAGCGTTTGAAACAATCAAACAAATTATATGAAGCACACTAATGTTGAAATACTACATTCTGTCATACTCTCACATATCGGAATCTGGTCTTGATGCCACATTGCTACATGGGGTTAATATAATGCGCGTGAAAAGGTCATATCAGATATTTAAATTATTTTGTTGTGCTCTGTACTAGCACGGTTTACTCTGTATACCGCTGCTAAAGTTTGTCTTTTTATTTAAGGACTAAAAACTTGTTTTTCAACTTAGTTTTTCAAAATAAACGTGAAATTAATGATTTTGCCTCACAATAAAATTCGTTCGACGTACAAAGAATACAAGTTGATAACATTTTAAATGTACTCAATTTATTTTATCTCACAATTTTTAAGGCGGTTTGTTTGCAGTTTGGGTCGAATTGGCTGAAGACAAGTGATATAGGTAACCTTACGTATAGCGTCGTTTGGTTAGATCGGTTAAAGGGCAACGGTCTGGTACGTATACAATAAAAAGGGAGGAACGTACTGTATGTTCAGAGCCTCCTGCACAATTGCAACAGGAAATCTCGAGTCAACATTTTAGTCCGCGAGCGTTTACATTACAGTTATTAAGAACGAAAGAGGGATCATTGAAGAATCTCCGAAAGGTGGATTATCGTTAAGAACGCACCCGTACTTCAAGTCTGCAAGAGCGATCAATTCCCTTAGTGTGAACGCTCGCGTACTCGTACTTCAAGTATGCGTGCGGTCTTAAATGTCAACAAGGACAAATTGAAGAGAATCAACGGAGCGAAGCGAATCAGCAGAGCGAAGCGAGTTAGCAGCGAAAAGCAAATCAGCGAAGCGAATTTTAGGCCTTGTTCACATTTAAAGGCATGGAAGGCTATCCCCAAACCGCGTGCCACCCTCTGAAAAAGCTAACATTCCGTTGCTTGCAAGTGAAGGTTTTTTCTTGTCGCTACAAAATGCAGACAGTGATGAAACGTGATACCTTTTTCTTTTACCTAGACCTGAGATGTCCATCGCTGCTATGTACACTGTGTTGTGGGTATTGACAGTAGCTGCATGTAAGGACTGTACAGTAGTGTATAATTACCGACGGTAGCAAGCTGTGTGTATTTTCTGGGATCAATGGTGGTGTCCTTCTGTTACACCTCATTCGATACTAGGTCAGATTACCGGCATCGGACGTTTCTTTGTGCGCGAGTCTTCACTCCCTTTAAGAACGCAAGGGCGATTCTTGATATTAAGTCCGCGAGGAGGATTATCAATTAAGAAAATGACGCGTTCACATTTAAGAACGATTGAGTTCGTATTAAGTCCGCTTGCGAGATTAATATACTGCACAAGCGTGAAAAGGTCATATAAGATGTTTACATTTCCCTGTGGTTTGCCGTTGCCAAATGTGCTGTACTGATTTGGTAGGAACTGCTGCGTACAACACTGCGTCGGAACGTTCAATCATTGCATATAAACAGTATATATACTGACACTGATTTTATTCCAACAAAGTTAAGACAAGTTAATGGATCAAACATGAATCGCAAAAGTATAGCACTGCACAATAATGCAAAGTTGAATCTTGGGCAAGGGTTCCTCATGACTTTCGTTTTAAAGTGGTACCCCAAATCGACACCAGTTAAGTCTTCACGAACAAAGAGTGTTTCTCTTAACTACAAATGGCCTCCCATTTGTCTTCAGGAAGCCAAAATCTGCACCATTATTGACCTGTGAACAGAAAATATGATATACGTGTAAGCACAGATACAGATATAGCACATGATAACTCACATTATCATAAACATACATTTACATTAAAATTTTAAAACATATTGGGAGGTATACATTTAAATCTAGGTCCCTCAAATTATAAGCCAGGAATAGCAGCTTTACCAAATAATTATTAGCTTTGCACAGCATAACACCAAGTTATTTTTCAAAGCTTAATAATTATGTTAATCATGTTAATAATGATCCCAATAGACCGGGAGCCCAGAGGGTTTGGTTAGCTGGGAAGGTAACCAATTGCCTTGTACATCACAATGTTCACAGTGCATTCCTGTATATGAAACCAGACCACTGGCAAACCGACTGTGGTGGGTGTGGCTGGGAGAGCAATTTTAAAGTCACCTGATAGCTAACCTAGATCAGTTTTCATGGTAACACACCAAAGTAAGTACAATGTGTCAGGTATGGCCCCAAGAGCAACAAATGGCCATTGCCTGTAATTATTGGTGGTGGGGTACCCCTGCCAGTGATCAACAATTGACCCCTCAACGCTGACCTAGGTCGGCTCATGAGGTAACCACTTGAAACCTACTGGAAAATGTTGGTTAGGACTTCAGATACAACTGATGGGCATTGCCAGTAATTTTAATTGGTGGGGTAGAGGGTGTCATCACCATTGCAACCAGAATCAAATGCCCATAATACAGAGATAATAAAACATGGGCTAAATCTTTGTTTGTTTTTATGATCTTTAAAAATATAAAATTTTAGAAACAGAAATGCACTGAGCCAACTTATATATAGGCCTAATCGTTTTTAGTTGTTATTTTGCTTGCTCACATAACAAGCCTGTTTAGACCTAGGCTAGAGGAGAATCAGTACTTTGTTACACAGTTTGTCTTTCGGTCGTTTTGATTTAGTCTTACTAGTGGTACTAAAGTATGAATAATGGACCGGCGAAGACTAGAGAATACCCAGAGTTTTAGCAACTGCGTTAAACTGTATCATCTGATCTATTATTTAGGTCAATGGGTTTCATTCAATCTAGGATCAAAAAGTGAAAACTAATTAATCTTAACCTTTAAACTTTGCTACTAAACAGATATGCTTGAATTACAAATAAATGTCAACAAACATCATAATCTATAGGAATCGATGCATATACATATACATAAACAGAATAATTTGAATTCGCGCAAGTGAACCCTGCACTACATTGGACAGAAAAAAAAAACGTGCAATTAGACCAAACTAAACATACTAAATTTTCCGTTACAATACAAATACAACAACTTACTCTTTTGGCAGTATACTAAAAGCACATGTTATAATAACTTCAGACTATCAAGCTTTCCTGAGAAAAAACGGTTAATACTTCTTACAGTAAACAAGTCGACCGTGAAGGAATGTCTCAATTGTTTCCTGGGCGTGACCGGAAATTAAATACTAAAAAGTGATAAATGAAAAGGTTAAATGGAACTGAAGCGTGCATACTGACTGCTTCGCAAAATATAATACCGTTGACTAGCCAACATAATTTGTTCAGCCTACTGTGACTGTACGTTTGAAGGTCTAGCCTTGCTTATTCAATATCACAAAGCCTACCCATTTAGATTCACATGGAAAATTACAGGAAATCTTTACCAAATCAGTGTATACTTCAAATAAACTATTGAGACTTATAGTTCCAGAATTTGTTTGGGAATAAATTAGAAGATTATGTGCCACTGTTCAATCTAGCCCAATACACACATAACACATTGTTAATTGGTGTTTAGAATGCACACTTTAGTGTTGAGAATGCACTGCAGTAGGCCTTGTGTATTGCGAAACGCCAGCGTGACAACGGTAGCGTTACACTAACCATAATACAGTACTAGTGCCAGTGGCCTAACAATTAACTTTAATTTTACCTTCAAGTTAAAGGAATAACAGGTAGGCCGATGATGGCAGTTAATACCTCCATTCTTCTAAAAACCTCCTTGGGTGATTTACGGTTGAAAGTTGCTTAGAGTGATCGTATGAAACTATGCCAAGTCCAGCAAGCTGCCGTTGCCTCTCGGTTTCCAAATTGAAGTGAATCGAAGTGGGCTAAAATACATTAGTCCGTCGACACCGACTAAGCTACGATTATGGCGTAAATCGGATGTCTGTATCGTTCTTAGTCCATGGGTTAAAATACCTTAGTCCGTCGCCAACGACTAAGCTGCGATTATATTTTCCTTAGTCAGTGTAAACGGACTAAAAACAGCGATGAAACGAAGATTTTTGCTAGTCCGTGTGCATTGACTAACGTTACAGACTAATTTAACGTTAGTCCGTGGCAATATTGACTAGTTTATATTTTCAGTGTATACTGCATTCGAATGTAAACCAATTCGTACCACTATATACCATTACACGTTAACCCAGATTCGAACTTCTTAAACAAACCCTTCAAATGGATGAGCGAACGATCTTGCTATCCCTGTTTTGCTGCTGATGTCGTATTTGAGCCTAATCCAAAATCAAAGGCATTTAATTAAAAGGCGTTTAACTGCCGTAGCCACCGAGTAAAAAAATGACCGTTTTGGCCTCTTCAAAAACCTGTGAGTTTGGCGTACAATGAATTATAGTTTATTATATTTGAATGGACTGTCATTCAGTTTGTTGTATTCTCACAAACCTAACTGTGACTTTTCTGCAATGTTGGTCGAATCGGTACAAAGAATAATAAAATGGGTTCACGGTTAGCGTCGTTATGTATAGTGTTTCTGTTAAGAAAGGCACGGTCTGACATTTGAACAAACAAGCACAACATAGGTATGCCTCACGCCATACTGCACGTTCAAAAATACTCACCAAAAATGAAGAAACCTCGAAAGGAGGAATATTCTTAAGAACACACGTGGACTTGAAGTACGAGTACTAGTCTCGACTCAATTATGACGTACAACAGCAACAACAGATTGAGCTATTCTTTAGTGAAATACAATATTATATAATTTAAAAAATATATAAATAAATGTTGCTGTTCGTATTAACAAATATTTCTATTAATATTGAGGTTGACACAATGCAACAGAAGCTATGCTAAACTTTAGCTAGGCTAATTGTCAACGATCATGTTCTGCACTACTGTACTTGACTACCTGTATGCAAAGTAGGCCTATGTCGATAGTGACTGCTGCCGAGCTAGGCTATAGCACACACTGACACAGTACTGTAAGTAAAAGTGTATGCTAGTAATTATATAGGCTAACTTAGCATGTTGGTATCATCATTTGCGCACTTAATATTGTATAAAAATGTATTTTTTCCATTTTGGAAGATTAAAAGAAAGTAGGACTAGCGTACGTATAGCCCCTACTCTAGGCTAGCCCTGTATCGAAAAACTGCAAATTCTAACTTTGAAAGTTGGAATGGATTCATGCCTAGGCCAAATCGAAAACCTGCCAATACTTACCTTGAAAGTTGAATGGATTCATGATGGGACACAAGTCAGAGCCTTAACCCAAGTAGCCTATATACTAAATTGCTAAGCCAAAGTTGAATCGATTCAGCCCGAGCCTAGGCTCGCCAATATCGAAAAACTGCAAATAGGCATATTACTATCTCGAAAGAATGGATTTGTAACTGCCAATTCTAACCTTGATTAGTTGAAATCGAATGGATTCAGGCCCAGGCTATATCGAAAACTGCAAATAATAGCCTTGAAAGTCGAATGGATCCATAATGATGGCAAAGAAGTTGGAGCCGTCACCCAAGTATATATCAGTACAAAAGCTAGTGTGTTGCTACGGTGATATTGAATTATTTCATTTAATTTTAAACGGTGACGCACTAACGACAGTGTCGTAAGGGCAGCTTAGCCCATGAACTGTATTCTGTGTATACGGTATGTTTCACAAACCTACACACCAGCAGCTGCAGTCCATGGTGGGTGTACAATAAAATCATGCAGGATTAGCCGGATACGCTTAAGCTATATCTGTGAAAAAGCATGTTCACCATTTAGAGCCTTACATTGCAATGTAGCAAAGGGCAAATGGTCGGCTGTACCAAACAACGCTCCGTGTTCATATGTGTTTGTTCCATAAAAACACGACATGTGCGAACACTGTGACGTAATTTTAGAAATTGATTGTGAAATTGTGTATTGTAACAATATGTTACTATAGGCGCTCACTGTATGTTACAGCTGACCTTTGACATTTTCCCACAATGCATCGGTGTCTCTAATGGTGAACTCGCTTATTACGTCACACTTGCGACCAGGCCTAATTCAAGTTAACGGCTCCATTGCATTATTGTGTGTCTCAAGTTTTAGCAAAATTTGTTGTCTTTAATCACCGGGTTTATTTGAAATAGGAAATTATTTGAAATAAGATATTATCCATGATGAAGATGTGCTACGCACAGTATTGTAAGAAAAGTTTATCGATAACGGTGGGTTAGAATCGTGCACACAACAGACCACTATGTGGCGTGTTTACAGATTTCAGTTTGCGTACACAAAACAGTGACTGTGTTGTGGAGGAAGCTGGTCATTTCGGCCAACTGCCCTTTCGCCCAATGTGACCATTTCGCCCAATTAGATGGTCATTTTGCCCAACCGTCTGTACGTTTCGCCCAACAGTCATGGATATTTCGCCCAACTTAAGAATTCTTAGGAAGAATGAAATAGTTCAATTGCAATATAATAATTAATATACGTTACAGATTAAATTTCCAACCCCTCTGGTTAGGCGAAACGTCCAGGCGGGTGGGTGAAATGTCCAAGCTGATTGGGCGAAACGTCCAAGCGGTTGGGCAAAACATCCAAACAGGTTGGGCGAAATGGTATGAGTTGGGTGAAATGACAGTTGAGCGAAACGTCTCGAAAGCGTTGTGGATGTTTCAAAACCGTACCAGACAGTCATGGCATGTATGCTAAGTGACTAGGGCGGCTATAGGAAGTATAATTATAAACGACAAGTTCTATGGCCCTAATATTGGCTACTTCTTGTATGACTGGGGTTAGCCTAGCCTAGTCAATGAACAAGACTTGTGTGTTACGGTCTCTGGACGTTCACACCTATGCAGGATTGTGCAAGATACCGTAACACACAGCCCAGTTTATGGACTAGCCTAGGCTAGACTTTAAGTTTTAACGGGATCAGCATACGATTACTAAAGTATAACTGATTGTGACCCACTGTCTAGACCCTACATCATTTACTGACAACATATTATGGGACAAGATCGGAAATATTGAAATTTACGTTATCTTGGTCTCGATTCTTGCACGGAGCAGAATGTAGATCAACCAGAAATCAAGCACCGGGCATTGAACTGCGACGACAGTACAGTGCGAGTACTACATATGATATAGAACGGTGCTAGTTAGGGGAATTCCCGTTGAGCAGTGTGTTTGTGTATAGACTATCGAATGAACAGTCGTTTCTTAAAGAACCACAGTTTCGTGCATGAAACCTTTGTAAGATCTTATTCTTCGAGACAAGCGTTATACTTACCACAAATATATCATACTGGTGTCGATGTATGTAGCTATTATTGGCCTGAATACCATGTTTATGGGAGGTCTGTAACTTGAGATAAACTGAACGAAAGACACTGGTCACATGACTGAAGTAACCACTATACTGGTTTATGAGTTATAGGCTACCTCATAAACAGTAATTATTCACCCTTGCAGACTTGAAGTACGTGTGCGTTCTTAAGTGTGAACAAGGCCTTCGTGTTCAAGGCGAAGCGACGCAACGTGCACCATAACATGAATTACCAACAGAACAAGAAGCAGAGTTGAAAAGCCACAGAAATACAGAGACTATGATATTTGACAGCAGAAAATGTTACACTTTGAGTGACATTAACGAGTCATTTATGTTCAAATTGATTGTTTTACTTTTCTGTTCGTATTCACATTCTACAAGTCATGAATACTTTAGTATTACATTTTGGAGTTTTCTAGTTGTAGCAATCCAAATATTCACGTGCCACGAATGTATTTCATAAAGGAACTGCACACGGATACAAACTCTAAAAATGATGTTAAGTCTTTTTTAATGGACATTTTAACTCAAACCTGCACCTAGAACAACAATTTTGATATATATTTTTAAGGTTATCCTTCACAATTTCAAAAGAAGGGAGATATGTCATACATGCATATATTCTATTTTATTCAAGTACACCCCTGAATGACGTATCAAGTTGATGTCAGGAATCATCACATATTAATAAATGGCTACTAACGTGAGGAACGTCATTCTCGTTCTGTGACTTTATTTAGTCCGTACACACCCACCTAGGTAGACATAAACAAAGATCTGATTTATGTGCTTTGTTAGGGTGGAATATATAATGTTTATGTAGCACATCTTTCTGAGTTTTTTCTTATATAAGGTCTTTTTACCTTGATTAAGTGACTTCTTCCGATGTATTTGGAGCATGTGTTTACTTTGCAGTCAGCCAAATGTTGTTGTTTATTCCTGGGGAACAGGGTTTGAAAATAATTCAAATTGTCTAATGATAGGATCAGTTAATGTTTTACAAAAATAGCCACATATTTTAGGCTAATCAAGGGCTTCTGTTATTACACCTTTTTATAAAACATATATAGTGTCGTGTTTCTTAGTGTCGTGTTTCTACGTGGGTGATTTCATCGACGCCATAACTTTAAGAAAGTAGACTGAGAGTCCGTCTTGATTGTTATAATTCTGATTTCCAAGAAACGTCTCACTTCCTTTCACATATACACTCTCGTCCTTCCTCAATTTTGTCTCTATCTTGCACTTTTGGAAACCCGTCACGTAAAACATACATTTAACCATTAAAATTGTCCACTGTGACCTCAGGTCAAGAAGGTGATTGGACAATGATTATCACATGAATAGGGCGAATGCACTTTACGTAATTATCTCTGAGGTTTTCAAATTGCTATACGACAATAAGGTGGGGAGGTAGAGAAGCTTGTCTTGCCAGCGAGCATTCAATACTTGGAAGCCTCTTCTTTGCTCTACTTAATCTTGCAAAAATATCAAAATCGCTTGCAAATTTTCTGTTTTTACTGTTCCTTTAATAGTCCCGAAGGCTAAACCCCCTTTCCGCTCGAGCCTTCGTCGTCGACATGCAAAGCCTGGGTGCTAGGTGTGACCATTAATTTGCAAAGTGTCATGGAAACTTGAAGAAGTCCTTCATCCATTCAAAGTGAGAAGCAAATTCAGTGCAATATCTTCCAAATGACTCTTTGAAAGACGATTCGTTATTCCACACATATATATAGCATATGTTGCTCAAAATCGAGTTCCCGAGAGCCTGGAATGGGCACATGCCTGGTCTTAGAGGATAACATAATTAAAAAAAAAGTAGTTTTTTGTATGTGGGGAAGTACAGGAATTCCTAGACATTTAATGTGTCAAATCCGACCCATCCACTGACATTACATATTAGTTCATCTCTCAGTGATATTCGTATAACTCCTATAAGTCATGTGTATGCAGTAAACCTATAGGCCTACGTATTCTCTTATTCTCAGTTAATGGCAACAGAATGGCATAATATTACTCGTTCTAATCATTCTTCGTAAAAGCTATGCTTTTTCAGTCCTCACCCACCTCCTTGTAATTTAATTATTAATCGTTGTAGTCATATTATGTGGAAATAAATCAAACTCAAGCTCAATAAGTGTGTGGGTCAAGAGGTAACAAGCCTTCTAGACACTCTTGTAATTTAAAAGTTATTACTAAACTTAATACTTAACTTCACACGCTCAAGCGTGTTATTCATCTATTTACCTTGCAGCACATCTCACTGAAGTTTGTTTGTATAGTATTATTGTTCGAACTTACCATAAAATCTTATAGTTTTGGCTTTAAAATCATGACAAAACATTTATTCAACGTAACATCTGAGTAACTTGGCAGACTGCCTCGATATTGTTAGTTAAAAGTCCTGAACGAAAATTGCTTCGATTTGGAGCTTAACTGTGACAATCTGTGTAAAAGTGTGTGCACTTGTATTCAGCGATATGGTTTTTAAAACTTCCGGTTTGCCATTATCTTTTTGTTCGATCGGCGAAATTCTAAGTATTTAAAGAGTCTCAGAATAAAATTGACTTTCTAATATGTTTCGCCAATGGCTGTAAAACCCAATGTGAAGAGATAACTTGAAAAAGTCGACGTAACTTGATGCATAGACATTTTTAAGTTCATTCAACTAATCACATTTCAAGTTATTTTAATTTATTTTTGATACCTTTTCCAACTAGCAAATTGTATGTATGGGTAGCAAGAAGTTATTGCAAAGAACTTCTAGACATGACAAGATATGACAAAAGAGTAAGACTTGTCGAATGAACAAAAGCTTTTAAGTTTACCACACAGGTCCTTCTTCAGTTTTCATTACCCAAGTGGTTTTAGTATGATTAACTATACTGGTAACTAATTGAAGCAACACAGAAATATCTATGTCAAGCTAAGTACACTGTGCATTCAAGTATTAACAACAAGGCTGTTTGAGTTTGAAAATAATTAGTTTCTTCCAAATATATTGACAGAAAAAAACACATTTCTTAAACAAAACAAATGTGCACCTCGTAATACTTTAACGTAAAGGTGCTAAAACCTGTTTATTTTTTCTTACAAAATATTTACCACATATTTACCCAGGCAGTTTTGTAAATGTTATAACTGTATCCCAGTATTAGTTTCACACTTTGTAGATGTCAGACATTATAGGTGATAGTTTTTAAGTGATGAAGATGTTCTTTGATAGATACGAGAGCATGAATAACTAAAACAAAATCAAGATGTGGTGATGAACATGTGGTTTGCTCAGCTTCAGTGCATCTAAGATAACATTTGCAATTTATTTGCATACATACATGACAACAATCTAGAGTGAAAATTTACTGACAATTTGGAAACATTACCAATATATATATATATATATATATATATATATATATATATATATATATATATATATATGTGTATACCTACACCTATGATGATATATGAACCAGGGCTTCTTCTGCGAGATTTGTAGTTATTCACCAATGTCCAAGTTGTCGTCAGGGAATGAGTACAACTTTCCCATGGGATCAATTGTGCTCAAAAAATCAAACAGTTTATATGCATTCCAAGGAAGAGCAAATGCACAAAGAAAAGTAACATGAAAATGATACATAGCTGTCATTATAAAATATTGTGTCTGAGTATAAATATTATTCATATCTGTGTTGACTACAGCTATTATCCGATGTCGAGACTATTGGAAGAGACTATCACTTAGTCGAATGCTTGTGAATTTATCTTCCTTTCCTTTCCTTTTTCTAAAACATAAAAATTCAGACTAACACAGGGTGAGTTGACTACGTAGACCATGCTAGGGACTTTCATTTTTTATTCTAGGAAATTAACTTGTTTTCGTGATGACTAAAATATAAAACATAACAATGCAAACTAACACAGGATAAGTAAACTTTTGACAATATGCTTTTGAATGAGTCTTTCTTTTGATGACATTAACTTGTTTTTTTCTGATGAATAAAATACATAACAATACAAAGTAACACAGGTCTATAAAGTTCACCCAGTAGAACATGCTGATGAATGTTTCTCCTTTTCTACGATATTAACATTTTAATCTGATGAATAAAATGTAGAAGCTAACAATACAAACTAACACACAATAAATAAACTTATCACAATATACCTTTGAATGTGTCTTTCCCTCTATGGCATTAACTTATGTGTTTCTTATGAACAAATATAAAACATAACAGTCCGATCTAATACAGGATAAGTTAACTTAGTATAATATGCCTGTGAATGTGTTTACCTTACCATGGCATTAACTATTATTTCTGATAAATCAATGTGTTGATTCCAACTGTTACCTTGCTGTACAAACTAATAGTTGGATTCTCAGCCATTAGCTCGTTTTTTCAGGTTTTGGATATTAGGGCTTAGTTTTTCCCATCCAGTTTGAACAATAGTTTTTTTTTTACAAACTACATGGTTTTTAGTTGATCATTATGGTATTCCATATGGAGGCAGTAATGGAGTGCAAAGAAGAAAGCGACTGCTCTTGTAAATCTTCTTAAGTTGTTAAGCACAATGCTTGCATCTATAATGATGGACATTTGTGAAGGGACTTCTCCAAAGACAAGAATCCTCTGGCTTTCATCCATCTCCATTTAACATTTTCTGGCAAGAGAAATTACAATTGGTTACTGGTTGTGGTGCATGTATACATATACATACACACATTACTGTCCCATAAAAGCACACACATACACACACAATCACACACGCATACATACATACATACATACACGCATACATACATACATACATACATACATACACACATACATACATACATACATACATACATACATACATACATACATACATACATACATACATACATACATACATACATACATACATACATACATACATACATACATACATACATACATACATACATACATACATACATACATACATACATACATACATACATACATACATACATACATACATACATACATACATACATACATACATACATACATACATACATACATACATACATACATACATACATACATACATACATACATACATACATACATACATACATACATACATACATACATACATACATACATACATACATACATACATACATACATACATACATACATACATACATACATACATACATACATACATACATACATACATACATACATACATACATACATACATACATACATGCATGCATGCATGCATGCATGCATGCATGCATGCATGCATACATACATACATACATACATACATACATACATACATACATACATACATACATACATACATACATACATACATACATACATACATACACACATACATACATACATACATACATACATACATACACACACATACCTACATACATACATTGACATGCACTCAAAACGAGGAAAGCGTCAAGCTTCTACGACATCATACAATAGCACCAACATATTGAGTAAAAACTATCAAATGTTTTTTTTTCTATACAGAGCATCTTTGTCTATTCCAAATGGTATCTTAAATGAATGATCTAATATCTTTATTGATATTTCCTTATTACTGTTAATTCTCTTACTAACTTTTAATTTACCTTTAAATCGCTTTGATGGAATTTATCTATTATAACGTTTTATTCTCTCTTATAAAAAATTATTGTATTTTTTACTATTTATACTGCAATGAAGGAATAGAAACTGAAACTATGACATGATTTAACAGCAAGGACATGTTTCTTTTGAATTTTTGTTTGCTATTAAAAATAGGTTCGACCCCACACCCTCTATACACCCTTGCTCAAGCATGTATTTATTGGATGCCATCATATACTAAGTGAAATGATAATCTTGCTTGCAGTTTGTGTGCATTGAAACCTTGGCTTTTTCAGTAAACTTGTCTAACATTCTCTCCAGATGTTGATCAAGGGATGGAAAGAATGTAGTTTCCAGGTTTACATTAGCAAGACTTGAAAATTCAGCAGAAAGCTGTACAAATTGAAAAATCTTATACTACTACCAAGTATTATTCTCAGTATTGTTACCATGATTTTAAGAGTTGCGCCAGCGGGATGCAACATCTTAAACATTGTTTGCGTCCGCTCAGTAAAACTTGCATTCCCACATTCCTCCATGAAAACATGCACTTTAAATTACCTCTACAGGAACGCACAATACTTAGTTAAAATGATCCTTGACAAAACCTTGGCTTGTGCGCAACGGATACCTATAGTGATAAGTTATACTGTGAATATTGAAAATCATAAATGCAAATGATACAACTCATACTCATGGTAGTATGGGGTCATTAATATTATATGTATTTCATGTGTTTACACTGAAACCCTTTACAAGGTGTACTTATTATATAAAGAGATGTCCAACTCACAGAAAGAATATTTTTAAATAATTTGGTAGCCCATACATGCAATACAGACACACGCCGGCCTACTCTTTCAATTTACATTAATATTAACCACAGATTGAAAGAGGAAAGTGCTAACTGCATTATCAATACGCAGCTGAAACGATATGGTATCTCTATAGAGGAACCGAACATTAGTCTATAGTATATCCCGCCTTTTAGTGTGGAGTATGTAACAGGCGATTGGCTGTTACTGAATTGTTATCAGATGTGAGTAAACTGTTGTCATATGTGGCTGAATTGTTGTCAGATCTGATTATATGCATTATTCAGACATATATTCCTTCACTCTCTTTGGTCAAATATATGTCAGCATAAATCGAATATATGTTGATATTAAATAGAATACATTCTAGGATTGGATCGAATATGTGCTAGCATAAAATCAATAATATGCCCCCATAAAATCGATTTAATTCCAGCATTAATTTGAATATATGCAAGCATTGGTTCAAATATATGTCTGCATAAATTCAATTTGATGAAGACAAAAAAAAACTGCCTCCTGTTTAGCTCAGAATTAATGTCTGCATAAATCATATTTTTGTTAGCATGAAATCAAATTTATGTTAGCATTAAATCGAATTCATATTAACATGAAATCGAATATATGTCGTCATCAATTTCTGAATTTTGTGCACTGTGGCCAACCGTACACGTTATGATATTTGAGAGCCCACACATATTAGAGCCTATATTTAAAATCTTGCTATCTTTGCAAGGGACAGCAACGTTACAAATAGTTGCACAGTTCTATGCGCTAAAAATATAAACTATTTAATCAAAATACGTTGTGTTCATTGAGCACGAGCAATGGTAGGGACTATTAGACAAACAAATCACAGGAAATTTTGAAACGCATCATTGTCTATTATCAGCATGAAAATCTTTGTAACGGAAATGTTATTAACCTTGTACTTTGTGGTTGATTGTTATGATTTATTTGTTTTCAAACAAATTCAACCATCTGTTCAAAGGACTAGAAAATTGTATTGATTCTTTGAGAAGGTGTGTTGTTTTGAAAAGAAATAAAAGAAACATATGCATTACAAAAGTGTTTTTTATGCTTTGCATAGGCCTAGTTGTGAGTGTGCGTAAACTTATGATTTGTTTCCCTTAAAACGGTTTTCGTCCTCAGGCGTCCCTGGCTAAAAGATGGCCTCCAGACGCAGAATCCTCCGTTCATAACAATGCTGGGGGGGGGGGGGGCGGGGTTGTATCGTACTCAAAATACAGTACATCTGACTTGATTCAGAATGAACATTTATAATAGACTACAATAACACATGTATGTTTACTTAACATCATGCATCTGAATTTACCAAAAGATAAAAGTGATTCGATTAATCCCATTGACATTAACATTTTCACTCAGTAATTTCCCGCCAGAGAAGAGTCACTTGTCAAGAGGGGTAATGAACCAAATTCTATGAAGGTAACACTAAATCAGTTTCAGCCAAACCCCATACTAGAATATCTTAGAAGCAGGTTTGTAGCCATGGCTGGCCGCGTCGGGTGGGCCCGGCACTCGAACTTTCCTTGGGACCCCTAACCGAAATAGTCTGTGCCGCCTAGCAAGATTTTCGCCAGAATAAATTCCTCACATTACTAACTTGACGCTCATGTTTCTCTAGCGCAAATAAGTCTTGCCAAATACAGCTGAACTTTATCTCTTTTTTTTATAAAGTTTTCTGATTTCATTACCGTCAAATCTTATCAGTATAACAAGAACTGTTGTATTGCTTCTTTTCTTTGTGCAGGTGCGAATGACGTCAGCAAGTGTGTAAACTGTTCATGTTTGCTGGTGGGTGAGGGTTCATGTTGTTTTTTTCACAAAATATGTTTTAAACATGATGTATAATCTTTAGATTGCACTCATCTGATATTGTGGTTCACAGTTATCTCATGGTCCAGAGATGTGTGATATTCTTCCTGGTTTTCATTTGGTGCATATTTATGAGTAAATGGGTTTCATGTAAAAGTATCGAAATAGTGATGAGCAACCATATATCTAATATTATCTATAATAATAACAATCGTTTCATTATCATGCACAGTTGGCATGACTTAATGTGAAAATACTTGTATCCACAATATCTCATAAATGGTAGACTAGAAGTGTGTAATATATTGATAATATATTATCCCTATTGCTAGGCAGTTAGTGTTTTGTAATGCAACCAATATCAGGTAACTTTGGCTCTTGTTATGGCTATGTACACACATTATTTTCATGTTTGAGCTTGTCGTAACGCATATATTATATATTACTCAAGTACACCCCTGAGTGACGTATCAAGTTGATGACATCACATGACATGTTAATAATGTATATATTGTTATATATATATATATATATATATATATATATATATATATATATATATATATATATATATTTATTATTGTCATCGTTCATGAGGGTAGTCCTGCTTAGTGCATCAGCACTGTCTTCTAGAGTAACCCTCAATACAATATACATATGCAATATTATGCAGAAAAAACAAAGGTTAACATCAAAGAGGACGGCAAAAAGATACCAAACAAATATCAGACATCTAAAAAAATATATATCAGTTTTCATCTTGCGTTTAAAAATACACATTTGGCAAGCATTTCATATTTGGCGTGAGACTGTTCCACGACCTGTCTTTAGAAAATTTAAATGACCTATTTCATTCCACGATCTAACATGAGCAAGTAAAACATTATTAGAGCAGCTAGATCTAGTTCTGTACGAATGGCTGTCTCTCAGAAGAATTGTATTATCAGTAATTAATCTGGAGCCAGGCCGCGGACACATCTATTCATACGTTGACGGACATTTAGTCACTTCAATTCAGCAAAAATATCTGTAACATGCACATCCTGAAGCCCACACCACAGGACTAATCTAGCTGCACGATTTTGAAGAACCTGAACCCGGTCAACCAACTTGTTCGTCGCCGTAGTCCAAACGGCTGAACGATAATCAATATGGGGTACAATTAGAGCGTTATACAGAGTATTACGTTTATGTTGTTCAACATACCAATTAAGTCTATTTAGAATACTCAGTTTAAATAAATGGCTGCTAACGTGGGGAATGTCTTACTCGTTCTGTCTTATTGAGTCCGTAAACACACACCTAAGTTTACATATACATGGTGTCAGAAGCGGTGCTATGGCAATCCACTACCATGCATGCCTATATGATATGCACATTAACATGTGGGCGCGCGAAAACTGTTGGTAACATTTTTCGGGCAAGTCGTTACACCTCCCCCCCCAGTCAAATTGGGTTCCTAAGCCTACGACGTTAGTTCTATTAAGCTTTTTTTTTGGGGGGGGGGGAGGGGGAGTATTCAAAACCACACGAAGTTTTGTATGGTGGAGTATAAGAATTGCGAGATACAATTTCTCCAAGTGGCAAGGAAAACGTGGTAAATATGACTGATTAAAGGTCAATTTTGACCGAAATTTATCAATTTTTTAAGTCATTCACAATCACAGGAATATATGAATAGGCCTAGATAAACTAGAGTGCGACAGTCGTAAATTCCGACTGTCACACTCCAATTATCCAAATATCGTCAGTATACCAAGTGTGGGGGTTAGATACCCCCACACTCCCTCTAGCGTCGTCCCTGGTGATAACACACCACACATTAGCCTTTGAAACAATCAAACAAATTATATGAAGCACACCAATGTTGAAATACTACAATGTTTATGTTGAAATACTACAATGTGTAAGAGGACACTGTCATATTGTCATAATGCCATGTATCAAAATTTGGTTTTGGTGCCACATTGCTACATTGCTACGCATTGACACGTTCGCATTTAAGAACGAGAGAGTTTCTTGCAACGCTCGTGGGATTAAAATACTGCACAGGTGTTAAAAGGGCATATCAGCTGTTAACATTATTTTGTTGTGCTCTGCCCTGGCCACATATGCTGTACTAGTACGGTCTACCCGGTATACTCAGAGAGTTGTTCCATAACAACTCCCTGGTATACCACTGCTCAGCAGCAATACAATCATTCACACAGTACTTTATCTTACTCACTAAAATATTGACGGTGAAAAGTTCCTAGTACATAAGGAAAGTTTCGACTAATATTTAGTGTTATGTTAACGGCTTTGCAATTTTTTTATTGAAAGAACTAAAAACTTGTTTTTTAACTTAATGACTTTAGCCCTTTAGTTATACCTCCCGTAGCAACGAAATAATCCATTTTCACAAAAATATGAAATTAATGATTTTGGCCTCAACAAAACTTTGCAAGTGTTCAATGGAAACAAGTTGATTAGATCTTAAATGAACTGTCCTTCGATGTATTTTTATCTCACAATTTTTATGGCGGCTTTTCCGTAGTGTTGGTCGAATTGGTTAAAAGAAAATTGATATGGGTTACCCTACGTACAGCGTCGTTTGGTCAACTCGGTTAAAAGGGCAACGGTCTGGTACGTATACAAACAAATGCACGTAAGTACTGTTTGTTCAGAAACACCCGCACAACTGTAACTGGAAATCTCGAGTCACCATTTAAGTCCGCAAGAGTTCCTTTTACAGTTATCAAGTATGCGTGCGGTCTTAAATGTGAACAAGGCCAAATTGAAGCGAATCAACGGAGCGAAGCGAATCAGCAGAGCGAAGCTAGTCAGCAAAGCAAAGCATATCAGTGAAGCGGATTTTGGACCTTGTTCACATTTAAGAACGCAAGGGCGATTATTTGTCCGCGAGGAGGATCATCAATTAAGAAATTGACGAGTTCACATTTAAGAACGAGTGAGTTTCGTATTAAGTCCACTTGCGAGATTAATAAACTGCGCAGTCGTGTAAAGGTCATATAAAATGTTCACATTTCCCAATAGTTCGCCGTCGTTACATGTGCTGTACTAATTTGGTAGGTTATGCTGCGTAACCCACTGCGCATAAACGTAAACAGTATACTGCATTCAAATCTCGAACCAATCTATGTGTACCATTACTCGTTAACCCAGATTCGAATTTCTTACAAACCCTACAAGTGGTTGAGCGAACAATCTTGCTAGCCACTGCATTACTGCTGTCGTATTTGAGGCTAATACATTATCGAAGGCATTTAATATTACGTCTTAAGACCTGGTTTTAGCCATTTAGTAACTGCCGTAGCAACCGAGTCCAAAATCATCCGTTTCGAAGTAAACATAAATAAACATATATTTGCCTCTTCGAAATCCTGTGAGTTTGGCGTACAATGAATTATAGTTTATAAGTGAACTGTCTTTCAGTTTGTTCTAGTCTCACAAACTTAACGTTGACTTTTCTGCAGTGTTCTGGTCGAATCGGTGAAATAGCGTCATAATGTAGTCTTTCTGTGAAGAAAGGCTCCCGTCAGACAATTGAACAAACACAACGTAAACGTAGGTATGCATCACGCTAGCTACTGCACGTTCAAAAGTACCCGCCAAATTACAACTGGATTGAGCGGATATTATAAATTAGCCGGATATCTCGGGTCACTATAAGTCCGCGAGCGTTCACATTACATTTATTGGTTTTGATGATAATCGTTACCTATGCATTCATGCAGGCGGAGAGTGTGAGTATGTATTTGTGTGCGTGTGTGCGTGTGTGACGCCTCGCTTGTGAACACGATGTGTCTCAAGTAGGGACCAATGGCGAGGTCAAAGGTCATTTAGGGTCACCAGGAACCAAATAGTGAACACCTTGTAAACACGATATCTCAAGGAGGTAAACTTGGATCAATCTCATATTTTTGTGAGTAGGATGACCACATTTAGGACCTACAACCAATAGTTTTTTTTTTGGTGGAGATCAAAGTTCATTTGGGGTCACCAGGGGTCATATTGAGTCAACCTTGTAAACACGATAACTCAAGAAGGGAAGGTTGGACGAATCTCATATTTAGTATGTAGTTGTTACACGTTCAGCGCAAGACTCAGTTGGAGTCACCAGACGCCAAATTGTGGAAACCTTGTTTCATAAGCTACCGCATCTCCTACAGACCAGCCCATCAGATAACATGTACGTTACGCCTCATGCGAATAGGAGGCTATTGACAATTGGAAATGAGCTTATGGGCATCCGTAAAATCACCGAACATATCTGCATATTGGCTTTAACGTGCCGCCCGGAAGACCTATTTTGCGTGCAGAAACGTGTAATTTGTAGCACAGCGGTTCTATTGGACGTTTTCCGTCGTATTTATTTCAGGTTTGACGGATTTTCGTTGTGACCAGGCAGTGTTTAGGAAACTTAACATTTACTCTACTTCAATTTTTTACTATGACCAATCTCAAAGCGAAATAATTGTGTAAAACGGTCTTAGTTTGGCATTGAGTTCCCGAGCTTTTGTCTGGATCGGCTGTTGATTTCATTCTGTGTAGTCTCTTCCACCAGTTTAAGCATAGCTTGGCCTTAAAAATAACGTTCGACTTTCGCAACGTTAATGATTATGGGGCATTTTGAACAAACCTGGCTAGCCATGTGAGCAATTTTATGTTGTCTAGGCCAGCAACGGTTGGGTAGAATAGGGTTTGTTAACACAACAACATGAGAAATACCAGTCAGAATACTAATACACTTAAGATGGCAAAACATCTCCAACAATCATAGGCCTACTGGCGAGTGAAATTTGGCGAGTAAATTTTTTAGCCACGGTCGCCAAATAGCGAGTACTTTTAAAAATATTTTTATGGAGGCCTGAAAACCTTAAAAACATGATTTCTCATAGTATAAATCATGGATACTGGTCATACATGGTAGATGGATTTGACATATTGAGTAAAAGAATCATATTGCTTGTAAGGTCAAATCTCCTACAGGTCACCAGAAGTCAAACTCTGAAATACCATTTGCATTATATCTAACGATGGAAATCGTGGATACCTCTAATAATTGGTGTGTGGATTCATAAAATTGAGTACCATACCCCTATTGTTTTTGGTGGAGGTGTGTATAGCCACGTACAGTAGACGTATCATGCCCTAGTGGTATTGTAATATCTAGTTCTGGTAATACTCAAGAAAATGTTTAAAGTGCATTGAAGTCATCGTGCAATAGCACCAAAATATTGGGTTAAAGTTATAAAAAAATAATTTCTACACAAATAATCTCTCTCATTCATTGTGTTAACATATGTTTATTGATATGTCCTTGTTATTGTTTAGTTGAATAACATTTGAAAACTGTTGATTTTTTTATACTTACTTTTAATTTGCCTTTAATCGCTTTGATGGAATTTATCTATCATAACGTTTTATTCTCTTTTAATAAAAATAATTGTATTTTCCTGCTATTTATATTGCAATGAAACTATTAAAACAGGTTTGACCCCACACCCTCTATCAAACCTTGTTCAATCATATATATATATCGGATGCCACCATATACTAAGTGAAAGGATAAAACTATCATAAATTTATGATGCACAACCAACCTGAACATTCTGCAGCTCTGCGTGAATTTGTGTGCATTGAAACCTTGAATTGTTTTAATAAACTTGTCTACCATTCTGTCCAGATGTTGATCAAGGAATGAAAAGAATGTAGTTTCCCCGCTTTACATTAGCAAGACTTGAGAATTCAGCAGAAAGCTGCACAAAAAGAAAAACAAGTGTTATTCTCAGTATTGTTACCGGGATTTTAAGGGTTGCGCCAGCGGGATGCAACATCTTAAAAAAAATTGCGACCGCTCAGAAAAACTTGCTTCCTCACATTCTTTCATGAAAATATGCACTTTAAATTACCTCTACAAGGACGCACAATACTAAGTTATAATGACCCCTGACAAAAACATTGTCGTGTGCGCAACGGATATCCTATAGTGATAGGTTTTTAATGTGCATATTGAAAATCATAAATGCAAATGATACAGCTCATACATATGTAAGCGTGGGGACATTAATATTATATATATTTTCTTAGATTACAAATAATATATAAGTACGCAGCTAGTACGGTACGGTGCCCGTGAACTTGAATATATGCCAGCATTAATTTGAATATATATCTGTATGAATTCGAATTTATGTCCACATTAATCAATTTTATGTAGACATAAAAAACTCCTACCTCCTGATATGTTGTCATAATTTCTGAATTTTGTCCACTGTGGCCAACCATACACGTTGTGATATTTAAAAGTGCACCCATATGTACCGTTAATCAATGAATCACAGGTAGGGATTTGTCTGTTGTATAAAGCATTACAAGATTGATTGCCCTACACAACAAACAATTACAAAACCACTGAACTGAACAATTTGGCAACAAACACGTCTTTACTGTAGATCCCATCCGTACTGTATACCTACAAAGATAAAATGGTGATCATAAGATGTCATTTTGATCTGAGTAATACAGTGAAAGGCAGTGTGATGTGACTAACAATAAATTCACAATGACACAGGCTGTCCTGAAATGACCATTGACCTCCACAGCTGGCTTCTTGTACTAAATGTGATACATCAACATATTAAATACGACTTTCGCTACAAATGACACCAAATGCTATGTCAAGATAGGAAAAAAACACCATACTGAGTGTGCGGGATCTGGGGGTTCTTCTCCATGGATTAAAAATAAATCACTTTAAGATGCAATTTTCTGACATCTGGCAGTCAAGAATAATAGTACACACAAAAAGGTATTCTTCTTCTTAAAACAGTATGATAAGATAAGGTCAGGATGTGAATTAAGTACACAAAAGATACCGTACCGATTCATAATATTAGGGCATCGACTACTCTTCATTTTACTACTAACCAGATAATCAGATTGTATGAATTTATAACTAATGATGCTCACTGTGTTTATAAACAACGCATACGTCATGCATCATCATAGTCAGATCATCAGATCATCCAGATTTTATCATCAATTCTAAAAGCATTTGCACTTCATGACAGTTTGCTTACAAGTTTCAGCTAATTTTACTACACAACCATCAATTGCCTTTAACCATCAACAGACCAACAATTCCTTTTGAAATCATCTCTTTTGTTCACTGCTGGTCAGGCTGGTCAACGTTGGGACTGAATAGAATATAAATCAGGCAAGCACACCTGTTGTTGAAATACCTTCACTACTGTACCCTAGTAGATGTTTTTGAATCATGGCAACAACTGGCCAGTCAAGGCGGTCTGAAAAAAAGCACATGACACAATTTTGTAGATTCATTCCATTCGCATATAGATTTAATCCATTAGATATCATCTCGCATTTAAAAACATTCATCGCTTGTGCTATCCGAGGAGGAGTTTTAATTTGAAGCGTATTTTTCGTTTTGACGCGTTTCGTCGGAGCCTCGCAGACGTGGTCGCTTCATTTCCTACGCGCATTTTTACCACTATCAAAGGAAATTCTTGTGCTTTTATTTAATAAGTGATAAGTACATGGACATATCATGCCGCCGGGCTCCAGATGAGTTACCTTGTTGGATTCCCACATCTGATACTATCTTAGCAGTTCGAAGGAAGAGTCATTCATCAAGTTACTGGTGACCTTATTTTACTTATCGCTTATGTTAGGAATTCATTACACGAATACAAACAATGCCCATAAGTTTAAGCAGCGCATACGTCATGCATCATCAGTAAGTGGATTCTTTAACAAAATCCGTCTGTGTATCATATGGCAAATATGTCAATGCATTTACCATAGTCTAGACGAATATCCCTATGGATGTAAAAAAGTAGGAGTGCGTTTCTTCGATCATGACCCATGGTTGACCGATGATTATATTTGATTAACTTCAAGATGGAGTTGGCTCGTTCGACACTCGCGCTTGTAGAGGCAAATGTAAATAAAATGCGTAGACCTGTAGTGGTATTCGGATAAAATTTGTCAGCTTGGTCACTTGTGAGGTTTCTCAAGGTTTTCGATATCGTATTTGGGTTAACCTCTTAGTAGACCAGAATCCGAGCCACAAACGCACTTCTTGTTTAATGAGGCAGCGTACGGCATGCGCCTAGGCGCCCTCAATTTCCAGTAGTATGTTCTGGCTCTTAGAGAGATCCTCATCGAGATGCTTCGACAGGAGGTAGAGAGTCTATATTGAGTCACGTGACCTTCCCACTAACCGATCACACATTTCAGTGATGAGACTGTCAATGAATGGGTGAATATGGTCCTCTGATAATAGGTTTTGGCATTATCAGACTCCACGATTGATTTGAGGGTTTCAAGGGAGCAGTGTGCTGTCTCGGTCATCTCCTCGCACTTCCTAAACAATCTCTCAAATTCCTCTTCGCGTTTTGCCCTAATGTCTTCAAGCTCGTTCCTCACAAGGCCAACATAGTCATAGGCACGAATAATGTCCACTGCCGTCCGGCAGCTGAGGCGCCAAGCCCTTGATGTATCCATATCTGTAACTGCAGACGGTGAAACATATTATGAACGTTAAAGGTGTGTATGTAATTCCGCTGCTTCGGCCACCATCTTGGCATTCCGTGTTCGCTTTCTGTTTACCTGTAGTGAAGCGAGGCATTTGATACAAGTCAGCAGAGATCCTTCAAACCGACAATGGCTGTATGCTTTCTACCTATCTATTCTCACAAAGTGGTTTTATCTTCAGGATTTCTTAGTCCTCGCCTGCCAGTTTAGTGATAACGTTTTCAAGATTACGCTGGCCTTTCGTGCTAAACTTGAAGAAAACACCCAAATACTGTATCAAACAGACCATGTTAACAATTCAATTACTTTCGAAGCTTGCGACAATGCAAGGTTGAGTTCATTGCGAGCTACAATTTATGTAGGGTGCTCTGTTATTGTTCGACCTGTCCTGAAACATTTTAGTTGCGCCCTTTCGCTTCCATTCCACATTCCCGGCTCCATTGTAGGTTTTGCGCATTGCATTTCGTTGATACACACATTCGAGAATATTATCAGCAATGTTTTCTCCCCGTATTTCCTCACACTTGAGGAACTCATGTATTTCTTTCGATTGATACATCATCTTTACCATAGCGGATAATCACACCTAGCTGCTCCCAGTTGGATGTGTCCGTAACTTCATCTGCGATGAGACCATAGAAGGCCAGCCTCTTCTGCGTTCAATTCGTTCAAAATAAATGATCGAAAGTATCAGGAAATTTATGAGCTGAACACCCAGTTGGAACAACTTAATATGTACGGTCATGTCCCGGTTGAGAGCATTCGTATAGTGTCAGTATGATGAACCGATAAAAGATTAGGACCTGTTTGTACTGACTAAACGAGTGCTTTGAAGCATGATATGGAATATGGGAATTGTCCTGACTGGCTCCGCTGAATACATATTCTAGGCATGTATGTTTTTACGTCGTGCCTCTTGATTTAAACAAGCCAATGAGAGAACTCATTGTCATGCATATTGAGCAGCGACAAAGCACTCCTTGCTCGAAGAACAGCTGATCATCGACGTGAATAGAAGACTAGTGACAGCTGTAATAAGTGTGCAAAACATAGCCAATGGTCACACATAACACTTCACTTGGTATCACAGAACTTCGATCATCTTCACAATGTGACTCTAACAAGGCCATTTAGCAAACTTGATCAGAACTAGGTTTCTGACAAGGCATACTCTTCTTTTCAATCATTATCAAATATGAGAATAGAAAGAAAACAGAGAGCAAAACACACACAAAAAATGGAGACAATTATCTGTAAGACAGTCAGTAGGAGGCCATTGTGTATTTTTCATTTTCCACAAATACAGGATCTGTTAAGTATGCAATATGTGCTAAATCATTATAAATCATACACAACTTTCATTTTAAGAGAAATACATGGATATTACAACTGAATTATTTAGTAGCACATAGCTAATGCACAAACATCTATCTCCCAATCTGTGTCAAAGTAGTCATCACCACCCCACCCCCTCCCTCAGCAGAGGTTCATGCATTTGTTCTTTTTGACAAAAGTGTTCACTTAGACAGAATGTTGTAAAGCTACTTTTCAGCGCCTCTCACTTTCACCTCTTTTAGGATTGTTTACTTTTGACAGAAGATATTTTCAGCCAATTTTGATAGATTTATAAGCCTGTGGAGTTGAACAATCATGTTAATTACACCTAAGATCTGATGGCTAAGAATAAAGTGTTGAATATTCTGCCTCAAATAAAATATCCCTTTGTCCAATCTGCTGGATATCCTGTAAAGTCCATGTCTTGTAATCCCATTTGCTGGATGTCCTTAGTGCACTTGCTAAGTACTTTAATCAGTAGGGGTTTTTCTCTGCATTCTTTGTAAAGCGCTTTGAGATATTCCTTATGTAAAGCGCTGAATAAATGATTGTTATTACTCTTATTATTATATGGCAAGCCGAGTGGAACACACCCAGTATAATATATATTAAATTGAATTTATACCAGGATCAAATCTAAATAATCCTGGGAACGATTCTTAGACAGATAAATCAAGGAAGGAAAATGATATGTGTGGGAACTAAACCTAAAGACAACGGCACCATTCTGTTTAAACATCAGAAACGATTTGCCGTCCCAGATAAACCAAAACAATTCATTTTGCAATTACGACGGAATCGGATTAAAATAATCCGACACGGATTAATGAATCCTATTTTCCAAAACTTCTGCTTAATCGAGCAGAAATCAGTAAGTCGCTTTGACTTCACAACCCAACCATGCCGACACTCTTCTCTATAAAGTAGTGTCAATTTTTGCTACTCCTTGTTACTTTCGGTGATCATGCACTGAAGAAGAGCTAGTTTTGCTCAAAAGCTCTACAAAAACCAAAGATTGGCTGTTTAACTTCCAATCACTTACCTGATTATTGTATCTCACTCGAGATCCAGAAGTCCAACAGTTTTTCCTTAAAGGAGAAGAATATTGTATGTAAGTAACTCCTTCAGATGTAATCAAACTTATGGTTAAAAGTTATAACTCATTACTTATTCATTACTCTACATGAAGTGAATTAAACTGAACCTATTTCATGCAAACAATATCCAGAAATGTGAGAAAACAGTGATGTGTTTCTTACACAAACGGCTAAAATAAACCGTAAAAGCTCAGAGATTTCAATGAAACTAACATAAAATATGATTTAATTCCAGAATGTTTACTTTGAAACAGGTGGTTGAATTCCGTTAGGCTTTATTTTCACTGCAGTTAGACTTCAATAGTTTATATACACAGTCTTTAAGAGCGTTGCTTAGATGTGAAAACTGATGTTCCCATAAATCAAATATTTCAAATAGCTGATAGTTATAGTCCACCAGTTGACATGGCAACTGCAGCCTGGACTGATTTTTGCAAAGTAGGATTCGGTGTACAAATCTCATATGTAACGAATTGTAGGCAGTATGTTAAATGTTGTTGTATGAAAGGTAGATTACATGTACACATCTCATATGAAAGGATTGTAAAGCAACACTTAACATACGGCCTACAATTATTTAACATGCTTTTAATGTGTTGTTATTATAATTACTCACATTCAGGTGGGACCAGCTGGAATGGAGATTTGATTTGGTCAATGTGTCGTAATTTGTCAATCTGTGAAGAGGAAAAGGAAAATTAGGCTTGATGATTCTCCTAGAAAATTAGTTTGTGTATATCTCACCTTTATCAATTAATAGTATGTATCAAAATATGGTTTAAGTGATAATGTTAAAATATGCTAATAAGTACTTATTGTTTAGGATATTTTGTATGTATTACATTTGTGATATGAAGATGGCTTGTCATAAGGCATTTCATTGTTGTAAAATAGTAACAATATATTTCAAACCTGTAAAATGGAAATCAATTCATTAATTAAGGCAAACAAAGAAGAGATATCAATAGAAATAAAGCATGACTTATTTAAAGAATGTTAAATTGGTAAACATACATAATGAACGGTAAATGTAAAAGGATTCTCGGAAGCTAAGATAAATCTACAGTGAAACATGAAAAGTCCTTGTGTTCAAATTTTTATTTCTGTTAATTTAAACCAAAATCAAGTCACCTGCAACTGAATGCTAAACTGGAAAAGATTCATCGCAGACATATCATATCTTGCTTCTATTTCCAGATTGACAGTGTCTTTGATTCCTTTATTCTGAAGATGGAATTCTACCTTGTGTCTGTTCTGTAACCATAGGGTTTCCATAGCAACATCCTTTAAGAGTGCAAAATCAAGAGGTGTTTAATTATGAATTGATAACACTTTTGGGAGCCTTCAACATGATGGTCAAGTTGTTAGGGCAATGGGCTTCCAATTTAAAAACACAGGTCCCAGTACCGGTCGACTGGATCGTTACAATCTGGATCTGGATCTGCTTCTCTTCATCCAGGTGTAAACATTGACAAATGCAAGGAAATATGCAAATATAGATGTGTGCTTTACTTTGACAGCACCAACGTCCCCCAGTGGACACATATATGGTTAATTAAAGAACTCTATGACCAAGTAATGGAATTATGCATATTGAGATCTATGAGTGTTGTCAAGTCATTTGACAAGGCTTTGGCCCTTAGGCAAGGCTATAAAATATCAGCTTCATATTTTTTTCAGCTCTAATAAACTTTGAAAAAGAATAATTATTTGTATTAATAATAGCAAACAAATAAAATATAAGAGACCTCTACAGTTACACACATTACAACGTACATATATTCTCCATACATGGACAGTCAATTAGGATGGAATGAAGGCATAGTCCAAAATGAAACCAACTGTATTTTCAATTGTAGATGGGACCATCACCCCTTTTCATTCATTGAAAATCATAGGAATGACAGAAGGAGCCAATTTTAAAATTACATAATGTTTATTAGTTAAACAACATGCTAACACCAAATACATACCACTCAACAGATGCTTATTACTATTCATCTAAAAAATGTACATTACATGTGGACCAGGAATGAACTGCATTCATTACATACTACAAACAAATACATAAAAATATTTAACAATTAGTACTAACCACTTTTCTAGGATGTGGGTTACACTGTGATGTACTGGAATTAGTGTAAACATGTAAAGTTGAAGTCATAGATTTGAGTTGAGCAGACACAGGATCATGAATTATGGTTCCCTTTTGCTGGTAGATTTCTTCATTGATAAGACTCTGTTAATATAAATATGAAACAATTGAATATTTTACTATTATTTATGTTAATTTAGTTGTCCTATGTATGACCTAGAAGCAATAAAAGCTCCCATGTATGGCCCTCTGGTGGGGGGGGGGGAGGGGTGACCGTTATTTGATAAGCAGGGGAGATGTTGTAAATATCTAATACATGGAATGTCTGATGGGATATATTATCAAAGACCATTAATAGTCTGACCGACTGTTCTGAAATGTAATAAATCTTTTATGTCTAATCTTTGACACATGGTCAAGGTGTGTTTAAAAATGTGTCTGTAATTACAAAACTTGTTGTCAGTTGTCAATTCAATTTTGTTCTAGAACCTCTGATCAGTGTGTTTTTGACCATGGAAAATTTATAAATTTCAACCATTAAAGACCACAGACAGCTGTAACCAGCTTATCTCACTTGGACCTTCTCTCAACTATATCGATACAATTCGACTGTTGGAGAGGTTTTTGCCTGCATGGCCTCAAGCTAGAACTTTATCATTTCCATTGCCAAAAAGCTATGGTTAACAATGTATCAAAGCTGCAATTCAGTAAATGAACCATGTGTCATCCAGAAAGGCAGATAACTGGAATCCTTGAGATAATTAGCAGTACCAATTGAGCTGATAAAATTTGCTACTAACTTTATGTTCCAGAGTGTCATCATTAAGAAACCAAAGATGGATTGTCAATTGATCCCCCGATTCAGAAACTCTGTTTACAATGGGTAAGAGAGAAACACGCTTCCTCATCTTAGGTATGAAAGGGACATGAAGACCAATGAGACAGGGTTTCTCAGCTTCAACTGCAAGGTGCTGACTATTCATAGAGCAGCTGAGGTGTTTCATATCTAAGCTCCATTTGACAGATTTATCTGAAGAAAAGTTTAAAAACAATTTTGCTGGTAAGTTTGTTATAACAGAGTGACAGGTAGAACACCAATCCGAAACTATACCATAGATGATTTTGAAGTGACAGTCCGGTGGTAGAAAATAGAACACTGCACACATAGAACATCAAAATAACACAATATCATGTATCTAAATCTATGTATGGGTGTAAGGGCACTAGATAAACTGAAAAAGTTTAACACAGCTTGAAGGGGATTATTTTCCTTTGGAAAAGTTGTTTATTTCTCCCTAAAATGTGCAAATGAGTGAAGGAGTTGTGGGGTGAGGGGGTTGTGGGATGAGGGAGTTGTGGGGTGAGGGAGGTTTGGGTGAGGGAGGTCTGGGAGATGTGGGATGTGGGGTGTGGGAAGTGTGGGGTGTAGGAGGTGTCGGGTGAGGGAGTTGTGGGGTGAGGGAGTTGTGGGGTGAGGGAGGTGTCGGAAGAAGGGAGGTATGGAATGTTTTAGTATCCATGCTCCTAAACTTGTGTATACATTTGTGTACTATTTTTTTTTTGAACATCTTTCTTTCTCTTCCATTGAAAATCATGTTGTTGCCCCCTCCATCCTTTCTCCCCCCCCCCTTACCCATATCCTTTCCCTTCCTCCAACCCATCATTTTCCTTTCCTCTTTCCCCTTTCATTCCATTCGGCTTATTATTTATTGTCTTCACACACACTCACATATCTCATGGTTCAACTCTCCATTCCATGGAGATTGATTTTCTTTCTTTTCAATACCAAATTTGACATTTTTGTTTTCACAATTGTAGGCAAAAAGTACAACTAAAAGAGAACGGTTCCTTAAAATGGAGATGATTTGCCTGGACATTACCTCCTTTTTGAGATACTGATATCTGCATTACACACAACCAGAAGGCTAAGTGATTTTCCTGCCAATATCGTGTTTGTGTACGCAGGAGCATTTCACGTATCAAGTGTGACTTTCATTCCAGCTTTACTCTAGCAGTTACGAAGGTTTGGAACGTTTTCAGGCTTTGACACATATTGACCAGCAATAGTACATCTGAAGTTCACACAACCGTTTTGAATCATTGTCGTTATAAATGTTTCAGACTTTGTCCTCTACAGTGAAGCAGGGCTTTTGTATTCATTTAATATGGAACCACACCCAGTGTCAAATAACACCATTATGCACTTTTTGGCCTATATCATGCTTACAAGTCAAGAGGTGGTACACACAAGCGTTGTGTGTGAGTAGTAGTGAGTACAAAACACAAAACAAAATAGAGAACAGACCTGTTTGTAATACACCAGAGTACACATCAATACCCATCTGGTTAGTTGTAGTAAAAGCACAGTGTGGAATAATCAAGGTGACAGGCTTGTGTAAGGTAATGCTTTCTGGACCAAATTTCACAAAGGGGGCCAACCTTAGACTCTTGTTTGAGATAGGTCCTTTAATGGCAGGGTCAGCAGAAACACACAGACTAACAATCCTTCCAGTGTGTAGTGCCCCAGCTGGTACAAGGAGATTAACACCTGCGATAAACATCTCTCCTCCACGCTGATCAAAGTATTGTTCTCTATAAATATTTGATCCTGGGAACAAAGGAAGTCGCTCTGGTGGAGAAAAGTAACACATTTCATGTATACAGGAAAGTATTTGCCACTTTCATAAAACATGTGTTAATTGCATATACTGTTTCAATTCACAATATAAAAGTAACCGCTGTAACACAAAACTGCTTCTATTGTCTATATATACAATGATGGAAAATCAAAATATAATTCAATAACATTAGACATGCAATGTTTGATGTGATTAATGGAAATATATATAGAAGAGAAATTTCCATTAATAGTAACAAGACTTCGAAAGGTTTATTTACAGCATATATGTTACATTTCTATTAAGTAGTTACTTCGTGAGTAATATTCCTACGAAAATAAATAAAAATGAACTTTCTTCTATTAACTGAACAGCAAGGGCATGAAATGTGGTCCTTGAATGTCATATAAGATTTAGAGTCATTAAATCGGGAAGGAATATAACAGAAATACCCGTGTAGCTAAATATAGGATATCTTTACCATGCTCTTCCTTAGCTAGTAGCAACAGCCGTCTTCCCAAGTCCAGTTTTCCATGAGACAATTTCAAGGCTCTTTGGACATCCAGTCTCATGTATCCCTCTTGTATCAACATTTTAAAAATAACTGACAACTTTAGTTCTCTTTTTGAAATGATATCCTGTTTCTCTGGAATCTTTACCTGAAATAATTATGAGATATTACAAATTGTTCATAAAATTATATTTGTTTCATAATTTATGAAGATAGAAAACTAATTACTGCATTTGTTTTAGCTTCAGTGAATATTCTAAACCTGATCTCTAAAAACGTAACTTTGAGTAAGAAAGAAATTGTTACAATTATTCAAGATGACTTTTCAGACAGACTTGCATGACAACAAAAATAATACTTTTCATATCAAATATTGCACTCTGTACTGGACTTTCTAATATTCTAAGATCTTGATTTTATGCAAAGTGACTTTGTTTTAAAAGCTACAAGCGTAAAGTGTCAAAGTCTTAACAGTGTTTACAAAGCACAAACCATTTTTTTTAAAATCTTTTTCTCCTTCGCTTTCCTTTTCATTCTTCTCATGTGATGTATCGATGTACTCCAGCACCAGTCTTGCCACCTTATAAAAGTGAATAGTTTTCAGTCCTTCATACATTCCGATCATTTTGTCTGGCATGATGAGCTCTCTTTCATCCAATATTTTCATCAGCATCTTTCCAGATTCTGCTGCTGCATGAATTGTGTCATTTTCTACTGACTTGAGCTTAAAATACACGCCAAGCTTTAGACAATGTTGTTTATCTAGATGCTTTGCAATGTCTCCTCTCAACTGTTCATATTTGGTTAAATCTGAAAGTGGAATATAACATCCACTTTACATTCGAAAAAGTATAGCTAAGACTACATATCAGTCATATCACATATAAACATTAGAGTGCTTATGCTAATTGACTGCCAAGTTTAAACAATGAACAATGTTCACACCTTAAGGCCCGGTCACACTATACCGATTTTTTATCGGAATACTATCCGATTTTCCCGGAGGAATCGAAACAGCCAGTTTTTCGTTCGGGTCTTTTAACCACAGTGATAAAGGACCTGCTTTGCTATCTATTGAACCATTCCGATGTGGAATAGCCCTCTCCTAACTTTTGATATTGACTCTGTTTCCTTTTATCGGATAGCTATCCGATTTCTCTTCCGATTTTTATCGTTTTTTGATGTGACGTCACTTTAGAATGTAGTCGGTTCCAGAACCCCTCAGATTTGGAGTAGGTATTCGAATATTCCGCTGCATTCATTACATTCACTACCACAAACCTCACTCTTCGGCCTAAAATCGGAAAAATCGGACCGTATTCCGATAAAATATCGCTGTAGTGTGACCGGGCCTTAACATGCACAAGTACACAACTGGCCCAAAAGAAGCATGCAATCTGCATGTGGAAGGTTGGTATGGAAGTCAACCTCTGGTGCGTGCACTCATTTAAATTGGTTAAGTATACTGTCCACAACTTGTGCAACTTTTCAGCTATATGCCCTTGTCTTTTCGATAAATTCTAGTCTTGTACACAGCTTCAATTTCATAGTTGCTTTGAGCAATAAAGTAGGAAGTGAGCATACTAATTAAAAATGAAAGTGTGCAAGTGGAACTTAGAAGATTTTTTTGGGGTTCAGTATCAAGATGTAATTTTTTCACTCAGACATTTTGATGTTGATTAAATGTTTCCCAATATTAAGTTGGTATAAGTAACATTTAGATGTGTGTACTGCTAAAACCAAATGCGTGTACCTTTTCAGGTCTACTTACACACTCACCATGTTTTCTATGTGTGCTTACTTTTTCATCTCCACTGATACACACTTGCCTGGTGTATGTCTAGGATAATTATCATTCATTTTTTGTGCCAACTACATTTAGATACAGGCAAGGGTAGACTTTTAACAGTTCACGCATCTGTTCCACGTCCACTTCCACATGAATACTCACCTAGATGCAGTCCTCTAAAAAGAATTTTCTGGCTTTCTGGAGATAAGAGAATGTTTTTCACCTGAAGACTTGAACCAAAAAATAATATGAGTAATGGGAACTGTAAATATAAGCATGTTCAACACACAAGAGTGCACACCCTGTGAATGATTAGGTTTAACGTAAGAACATAATGTTAAAAAATAGGGCTGAAACAGACATGGAACAGCACATAATAAATATGTGGAATCCAAAAGTTAAGGACTGGTGATAACAACATAGCTACTATTTGTGCATTATTCATTTTTTGGTACCTAACAACTACAAAACAGTTTCCCATCACTGTTGACCTGTGTATGTAATAACACACAGGTCATATGTACACTTCTTCAGCAATTCATTGCATTTTGAGTTACTCATTACATACAAAGCAACATGAAAGAGTCGGCAACACTTGGAAAACAGGATAACAACCAAAAAAGTAGGTTCACCAAAATCACTGGAGTGACTGACAATACAATATCAGTTTATCAAAAGATTAATTTAATTGCAATTATGCAGAGTACAAAAAAAGATAAGGATCCATGAGAGACGGTGCCATGGAATAAACTATAATTCAGTCACAGCACTGACTTTATACATTGACACAAAATAGTTAGCTTTTATATCAGCTTGCAAACAGCTGCAAGACTTCCAACCGACAGGACATGAATAAACAAAGAAAAGATCAGAAGATAGAAGATGCAACTTAATGTCATGTAATGAAGAGACATATGAGAACACAAACAGCTGGAAGACAATCAGCAGGTATAACCCACCTTTGATTGGAGGCTAAGGGCTAACTGGTTCTTTTCATGTTGTGATATTTTTAACTTCACATCAACCATGTCAGTTTCTCCATCTTTCTTCGTCTTGAGTCTGAACTGATGAGAGACTCTACTGGCAGCACAGAGGTGATCGATGTCTACATGCTAATGGATAAAAGATATTGAAGATCAATGTTCTGAAAATGAGAATGCTTGATAAAGATTCAAAGAAACAGTGCCAAATATAAGATATAAGAATTAAGGGAATGCTGGAACCAAGGCATGTGGCTGTGTACAGATCATAACATTTCATAGGCAGCTGGTGAAGATTGTAATTGCATAACAACATTTCTGTTTAGCTTGTTCCTTGGAGTAGGAACCCTCTGGGAACATATTCAAGCTATGAATATTCATGTTATTTTCAATGAGTGTTGAGAGAATTACAAGGCAGACAGGTAGTGTTCTTCATCATTCCTGCTCACACGACAGCCACTTAATCAATATCCCATTCTGATGACTGTGACTGCCAAAGCATTTGAACATTTCCTCAAACACAAAGGGAGGTTATCATATTAAAGACACCCTCATTCATTTATCATCACCAAAGTGCAGCCATGGCGACTGAAGCTTTTTGGGAAACCATGCGAAAGAATATCGGCCCAAACTTTATTTAATAATTCACATACCGGAACTACAACCCACACAAGATTCTGCTCAACAACATTTCACAGCAGACGTTTTGCATAGATTCTGGGCCCTGGTGGGCTTTTTAACCAGAAACCTAGTAGGTGAAAATCAGACATTCTAACGACTACAACATTGTGGTCCACTTCAGGAAACCAATCCTTAACTACAGGTATTATAATGTTGAAAGACAAACTTTAATAGCATTGGCAAATACCAACATTTGTTGATTCTTCCTTCATCAGATGGTAACTGTCACCGGGTGATGACATCATCAGATCAATATAAGAAGCAAAATCTCTGCCGTCATTCAATGTCCGGGTAACTTGAAATGTTGTATAGTTTCCTAGACTCAATTTGGTCTGGTGATCTTCTAACAGCAACTAAAAATTATGAACATGGCAAAGTAAATACCAAAAAGAACAACTAAACAGATATTTAATTTTTGCAATTTGTTGTGCCTTCACTCTGCAAAGAGAGATCAATACTGCTATAGCAAGTAACATCATCTTTGTTTCTTTAATTTGCTCACATTACTAATGTTGCATATTCTTATCAAATCCTCTAAATACTTGATATGCAAATTATGTGAACCATGAAAACTTGGGTCATGTGGATAGTTTTTAGGAGAAACACATAGTTTTTATGAAAATGAAATTTTGACTGACGAAATGTGCCCTTAACAAATCATTTCATAATTTGCCAGTGATACACAATAAAAGTCAATGTATAGATCATGAAAGAAAGTAAAATTGCCAGTATCTGACTTACAAATCACAAAAAGAAACAGAACTGACGTCTAAGCTACTGCAGATATCACCTTGGGAACATGAGATTATCCTCACCTTGTACACTTCATCACTGTTCTTACAGAAACAAACAGTTATTAAGACATCATCTTTGGCATCAAGTATCCCATCGATAAATGGAACTACACGGAATATATGCTTCTGTTCTGTTTCTTGGCTGACTAAATTAACAAAGACGTAGCTCAGGATGTTAATATCAAGACTGATCTTCTCCGGGTGTAGCTTCCAATCAATAGATTTCTCTTCAGTCCAAGTTATTGAACCTATAGTAACTAATATTATTCACAATATATTACTTGGTTATCTTTACGTCTCAATAGGTGTTTGCCGATGAATTTCGGAAAACAAACTTCCGAAGCAGATTCAATGCTTTTCATTCTAAGTGCACTCTCACCAGGTGGGTTTACTGGAGAAAAGCTGTCGCAATCGAAAACAAATTATGTTGCCCCTTATGGCTTGAAGGATGTACCGTAAAATCACTGCGACCGCCTACATCAGCATGTTCATTACACAAATATAACCTATATATACTTGTATTGTCGACTTTTTTTACCCAATTCCACGGAGGAAACGTCTGAAAACACCTGTTTATTCATTGCAATGGAAGGAAATGACACAATTTTGCAAGCTACATCGGTAAGACCGAAAGAAAGAAACTGCTATTCAAGAGAATGGACCTAACAAGCTAGCCACGAAATTGAAAATAGTCCTACACCTAACGGTCGAAAACAAAACAGAAAGCTTTGATTGGCGCATGATCCCTTCCGCGGGGCTTGCAAATTTTGATTGAAGTTTGTAGAATTTACGGACTCGTTAAGAAATCTGGCGAATTTTATTCAACTCAAAATGTTTAACGACAGATAATATTAACTCAATAAAAATAATGAATATTGATATGGAAATTGCATAGAATGGTGTCATTTTCACTAAGCGTTTAGTGCAGTAAGCTGTAAAGGTCGAAGTTTTAAATTTGGCAAACACGTACTGAGAGTTTAAATACATTAAATATCAAGAGCTGTTTATTAAGTAAGATATATTTTAACAGTAATGATTCCCAGCACATAACTCATCGTACTTCTCCTGGTACATTCATAAATAGCATTAAAAGTGTTTATTGGTCATCGTCATTACCTTCTTGTAAATGTTCTTCATCTTTCAGACCAGTGATGATCATAACACCATGTCGATCTGGCTCAGGGATAATAGCCGAGTGAGGAATAGTCAGCTGTGCTGGCTTGTTGAGGGCAAGTCCTTCTGGCTCTAGCTTTATCAGGGGTGTCATTCTGCCCCTAAGAGCATTTCCAGGGAGGTGCATGTCAGGGTCATAGATCACTTTAACAGCAATTACACAATCAGAAGATAAAGCGTCTTCAGGAATAGTCAGATGTACCCCCATGATGCTAATAGTTCCACCTTTGCACATAATCCTGTGTTCAATGTATGGATGATCATGATGGAGCCTCATTTTAGGTATTTGTAAATATTTTCTTTGCTTTGGTAGTACTTCTTTCTCTGTTCTCTCCATCAAACTCTCCTTAATATGGTCATGATATTCCTCTCTTTCATCAGAACCTTGTGCTGGAGTTGATTCATCATCATCGAAAAATGTGATGTTTTCAACTAAAAATAGAACAATGGAAACACAAGCACCATTAAATGAAGCTTTGATGTCTAAAAGCCATACTGAGCCACATTCATCCCTAACCAGAAATTAATTTAGAGCTCAAATTTTGATTACAGTTTCCTATAAGTCTCCTATAAGTACTATGGTTCCTGTGTATTAAAACTGCTATGCATATTTCCAATTGCATAGCAATTTACCCATATTACATAGCATTTTGAGATGTGATACTGGATAAATTACATTATTCCCTGCTTATAAGTTAAAGTTCTCTATCAATGCAAAAGGCCTTGCAATTGATTGATGTAAGAGATGTTATCAAAGGAATCATTATACAAAATGTAATAGATATGTAACACAAGCTTTATGTTGTTCGAGAATTGAAGAGTGGCAGCAGACAACAGGAGTATCAAAATAACCCAGCATCGTGTCTGGGAGTGACCAGATGGATTAAATGGATCTCAAATATTGGCTAATCCTAGAGACCGAATTATTAGTGTTTTTTTCTATTTTCAATCTTTTACTATAAGGAAATGAACCAAATGACTATAAATACTGGTCAAAAGATCCACTTGTAACTACTTTCACCAAACATACACGGTGATAACTAATATTTTAAAATAACAAATTGCGCCAAAACTGAATATTACCCCCTGACTTACAAACATTTCTAGAGTTTTTACTGTACTGCACTATTTTGGTTTAATGTATTCTGATAACATCATTTTATTCATTCTTACCACGCCAGTCAAGCAGTTCAAGTGCTTGGTTTTCTTCAAACTGAAAGGGGTCAACTTTAGACTGATATGGAGCTAAGAGATATTCATTTGTTCGGTTTAGCTGAATATAAACCAAACCCTTTTGTAGGTTAGTGACATCATACATGTTGATGATATTTCGTGTCTTCATGAAGTTAATCAGAGTGATTCCTGGTGTCTCTATCAGAGAAATCCGGCGTATCATATCAGTTTCTGCCGGTGGTAAACCAAACAGAGTTGCTAATTTCAGAGTGCTGTCTAGAGTAAGATCTTCAGCAACAATGACCATTAATCTGCCGTAATCAGCTGAAATGTAAATAAAAGTAAGAATACATATAGTTTAAGATCAAACTCAGCACAAGAAGGCAAATTGATAAACCTGATAATTTAATAATGGATGAGATCACATTTCCTATTTATCATGATAGCTTTGTATTACATTAATACATAACAATAAAATACATTTCTTCAAAATAAATAGCGGGAGAAGTTATAATTTATGTGGAATATGAATAAATATAATTCCTTTCTAAAGTACCCTTGATGTAACTGCTCATCTACACAACAATAGTGTTACCATTAGTGTTAGTGTTACCATAGCAACATTCACCTTCAAAGTAAACTTGCTGGGGTTCTCAACAACAGTAGCCACCCTCTACACATTAATTTGGAAAGTGCAATAATACCCCGCAGTGGGCGGATGAGACTACCCCTTGCCGTTACGAATCGTTACAAATCCTCCTTTATCCCTCGTTGTTTTAAACTTCATAATGAATCTTTTACTCGTTAGGTCAGTAATCTTGCTCATTGTGCAATTCAATGTTTCACAAGTATCTCTGGTGCTGTTTTACTGTATTTTGTATTTTATCGTTTTTACGTATCTTGCCAGCTTTGTTTTATGTCTTATGTCTTAGTATTTGAAAGTCTGATATATTTTGTGTTTATTTTATGTACTGTACGTATGTTTTATATTGTGAGCAATCAATTGCCCAGCTTGGGATGCAATAAAGAGAATCTGAATCTGAACATAGCAACATAGCAAATCATAATTTTAGTCTTCATATTTTAAGTGGGTGTGATCTACCATTATATATATATATATATATATATATAAATATATATTTATATATATATATTTATATATATATATATATATATATATATATATGTGTGTGTGTGTGTGTGTGTGTGCGTGTGTGTGTGTGTGTGTACACCCTATGTATATATATATACATATACAAACATATACCCTACAAGAAATGCATGAATACAAGAAGTAAGATAGAAGCCAAGCACAACCATGGAATACATCATATGAACTTCCATGGTTGGTATTGTTAAATTTTACACATCTCCTAATTGACATATTTAAGTGGTCTAGCCTTCTTTAAATTTATCTATAATCAACTGCCAAGTGACCTTACATAAATTGCTATAAATTTGTTTCAGATATACAACAGATACCTAGATGTGATATTTTGTTTGTATTAGATAGTGATCACATGACTACCAGAGGACTATTGCGATATTTAATGTTTCATAGCAGTTTGATGATTAAACCCATGTGCAATTTGACACATACATACGATTATTCTGTTGCCATCTTCACGGGCGGCTATCATGGGGGGACGGGGGGACGTGTTCCCCCCATATATTTTAGGTGGGGGATATAGTATCTAATATCCCCCCCCCCCCAATATTTGGTGGCATAGTTTTTTTTAGCATTTTGTTTGTATTTTTATGATATCGCTAGTAATTTTAAAATAGATCATGCTTAGATGCAACTTACAAGGCCTGGGAAGTGCCTTTCCAGCGATCTGGCAGGCATTTTCGGCCGAAAATTATTTTTCGCTTCGCGCCAACTCATGGTGGCACTACGCTTAGATAGTTTGCCTACAAGCTTCGCCCCTCCCTTGGCAAATTCCTCGCAACGCGCCTGTCTAACCGTGTCACGATTTGTTACTAAATATCAACAAAAAACGTCACAGACTTTCACCGAAAGTAGTTTTTACGTTTTTTTTTCGACATGAATTATCTAGACGGACCGCATCCGTAATGAAATTTGGTTTGCTGTTTAAAAAGGAAAATAGGGCTGTAGAGCAACCAGTAAAGATATAAATAGATATATATATATATATATATATCTAATATATATATATATATGTATATATGTATATATATATATATTGTTGCGTTCCGAGGGTCCTCAGCATGGCCAAGAATACTGACTGCCAGAAGATCTGTTTGGAGAAATCGTTGCTAGCCTGTGTATCAGTTAACCACCGCAAGGCAGCAACTAGAGACCAGGCCAGGTTACAAACACACAACAAAAATGACTCTGCGCACAAGACTTTAGAGTGTGTGAGTGCCAGTTCTTCAGAAAAGAACAATTTTATAGGCGTTTATTTGACCGTCTCACTCTGGTCCATATACCACGCAATATAACAATACAACATGGGAAGTACAATCCCTTTAACTATTTAATTAATAACAATAACATTATGCCCCCAAACATGTGCAGACATGTCGTAGACATTTAACTTAATGATAATGTTGGTTTACTAAATCCATAACTCTCTTAATTAGTCTATAAAACACAGCAATTAACATTTAACCCCCTAAAATTACATCTTAATAGATTATGAATATTCATGACATGGCTGGCTATGAAGCTAAGTGCAGTTTACTACGGATGAGTATAAAGGCCATTCACGTTACACTGCCCCCCACTTTCTAGAACTCGACCCGAGTTCTAAGGTATTCGAGTCTGCTAACTTAGCTTAACACATAGCAACAAAAAAAGGTCTTCGATAAGAAAAATACAGAAAGGCATGAAATGTAAAGTTCGAAAAGTGGAAAAGCTTATATATGGCATATATACAATGTGATGACCTCTTAATGTAAGAGTACAAAACAATAGGCAGTGTTTAGATGAAATACATAAACAAAGCAATACAATTCACTACGTCACCGATCCAAAACATGTGACATGAACAACAACAAACATCGCACTATCGAATACAAGAATTAACGGTTAGATTAATATAAGGTTCAGATGCAGATAACGTCCATGCTCCTGTGCACGTTTAACATTCACTAATATCAACGACATAAACAAAGAAAATACATTTAGAAAACTTATCACAACTTAATTAAATGAATTTACAGTTTGGTAAACATCATGGAAACTTCTGACGCGAAGTAGCGGCTTTGATATAGCTGACCTAAACTGAACTAATACACGTAGACCTAAAATCACGTACACATTGACGCGGAGCTAAACTAAATCACAAGCTATAACTATAAACGCGGTTGGTGTCTGGGTAGTTCGTCTCAGTAGTTCGTCTCGGTAGTTGTACATCACATCGTTCGTCTGAGTTGGTTTGTTTGGTTAGGCAAAATCCAAGCACTATCATGGCAGCGTATGACCTTGCCTAAGGGCCTTCACCATGCCATATAGTAGGTAGAAACCATTTCCATTAACCATAAAGTAGAGGTTGACCATACCGATCAACGGGTCGTCTCGTCCTCCTGGGTCGTCTATTCGAAGATGGGTCAGAGTTGACGTTCTGACCTGCAGGAACTGATAAGTTGGGGGTTGGTGAGTCAGTATGAAATGTCTGACCATTTCCAGGCATCTCGTCTGTGGTGTCGCCTGCAGTGTCTTGTGACATGACACTTTCTCTGTCTGGTTGACCGAAGGCAGAGACATCAGCCACTTCAATTGTTGCAGTCGATGGTTTCATTTTCCAGGTTGGTGGGTTCCTGCCATCATACGGTAAGAGTTTGTTGTGGTGCACTATTTTTGGCTTACTGAGTGGTCCCATTTGCACTCGGTAGGTAACATCGGATATCTTCTTAAGTATTTTGCCAGGTCCTATCCAAGATTTCTGAAATTTAGGAGAAATCCCTTTCTTGCGTTTTGGTTCGTACAGCCAGATGTTGTCCCCTTCTTGATAGCTCCTTAGACTTGAGTTCCTGTCGTAAGTCTTTGTCTTCCAAACATTTGTCAGGTCCAGGTGGTTACGGGCAGATTCATGTACTTTCTCTAGTCTTCTTTCTAATCTTTCCACGTAATCACAGTAGGTATTGGCTTGGTCTGTCATTTCTGGTTTCTCTGTAAGGAGTGTGACTGGGATGGAAGCTCTTCTGCCCATTAGAATCTCGAAGGGAGAATAGCCTGTGGACTCATGTATCGCAGATCTGTAGCTTAGCATTACGTATGGGAGCCAGCAGTCCCAATCTCGTTGGTCTGGTGCGACAACTAATGCCAGCATGGCTTCTAAGGTCCTGTTGAATCTTTCAATCATGCCGTCAGATTGTGGGTAGTATGGAGTTGTCCTTGTTTTGTTAATCTCCAGAAGTCGGCACAGCTCTTGAAATAATTTGGCCTCAAATTGTCGACCTTGATCAGTGTGTATCTCGGACGGGATGCCATAACGACAGATGAATTCTTCAACAAGGGTGTTTGCTACAGTTGTGGCCTCTTGGTTAGGTATTGCAAAAGCTTCCTTCCACTTGGAGAAGTAGTCACCAATAACCAGGATGTATTGTTTCCCACGGTCTGTCTTAGGCAGGGGACCAATGATATCGATGGCTATTCTCTGCATCGGTTCTCCTGACTTGTAGTTCTGCATACCAGCCTTATTCTTCCTGTTGGGGCCTTTCCGGGCACTGCAGAGGTCGCACTTCTTACACCATTTATCAATATCGTTACGATAGCCACTCCAGTAGTAGTTGTTCCGGACTCGGTCGATGGTCTTCTTGGTTTTAAAATGACCTGCTACTTTGTGGTCGTGAGACAGTTTCAGTATATCCTCTCTCATAACTTCCGGAACTATCAGCTGATATGTAAACTTTTCACCAGTTGGAGATTCGAATTTTCGGTAGAGTATACCATTCTTCACTTCAAGTTGTTGCCATTGGTTCCAGTAATTTCTAACAGCATTATTGTTTCCAGCTACCTGTTCCCAATGGGGTCTGTCATTCCCATTTTCTTTCCAGCCTAGCACAATGCCCAGATCTTTATCTTCTTTCTGTTTAGATCTGATTTCATCATGTGTAAGGCAACCAAACCAATGCTGTTCCTTCTCTTCTGTGCTACCATCAGCTTCTAGCAAATCTTGTTTACTGATTCCTTCTGGTGGTTTCGTAACATTAGATTCCTTACTGGTGGAATCGGTTTGTCCAATGGCACGAACTTTTATCAAACTACAACTTGCTTCATCAGTGTTGGTGGTAGTTGAAAGTTTTTCCTCCAACTTGTCGCAATGGTTACAGTCACTGCACGGCCTTCGGGAGAGGGCATCTGCATTGCCGTGAAGTCTTCCTGCTCGATGTTGGATTTCATAGTCATAAGTGTTGAGTACCTCCAGCCAGCGGGCGACCTGACCTTCAGTCCACTTAAATGATGTCAACCAGCGTAAGGCACCATGATCTGTTCTGATGGTAAAACGTCGACCGTACAAATAATGGTGGAAGTGCTTCACCGATGCCACAATAGCCAGGAGCTCCTTCCTTGTGGTGCAGTAATGTCTTTCATGTTTAGACAATGTTCGGCTAAAGTATGCCGTGACTCGTTCTTGTCCTTCCTGACATTGTGACAGTACACATCCAAGTCCAAAATTACTAGCATCGGTGTCGGTTATGTAGGATCCATCATCTGTTGGGTAGGCAAGTATCGGTGCTGTAATCAGGGCAGTCTTCAATTTCTGGAAAGCTCCTTCACATTCCTCTGACCATGCAAATTTTGTCTCTTTTTCGGTGAGTTGGTGGAGAGGTTTTGCTATGTCGGCAAATCCCTTTACAAACTTCCTGTAGTAAGTGCAGAGACCCAAGAAGCTCCTCAGTTGAGTTACTGTCATCGGTGTTGGCCAATCTTTCACTGTTTTGACTTTAACTGGATCGGTGGAAACGCCCTCACAAGACACCAAGTGTCCCAGGTATGACACTTCTTGCTGGAACAGACAGCATTTCTGGGGGTTTAACTTTAGTCCAGCTTCTTTGATGCGGTTGAATACCTGTCTTAGACGAACTAGCTCTTCATCAAAAGTCTTACTAAAGACAATTATATCGTCTAAGTACAGAAGACAAGTCTGCCAGTGAAGTCCCTTCAACACTCTCTCCATTAAACGTTCAAAAGTCGCCGGAGCATTGCAGAGACCAAAGGGTAGCACGTTGAATTCGTAGAGACCACTGGTTGTAATGAACGCAGTCTTGCTCTTGTCGTCCGGGTCCATCTCTACTTGCCAGTACCCGCTCTTCATATCCAAGGTCGAAAACCATTTAGCCCCGGATAGTGCGTCCAGACTGTCATCAATCCGTGGAAGGGGGTATGAATCTTTGATGGTGATATCGTTCAGACGTCGGTAGTCCACGCAGAATCGGGTACTGCCATCTTTCTTTGTTACCAAGACTATTGGTGAAGACCAGGGACTGGATGAAGGCTGAATAATGCCTCCCTCTAGCATGCGCTGTACCTCTGTCTGTTCTTTGTCTCGGCGATGAGTTGGTAACCTTCTAGCAGTTTGTCTTATTGGTCGTTCTGTCCCTGTGTTGATTTTATGTTTCACCAGATTCGTCTTTCCGATATCTATTGAAGTAGTGGCAAAAGTGTCTCTATAGGCATATAGTAAGTTCATAACTTGATCTCTCTGCCGTGGTTCAAGCAAATTGGTGCTCCTATCTACTTCAGAAATCTTCAGAAATGGCATTGTAGACATCTGGCCTTACGATGGTGACATCTGCCCCGGTGTCTACGACAAATGACAATTTGACGTTCTCCAATTGCCCTTCAACTATAACATCTCGGCTACTTCTTCCCCTTTTCGCTGACTTCACGGAGGGTCTGTTGTCCCCTACTGCCGACTTTCGACCCCTAAACTCGACAGGTTGGAGTTTTCTGCTCTGCAATAGTGAAAGCCTCCATTTCAACTGCAATAGTGACAGCTTCCTGTAGAGTCGCAGGTCTAGATTGGTAAACCCGCCATCTGGTATCTGGGTCTTGCAAGCAGTCAACAAAATAATCTTTTGCCAATGCATCATGCATGGAGCTGGGAGCATCAGGATAGGCCTTAACTACTTGTCTACGCAGATCTTGTGCCAATTCTGGTAGAGTCTCTGTCATTTTACGGCTTCTGTTCCGGAGTAGGGGTTTGTGTAATTCGCATTGATTTTCTGGAGCGAACCTCTGCTTTAATGCTACTGTTAGAGCTTGGTAATTTCTCCTGTACTCTTCAGGGAGATCTGCCAATAGTGCTTGAGCTGGCCCTCTGAGATTTGCTGCAAGGTTTAATGCCATCGAAAGCGGGCTCCAGCCATGGAGTTCTGAGACTATCTCGAATTGAACGAGAAAATCTTTCCATGGTGTTGATCCGTCATATGTCGGAGTGTTAGCTGTTACACGTGCTCCGGGGTACCTGAACTGATTGTTGGTTCTGGGCACATATCCATGACTTTCTCTTTGGTATGGAGTGTAGTATAAGGACTGGTTCTGATCCCTTTGGTCGAAGTCTGTACTCAGGAAAGGATTGGTCTCGTGTCTTTCTTCCTTCTGAAATGGATTCCTTGATGGCTGTGAGCTCACAGGTGACGTACATTCGTCCATTAGCAGCCAGTGTTCACTTGAACGTGCCTCTGACATAATTGGTGTAAGCAGAGTATTTTCTTGATTATTTCGGGAATAATTTGACAAGTCCGAAATTGTTCTTCCTTCAGATATCAGAATTCCTCTCTATCAGTGGTTCAAGCTCTGGTATTGCCAGACTGCATTGTAGATCAGTCAGAAAGTTCCACTTGTTCTCTGCACTATGTTCCTCAGCATGGGAAACCAAACTCTTTCCGTCTTCTTTTGTGTATAGAACCAGAGTCTTTTCTGTAAAATCATCAGAGTCCCTCGTTGTAGAGCCAAAAAACATCAGAGTGAGAAAACATCAGAGTTCCTTGTTGGTGAGCCAATCTTTTCTGTGATAACCAGAGTCTTTTCTGTGAGAAAACATCAGAGTCCCGTGATGGTGAGCCAATCTTTTCTGTGAGATCCAGAGTCTTTTCTGTGAGAAAACATCAGAGTCCCTTGATGGTGAGCCAATCTTTTCTGTGAAAACCAGTCTTTTCTGTGAGAATCGTCAGTGTACCTTATCCTCCTTTCTGTCGGAGAGCCAGTCTTTTCTGTCGGGAGAGCCAGTCTTTTCTGTCCTTTAGATCCTGTGGTCTGGTTTAGTATTCTTCTCCAGGAGTTCAGAATCCCACCGTTGCCACCAGTTCTTGCGTTCCGAGGGTCCTCAGCATGGCCAAGAATACTGACTGCCAGAAGATCTGTTTGGAGAAATCGTTGCTAGCCTGTGTATCAGTTAACCACCGCAAGGCAGCAACTAGAGACCAGGCCAGGTTACAAACACACAACAAAAATGACTCTGCGCACAAGACTTTAGAGTGTGTGAGTGCCAGTTCTTCAGAAAAGAACAATTTTATAGGCGTTTATTTGACCGTCTCACTCTGGTCCATATACCACGCAATATAACAATACAACATGGGAAGTACAATCCCTTTAACTATTTAATTAATAACAATAACATTATGCCCCCAAACATGTGCAGACATGTCGTAGACATTTAACTTAATGATAATGTTGGTTTACTAAATCCATAACTCTCTTAATTAGTCTATAAAACACAGCAATTAACATTTAACCCCCTAAAATTACATCTTAATAGATTATGAATATTCATGACATGGCTGGCTATGAAGCTAAGTGCAGTTTACTACGGATGAGTATAAAGGCCATTCACGTTACAATATATATATATATATATATATATATATATATGTATAGTGTCGTGTTTCTACGTGGGGGATTTTTATCGACCCTATAACTTTAAGAAAGTAGACTGAGAGTCCGTCTTGGTTGTTATAATTCTGGTTTATTTCCAACAAACATCTCACTTTCTTTCGCACATGCACTCTCGTCCTTCCTCAATTTTCTTCCCAACTTCTTCCAAACATACATATAGCCATTAAAATTGTTCACTGTAACCTCTGGCCAAGAAGGTGATTAGACAATGATTATCACATGAATAGGGCGAATATTCTTTTACGAAATTATCTCTGAGGTTTTGAAATTACTATATACGACGATAGGGCGGGGAGGTAGAGAGCATGTGCTTTCATCGAGAATGCAATACTTGGAAGCCTCTTCGTTGCTCCACCTTGATAAAATATCAAAATCACTTGCAAATTTCGTGTTCAGTTTTTACTGTTCTTTTCACAGGCCCGCAGGCTAAACCTCGTTCTGCTCGGGCCTGCATCTTCGGCATGCAAAGCCTGAGTGCTAGGTGTGACCATTAATTTGCAAAGAGTCATGACGAATTGAAGAAGTCCTTCATCCATTCAAAGTGAGAAGCAATTTCAGTGCAATATCTCCCTAGTTACTTTTCGAAAGACGATTCGTTATTCCAAACATATGTGGAGTAGTAGAGGAATTCACAGACAAATAATGTGTTAAATCCGACCCAGTCACTGACATTACATGTTAGTTCATCTCCCAGTGATATTCGTATAACTCCTCAGACTAAGTCATGCATATGTAGTCATTCTAGGCCTACGTTTTCTCTTATTCTCAGTTCATAGCAACAGAATGGCATCATATTACTCATTCTGCTCATTCTTCGTAATGTGTCTGCTTCTTCAGTCCTCCTCCACCTCCTTGTAATTTAATTATTCACCATTGTATTTATATTGTGTGGAAATAAATCAAACTCAAGCTCAATAAGTGTGTGGGTCAAGAGGTGACAAGCCTTCTAGACCTCCTGTAAGTTAGAAGGTATTACTACACTTAATGCCAAACTTAACACGCTCGTGTATGTTGTTCTTCTATTCACTGTGCAGCACAGCGCACTGAAGATTTGTGAAGAATTGTGTGTACTTGTATACAGCGATATGGTTTTGAAAGCTTCCGGGTTGCCATTTTCTTTTTGTTCGATCGGCGGCATTCAAAGACTAAATCCCACCCGAATGTCTAAACGTCAATTGGAAGAGAATAACACTGTATTTCTAATATGGCTTCGTCCAACGGTTGTGAAACCCAATTTGTTGAGATAACTTGCAAAAGTCGACGTAACTTGCTGCATAGACATTCTTAAGTTCCTTCCAATATTCACATTTCAAGTTATTTTAATTTATTTTGGATACGTTTTCCCAGCTAGCAAATTGTATGTATGGGTAGCAAGAAGTTATTGCAAAGAACTTCTAGACATGACAAGTTAGGACACAAGAGTAAGACTTGTTGAATGAACAAAAGCTTTTAAGTCTACCAGACAGATCCTTCTTCAGTTTTCATTACCCAAGTGGTTTTAGTATGATTAACTTACTGGTGACTAGTTGAAGCAACACAGAGATGTCTATGCAGCAAGTTAACTTGGCTTTTTCAAGTTAAGTGAAATGAGCATTCAAGTTATATCAAAAAGGCTGTTTGAGTTTTATTTTAAAAAATCTTCCAAATAAATTGACAGAAAATCACATTTCTAAAACAAAAAACTAAAAAAAAAAACCTAAAAGTGCTAAAACCTGTTTAGTTTTTCTTATAGAATATTTACCCCATATTTACACAGGCAGTTTTGTAAATTTTATAACTGTATCCCAGTATTAGTTTCACACTTTGTAGACTTCAGACATTTTAAGTGATAGTGTTTAAGTGATAAAAATATTCCTTGATAGATATGAAGCATGAATAACTAGAACAAAATCCAGATGTGGTGATAAACATGTGGTTTGCTCAGTTTCATTGCATTTAATATAACATGTGTCATTTATTGATCTTTATCATCGTAATGAACTGTTAGAGACAACAAGCTAGAGTGACAATTTACTGACAATTTGGAAAATTACCAATATATAGATATGCCTACACCTATGATGATATATGAACCTTCTTCCGCAGGATTTGTAGTTATACACCAATGTCCAAGTTGTCGTCAGTGAATGAGTACAACTCTCCCATGGAATCAATTGGGCTGACAAAAATCAAACAGTATCTATTCATTCCAATGTAGAGCAAATGAACAAAGAAAAGTAACACGTAAACTATGCATAGTAGTCATTATAGAATATTGTGTCTGAGTATACATTATTACCCATATCTGTGTTGACTACAGCTATTATCTGATGTCGAGATTATTGGCACAGACTATCACTTAGTCAAATGCTTGTAAATTTATCTTCCTTTCCTTTTTCTAAAACTTAACAATTCAAACTAAAACATGGTGAGTTGACTACGTAGAGCATAGGTGAGTTGACTACGTAGAGCATGCTAGTGAAATGTTTTATTCCTATGAAAGGAAAGTGTTTTCCTGATGACTAAATATAAAACATAACAATACAAATTAACACAGGATAAGTAAACTTTTGACAATATGCTTTTGAATGAGTCTTTCTTTTTATGACATTTACTTGTTTTACTGATGAATAAAATACATACCAATACAAAGTAACACGGGTCTATTAAGTTCACAGAGTAGTATGCCTTTATATGTGTCTTTAATTCTATGTGTCTTTAACCTGTGTTTCTTATGAATAAAATTTAAAACATAACAGTCCAATCTAATACAGGATAAGTTCACTTATTATAATATGCCTGTGAATGTGTGTTCCACGCCATGGCATTAACTATTATTTTTGATAAATCAATGTGTTGATTCCAACTGTTACCTTGCTGTCCAAACTAATAGTTGCATTCTCAGCCATTAGCTCGTTGATCAGGCTTTGTATTTTAGGCCATAGTTTTCCCCATCCAGGTTGAACAATAGTTTTTGTAAAACTTACATGGTGTTTAGTTGATCCTTATGATATTCCAAATGGAGACAGTAATGAAGTTCAAAGTAGAAAGTGACTGCTTTGGAAAGCTTCTTAAAGGTCAAGTGACACGTAACAGATTTCCTTCAAACTTGCACAAATTGAAAAGCTACATATCAAAACCCTATATTCCAAATTTGGAGTTCCACAATTGTTTCTTTGCTGTTTTAATTAAGTTAATAACCAAGCTAATTCCGTAAACTAATTCCATAATGACGTCACGGGGGGAACCGCCAATGTTACCAAAACTAAGTATGCCTAATATGCTAACCGAACTCAAAGCCGTAAACAATACGCCACGGACAGTAAACAAAATATCATATGAGAATGGGTGCACAACAGTACAAGAAAGTTTCGTGTTCGTCAAACGCTGTATACAACGATAGCTTAGTACCAGAGCACTCAGCCAGCCTAGCTGCCTATAAGTAAAGATTGGCTTGGACCTTCGAGCAAATCTTATGTGTGCAGTGCGCCCTTCACTAGTTAAAGTTTTGATTCCTATCGCCTATCCGCGCAACTTAGACTTGGAACATCAACAGCTCGCCGTCTACAAGACAATGCCGTTCCTTCTCTATTTGGAGAAAGTATCTTCAAATCTCGAGGAGATATAGAAACAAGTAGACCAGTAGTTGCGAAGCTGGATCGGAAAAGAGTAAGTGTATTTTCCGGCCTAGGCTTACTACAAAAAGGACTAACTTGGTATTATTACTAACTTACAGTAGACTAATTCTTATAATTTCGTTCAGTTAGTTAGGCCCTAAATTAGGTATGGCGACGATAAAGTTAGGCTTAGGCAAGGGCTATATTAACTTTTATCAGTGGTACATCATGAAAAATCCAGAATAACAAGCATCAGATGTTTACATGTCATTTTGCCCAATATTATAATGTGCTCCCACCTATCTATATACTCAGAGTCATAGCTCATATGTTGCACAGTAAATGACATCCTTATATTTTGCCATTTTTGTTGGTAGGGCTGCAATTTTTGTTACAAGAGAAAACGCTTGTGACAGGTACTTTCAAACATATCAAACTGCTTTCTTAAATAAACTTTCATAACTTCCTTGTTATTTTCTTTCCCAATTTTCACTACTTAGATTAATCTAGAAGCTATTCCTCAACCAACTGCAGTGAAAATACAAAGGCATGATTCTGCAGAATGTACATCTCCATCTAAAGGTAGCATGATCTTATAAACATGCGCTTGATATTACCGAAAAATAGTTGGGAAATGGGGGAGGGGAGGGTGGTGACAGGCATTAAAAATTTAAGTAGTCAGTTTTGAACGGGATACAAGGAACCTCCACCAGTAAAACATCAAGGCATGTATATGGGGGGCAAGCTACCAGACAAAAAGGAGGCAGCAGTATTACGCCCGAAAGGTCCCCATAAATAGAGTGATGGATTGGGGGGGGGGGGTGGGGGAGGAAATGTGTTGGAGAAGTGTAAGCTAGGGTAATACAAGGAAGAATGGAAAACTTTCATACATCTATAGAGTATTGTATTGCAGAAGTGAGTACAGGGGCCAAAATTTTAGAAACAGTACTCATTGAAAGCAAAATAGCAATTAAAACCGCACATCGGGCAGGCTGACTAGGGGATAATATACATTGTATTTTATCCATCATATCCGCCTGCCTGACGAGAGTGGTTGAAGAGGCTATACCTGATGGCTTCACAGGAAAATATAAAGGCGACATCTATAGTTACTGAGAGAAGGGAGATTACATTGTAGTTATACTATATGAAACCAATCTGAAGTCATTTGCAATGCTCATGGTGTGAGCGGCCCATATTTTTGCAGCCACATAAAGCAGGAGGATATGCTCTCCTTCGGAAAAGATAAGTGAACCATCTAGGCAGCTGACCCCTGTCCAAGAGCAGCCTACTGTATGTGTGTGGTATAATAAGCGTTTATTTTAATTTTCAGTGAATGTAACACATGTAAAAGTCCAGTGTTCACTGGTCCCCCTACCACCATTGAAGTTGCTGACTGGACCAACAGAGACAACAACACCATCAAAGCAACCAGGGCCATCTCACAGTGGCGATGATGGTCCGTCTGCTGCTGTGGCATCCACATCGGGATACACCGAAAAACCGCCAGGTAGTCCGGACTACACTCCATCAGTTAACTCATCTGAACATGACAAAGATGACGCTTCAAGGTAATTTTCAAGATTGATAGTAGATTAGTCTGGAAAATCAATTGGTGCCATAACTTTCTGGAAAGAGGATCATTATTAATTTTGACACCAACACTGTGGGGCAGTCTGGAATGTGTGGTGAGGCCATCAGTCTTTACTTCAATTAGCATACATACTGTATCTGGTAGAGTTGTCACAGCTGTATGTGAACAAGAAATAAAGGCACAAACAAGTAGTTGGATTTAACAGAGTATATTATATCTTCACTTGGCTGGATATCTGCTACTGAATACAAATGGTGAAAGTTGCATCTTATACACTCTTTTACCATGGATTACAAGGGGATGGGACAGGATGTTACTCTGTCCACATGTTTACTTCACTACATAAACAGTGGTTAAGCTACTGAGACAATGACTACACATCCTGCTGAAGATTACATAATCCATAATATTAGGTGCACAAACAGGTGTAGGGTTTTTGTTGTAATCAGTAAAAAAAAACATATTGGAATTGTTCAGGCACAAGTTGTCAGGTAAAACCTGACCCATGTATCCACACCAATTGAGGTGTACTCAGCTGTCGCCTTAGTTGGGCATCCAAAGACTTGACTGACAACTGTGCATTATGCCATGACTATTGACCGAAATGGAGTGATTTGAATGCCTCTATCTAAATGGTATGTTTTTATGAACTATTATTATATTATTCTTCATATCTTTACTATTCTACAGATTATGTATGGGAACCTTCTTGACTGCTTGCAACAACTTCTGCAGAAGTGGAACTCTGGGAGAGGAGTGTCCTGTTCCTGTCAGAAAAGAGCCCACACCACTTGCAAGCTCCTATGTTCATCCGAACAATGAGGTTGCCATAAAACAACACCGAAGCAGATTGCAAAAGCTTTGCTGAAGTACTGTAGTTGATGGCCTCCCAATTTCTAATTTTGTTTCATTGTAGTGGGGAGCAATCGACTCTGTGAATTGTCTGTTCACATGATGTTGTGGCGCAGCTGCAGAGCAGTGTTAATTAACAGGTTGCTACCAGCCTTTAGGGAAGTTGCTAAAGTCTTACATTAAAGTTTTACTTACATCTGGTTTCCATCGTAACTAACTAAATGATAACATTATATTTAAACAAAAGTTCCAATGACAAGGACTCCTCTCTAGAGAGCTTAGACTTCATAAATATAAATTTCATGCTGACTTAATACTTGTATGCAACTTTGGTGTTTCAAACATGTTGCCATTTTTTTGTTTTTCTCGAAAAGAATTGACAGAAATTAACCTTGATATTCCATGGATTAATGAACAATTTCAGATTGATTCTCATTACACTTTTATTAAAATGAAAGCCTAAGCTTTCCAGATCCCATTGACATATTGGTTTAGGGTACTTTATTCAAACTATTCTTCTATTTTAACCTAGTATATTTGAGATTTCAATCATCCAGATTTTGTTGGCAGGCTACTAGAAGTGACAGCTTTGCTTACAAGAGAGAATACATACAAAAAATTAACTTGAGTTTTTATTATTTATCACTGTTATGTACTTCCCAAACTTGAAAACGTAAAATTTCATCCAAGATTGTAGTTAATACCATGAACCAGGAAAATGTATGCTGGAATTCCAAAATGTTCACCATTCAGCCACAAAACAGACAGGACTGAACCCTGTTTTGTAAAACTTTGCAGAAATGATACTATGACTTGGCATAAACAGTCCACATTCTCACAGTCTTGATAATTTAAATCCTTCATACTGTTCAGATGGTAAAGCCTCTCTAATCCTCCTTACTGCATAGGATGGGAGAACAACACAAATCTCCTTCCCTAAAAACTGCTAGCTCATCCGTGCAAGTTGTCTGTATACTGTGTGTCTGTATTTCCTGTAAAATAATCATATGAAAACCAGCTATAAAAGATAAAGACACACAAAAGCTTGGTAGCCATCCGGGGACGTCAATTTTAAAATAAATTTCTATATGATTTCCAGATTTTGCTTGGCCCCTTAATCTGCCTCCTCTAATGTTAGCCTAGCTATGCCATTTATACAAACTGATCATTGTATCTCGGGGACTAAAATTTGTAAATGGATCGTGCACAAGCATGGTGGACATTTTTTGTGTGGCATTTGGTTCCATGGCTCAGTGTAAACGACTACTATGTCAGTCAGCATGATAAGGGTTAACCTCAAGGGCATTACACCAGTTTGTGGAAAATATAACCAAATTAGAAGCAGGTTTTGAACATGGTGCACAAATTTTCTTGATGAAATCTATATCTTAATGTTATTCCTTTCACAATGAAACAAAACTAAACTATGAATACACCCTCTGTATTGTTACATCTTTCAACAGCAGGTCAGAGCAATGAATAAAGGTATACAACAAAAATAATGTATTCTATACTTACTCTTGGATCCTGTTTTCTTGTGCACGTCCACCATACTGTTGGCGGTACACGTAGTAGGCTGTCTGAAGAAACAATGGGTTCAGGCACATAGCTTCAAAACCTGGGTGTAAGGTGATGCATGTAGCACCTCTTCATCCATCACAGTCCTTACTTTATCTATTTCGCTGCAGCATCTACACTCCCTTGCTGTAGGCATCACAGCACACTGGCCACAATGACACCTGTAAACAATACAAACCAGTTCAAATAATAAAGAGCCAATTCAATGGCTTCATACCGACCTCAATTATTGGAGCATACTGTACTAGCATGTCAAAATAGAAAAGGGGCACCTCTGAAGGGCAATCCACCGTTGAAGCTCCTTACAAGTAACATCACTAGCAAGGAGGGGGTTGCCTCTTCTTAGAAGTCTTGCCTCTGTTAGGACAATATGCAAAGGAAAATAAAACAGGCCGATGTTGCCTCGTTTCCAACTCTTTCCCACTTCTGAATCCATTCCCTAGATTGAGAAAATCTGGTTATGAAATTAGCTCAAGCGGAAATGACAAAAAGCTGGTGTGAGGTGCCACCTTCTCCCTCCCCCCCCCCCCACCCTTTCCCTGATTTGTGGTAACTTCACTAATTTGCCACTACAACTGATAGGAACTTAATAATAGACCACCTCTGAATTTCCAATTGGCTCCTTCAATCTACTATTACTAACCAAATGAAATATGTCTGTGTGACATGTTCCTGGGGCATGTGCTGCCACAACTTTTAAGGAAAATAGTAACTTCCTTAACTTAACTCGACCTCACTCTCATGTTAATTTTGCTGCACCATCAACAAATTGGCTAGCTAAGAGTATGAGCAAAGTTAGGAAACATTTATCGGTTCTAGGCCTAACTAGTGACACAACTATCCTATATACAGTATAATACGGTAGGCGTAACGTTACCATTGTGTTCCGTCAAGACGATCAATTTCGACATCGCTGTCCGATCCCGCTTCCTCTTCGCTGGTCTCCGGTTCGAACATGTAGGGAAAAACCTCCCCACGATCGTCCACCATGTCCTCCATTTCCCTTATTTTTTCGCTATTGCTATCTGAATACTGTGTGTCAATGCCAGCGGCAGCCATTTCGCGATATGTACAAGCTATGCTGTGCTGTGTATATATGCGTACTACAGTGCGTGTATAGAAACTGTATGTGGTATAGCAATAAGCAGTTCCATGCGACGATATCATGCACTTTCGACTTGGTAAACAAATGACGTCATTTGTTTTCGGCTTTCCCTGAACGAGTCAATCTAGCCGATTTTTGCGGAGTTTATGTTGCTTGATTGGAAGAAAATGCAAGGAATTTATGAACAAAGAAGTCATTAGATGTTTTGTTCGATGTCTTATGTATCAATTCGTGATTTTTCATCTTAATCCAAATCTTAACTTTCTTGTAACAGACTGCTGAAAAAGGTAATATTTTCGAGAAGTTTGAGATTTCTACATACCCAATGCACTGCGCAGAACATATACAGTTTGCACTCTTCTGCGCTCCCCCCCCCGTGACGTCACTGAATCTATTACGTAATAATACTTTTTACCGATTTCTACCCCTTTGGAGACGGAAAAAAATCACGGTGTTGGGTTTTTCTTAATGTAAGAATTTTTAAGTTTAATATTATGTAAAGTCAAGTCTACGTGTCGCTTGACCTTTAAGTTGTTAAGCACAATGTTTGCATCTATAATGATGGACATTTGTGAAGGGACTTCTCCAAAGACAAGAATCATTTGGTTCTTATCCATCTCCATTTAACATTTTCTGGCAAGGGAAATTACAATTGGTTACTGGTTGTGGTGCGAGTATACATACACGCATACACCGTCCCATATATACATACATGCAAACATACATACACACACACAAACATAAATACATACATACACAGACATGTACTCAAAACGATGATAGCATTAGCTTCTACACATTTGCTTCTTAATGCAATAGCACCAAAATATTGGGTTAAAATTGAGTTTATTTCTTCACAGAGCATCTTCTTTTATTCCAAATGGTATCTTAAATGATTTGATTTAATATATTTATTGATATTTCCTTATTATTTTCAGTTGACTAACATTTGAAAACTGTTATTTTTTTACTTACTTTTAGTTTGCCTTTAATCGCTTTGATGGAATTTATCTATCATAACGTTTTATTCTCTCTTATAAAAATAATTGTTTTTTATTATATTTACACTGGAATGAAGGTACAGAAACTGAAACTAGATCTAACAGCAAGGACATGTTTTTTTTTTTAATTTCTGTGTGGTATCAAAAGGAGGTTCGACCTCACAATCTCTATCCACCCTTGGTCAAGCATATATTTATTGGATGCCACCATATACAAAGTGAAATGATATAACTACCATAAATTTATCATGCAAAACCAACCTGAATATTCTGCGGCTCTGCTTTAATTGTGCATGTTTGTTTTTTTAGTAAACTGTCTAACATTCTGTCCAGATGTTGATCAAGGAATGAAAAGAATGTAGTTACCCAGGTTTACATTAGCAAGACTTGAAAATTCAGCAGAAAACTGTACAAAAAGAAAAATCTTATATTAATAACATATCTTATTTTAAGTATTGTTACCATGATTTTAAGAGTTGCGCCAGCGGGATGCAACATCATAAAAGTTGTTAGCGTCCGCTCAGAAAAACTTGCATCCCAACATTCCTCCATGAAAACACGCACATTAAATTACCTCTACAGGAACGCACAATACTGAGTATAATGACCCCTGAAAAAGCATTGGCTTGTGCGAAACGGATACCTTTAGTGATAAGTTTATAATGTGCATATTGAAAATCATAATTACAAATTGCACAACTCCTACTCATTGAAGCATTGGGACATTAACATTATATGTATTTTCTTGACTTACAAATACATTCATTAGTATGCACTGAAACCCTTTACAAGGTGTATTTACTTTATAAAGAGATGTCCAACTCATAACAAGAGTATTTTTACATTATGTGGTAGCCCATACATGCAATACAGATACACGCCAGGCCTACTCTTTAAATTTACATTAAAATTAACCACATATTGAAAAAGGAAGGTGCTTACTGCATATCAATACGCAGCTGGTACGGTAGAGTATCTCCATAGAGGAACCGAACATTAGTCTATATTATAATTATCCTGCCCTTTAGTTTAGAGTATGTAACAAGAGCGGCGATTGGCTGTTACTGAATTGTTGTCAGATATGAGTAAATTGTTGTCGGATGAGGCTGATTATATGCATCATTCAAACATATATTCCTGCACTCTCATTGGTTGAATATTTGTCAGCATGAAATCGAATATATTCTGACATGAAAACGAATATATGCTAGCATTAAATCAAATATATGCTGGCATATAATGAATTATATGCCGTCAAAAATCGATTTTATCCCAGCATTAATTTGAAGATAAGCCAGTTTTAATTCGAATACATGTCTGTATGAATTCAATTTTATGTAGACATAAAAAACTGCCTCCTGATTAGCTCAGAATTAATGTTTGCATAAATGGCATTTATGTTAGCATTAAATAGAATTGATGTAACTATTAAATCGAATATATGTTGTCATAAATATCTGAATTTTGACCACTGTGGCAAACCATACACGTTATGATGTTTAAGAGTCCACACATATGATAGCCTATAGTACAATCTTTTCTATCTCTACAAGGGACAGCAACGTTACAAATAGTTGCACGGTTCTATGCGCTATAGAAGTAAGTTATTTAAAAAAAAATACGTTCTGTCAATTGAACACGATAAATGAAAACATGTTTGCAGACAATGATAGGGATGATTAGCCAAACAGATCACAGGAAATTTGGAAACGCATCACTGACTACTTTTAGCACGAAATTCTTTGTAACGGGGGTGTTGTTAACCTTGAACTTTGCGGTTGATTGTTATCATTTATTTGTTTGAAACAAATTCAATCATCTGTACAAAGAATTGGAAGAAATTGTGGTTCTTTGGAGAAGACGCGTTTTTTTTTAAAGAAAGCAAGATATTATTCCAAAAAGTACGAAAACATGTAATTGGCCACCTGCTAAAATCCCGAATCCTGAGTCGTTGTACTCTTGTTTACACAATTTACATGTTGACACTAAAGGTTTTTCCAACTCCCTGGTTTAAAGTTACAGGTAAAACAGCATGTCTATAAGCTGTTTATATGAATGAGGTATTGTTATAACTGAACGCCATTACTCTTTTAGAGATGTGTAACCATTTTCTTTAAAACTTCCTAGCTTCCAAAATTGTAATAGTTTTGAATTCTTATACGTGAACTCATACTTTCATGTTTGGCTTCATCATCTGTTACTCACAGAGTGTTAAAAGTTGTTGTATCACAGTGTTGTTGCGTTTAATTATTTCTACCTGGTAAGTTTTAAAAAACAAAAGAGCACCTACGGTTACAGATTACCGTTAATCAATGAATCACAGGTAGGGATGTGTCTGTTGTATAAAGCTTTAATGATTGCCTTACGCAACAAACAATAACAATACCACTGAACTGAACTGAACATTGTGGCAACAAACACGTATTTAATGTAGATCCCACCAGTACAGTATACCCACAAAGAAATGTGTAATACCCACTTATAGTACTTGAATCCAGTTTCTGCACTCAGACTTTGGACCAATTCCAATTTGGTATATCGTCTTGCTTGGCAGATCTCTTATTTCTGAAGTTTACTCTTTGAGTGTCCAGAATGGGCACTTCTGTTGGGAGTCGATGCAGTCTTACACAGTTAGCCACATATACAATGAACATCTTCTTGTTGGCAAATAAATTGAAGCCAATGCTTTGATTGGTTGCTGATATTCGTCATATGGTATATTCTTTGGTATACACGATAGTGACTTTGCAACTTATATAGAGACTGTGTGTATACGGTAATTCTCACAATATAACTCCATATCAATTAGATCATTTCATTGTTCAAAGCTGTTTCAAAGTTATGGTTACAAAGATAAAACGGTGATCATAAGATGCCATTTTGATCTTAGTAATACAGTGAAAAGCAGTGTGATGAGACTAACAATGAATTAACAATGACACAGGCTATCCTGAAATGACCATTGACCTCAGCAACTGGCTTCTTGTACTCAACATACTAAATACGTCATTCGCTAAAAATGACACAAAATGCCATGTCAATATAGAAAAAAAAAAACACCATACTGAGTGTGCGGATCTGGGGGTTCTTCTCCATGGATTAAAAATAAATCACTTTAAGATGCAATTTTCTGGCATCTGGCAGTCAAGAATAATAGTACACAGAGAAAGGTATTCTTTAAAAACAGAATGATAAGATAAGGTTAGGATGTGAATTAACTACACAAAAGATACCGTACCGGTACATAATATTAGGGCATCGGCTACTCATCATTTTACTATTAATAACCAGATAAGAAGCTTCTGTATGGCAGATTGTATGAATTTAAAGATAATGATGCTCACTGTGATTAATACAACACATACGACATGCGTCATCATAATTAGATCATCAGATCATCCAGATAATCAGATAGTATGAACTTATAGTTAATGATACCCATGAGTTTAAGCAACACATACGTCATGCATCATCAGTAAGTGGATTCCTTAGCAAAATCCGTCCGGTGTAGCATGTGGCAAATATGTCAATGGTTTTACCATGGTCTAGACGCAGATCCCTATGGATGTAAAACATAGGGAGTGCGTTCCTTCGATCATCCGAGCCATGGTTGACCGAAGATGACGTTTGATGAACTTCAAGATGGAGTTGGCTCGTTCGACACTCGCGATTGTTAGGCAAATGTAAATAAAATGCGTACACATTTCGTGGTATTCGGATACAATTTGTCAGCTTGGTCACTTGTGAGGTTTCTCAATGTTTTCGATATCGTGTTTGGGTTAACCTCTTCAGTAGACCAAAACGCGCGCCACAAACGCACTTCTTGTTTGAATGACGCAGCGTACGGCCCTCAATTTCCAGTAGAAGTTCTGGCTCTTAGAGAGATCCTCATCGAGATGCTTCGACAGGAGGTAGAGAGACTTTATTGAGTCACGTGACTGTCCCATAAACCGTTCACATATTCAGTGATGGGACTGTCAATGAATAAATGAATATCGTTCCTCTGATGTAAAGTGTTCGCATTATCAGACTCCATGTTTGACTTGAGGGTTTGCAAGGAGCCATGTGCTGTCTCAGCCATCTCCTCGCACTGCTTAAACAATCTCTCAAAATTCCTCTTCTCAGTTTGCCCTGATGTCTTCAAGGTCGTTATTCACAAGACCAACATAGTCATAGGCACGGATAATGTCCACTGCCGTCCCCGGCAGCTGAGGCGTCAAGCCCTTAGTGTACCAATATATGTAACCACAAACGGTGAAACATATTATGAAAGTTGAAGATATCAGCTGTGTATGTAATCCCGCTGCTTCGGCCACCGTCTTGGCATTCCATGTTCGCTTTCTGTTTACCTGAATTGAAGCGAGGCATTTGAGTACAAGTCAGCAGAGATCCCTCATATCGTCAAAGGCCGTATGCCTTTCGACCCATCTATTCACAAAAAGTGTTTCATCTTCAGGCTTCCGCAGCCCTCGCCTGTCATTTTAGTGATAGCGTTTTCAAGTTTACGCTGGCGTTTCGGGCCAAACTTGAGAAAAAAAAACACAGACTGCATGAAACAAACCATGTTAAAAATATCAATTAATTGCGAGCATGCGACAATGCAAGGTTGAGTTCATGCAAAGTACAATTTGGATGCCCTGCCATTTTTTGACTTGTCCTGAAACATTTTAGCTGCGCCCTTTCGCTTCCATTCCATATTTCCAGCTCCATCGTAGGTTTTGCGCATTGCATTTCGTTGATAGGCAATCGAGAATATTATCAGCAATGTTTTCTCTCCGTATTTCTTCACACTTCAGGAACTCAAGTTGTTGTTTTGATTGATACATCATCTTTACTATAGCAGATAATCACAACAAGCTCCCCCCATTTGGATGTGTCCGTTACTTCATCTGCGAAGAGACCAGAAAATGGCCAGCCTATTTTGCGTTCAATTCCGCTAGAATTTCCCTCGGATGTATTCTTAAACACAGTCTAGTACATCATTCTGTGTTGTCTTTGATATGCATGCAGCGTTTTTTGGGCACGTTTCCAAGTGACTACTCAAGACATCATCTGATATTCTAACCAGCTTGATAAGGGACTTGAAATTTCCCATATTCCTGTGCGATTCGTGCTCATTTTCAATGGACACACCATCATCACGATGGCCTCTCAGAGACTGCCTTTTGGGCCAATAATGTATCATGCATCTGCTGATCAACGCCAGGAAACGTCTGTTTCGAGCGAACGTTGCAGCTACAAGCAGTCGATGACAAAGTTTCATTAATTCGGGTGTTCGTGCTCTTCAATATAGACAGAAACGCCTTATTTTTGCAGCTGTGTGGATATCATATGAGACCTTCCAGTTCTATCGGCATAAACTATTATTCATATCGATAGGAAACTTTTGCGGAGAATCAAAACCTTTATTTTACTGGTGTTTAGTCCAGCGCCATAGGCCTTTACGGCTTTTATTTCGCCGTTTCTATATATAATCAAAAGTAGGTGTAAAGGGCCACCTGACAGTAACTTGACATACCGCATGAGCGATTTAGGCATACATGGGTAATATATAACATTTTCACAGGGTTAAATTAAAGTGATTTTGTGTCTTTGGTGGAAAAAAGGAAATACACAAAACTGTTCATTTTCAAATATTGGAACTTCATTGAAGCTGCTGATCTGACGAACCATGAAAGTTAAGGTTCCACCATGCTTACTATGCCAAGAACGTTGCATTAATTAAGAGTAAATGATCGAAAGTATCAGAATATTTATGGGCTGGACACCCAGTATGAACATCGTAATATATACTGTCATGTCCCGGTTCAGGGCTTTCGTATAGTGTCAGTATGATGAACCGATAAAAGGTTAGGAACTGTTTGTACTGTATACACGAGTGCTTTGAAGCATGATATGAAATATGGAAATTGTCCTTACTGACTGCACTGAATATAGATTTCATTCATGTTTGCTTTAACGTCGTGCCTCGTGATTTAAACAAGCCAATGAGAGAACGCATTGTAATGCATATTCAGCAGCGACGAAGCATTCCTTGCTCGAAGAACAGCTGATCATCGACGTGACTAGCTGACTAGTGACAGCAGTAATAAGTGTGCGAAACATAGCCAATGGTCACACATAATACTACACTTGGTATCACAAACCTTCGATCCTCTTCACAATGTCACTCTAACTAGGGCTAGGCCATATAGCAAACTTTATCAGAACTAGGTTTTTGACCAGGCCTACTCTAGTTTTCAATCATTATCGAATGTAAGAAAAGAAAGAAAACAGAGAGCAAAACACAAACAAACAACAAAATGGAGACAAGCTTTCTGTAAGACCACAAATGTAGGATCTCTTAAATATGCAATATGTGCTAAATCATTATAAATGATATACAACTTTCATTAAAAGAGAAATACATGGATATTATAATTGAATTACTTAGTAGCACATAGCTAATGTACAAACATCTATCTCCCAAAATGTGTCAAATTAGTCATCACCACCCCACCCCCTCCCTCAGGTAACCAGCAGAGGTTCATGCATTTGTTCTGTTTTTGACAAAAGTGTTCACTTAAACAGAATGTTGTTAAGCCACTTTTTCAACACCTCTCACTTCCACCTCTTTTAGGCTTGGTTACTTCTGACAGAGGATATTTTCAGCCAATTTTTATAGATTTTTAAGCCTGTGGGGTTGAACAATCATGTTAATTACACCTAAGATCTGATGGCTAAGAATAAAGTGTTGACTATTCTGCCTCAAATAACATATCCCTTTTGTCCAATCTGCTGGATATCCTGTAAAGTATCATGTCCTATTATCCCATTTGCTGGATGTCCTTGATAGTTTTCAAACTTTCAAGTCTCATCTCAAAACCTTCCTCTTTGCTAAGTAATTTAAATTAGTAGTGATTTTTCTCTGCATTCTTTGTAAAGCGCTTTGAGATATTCCTTATGTAAAGCGCTATATAAATGTTAATATTACTCTTATTATTATATGGCAAGCCGAGTGGGACAAATCCAGTATAATATATATACTGGTATTAAACTGAATTTATACCAGGATCAAATCTAAATGATCCTGGGAACGATTCTTGAACAGATAAACCTAGGAAAGGAAAAGAATATTTCTGGGAACTAAACCTAAAGACCACGGCACCATTCAGTTTAAACATCAGGAACGATTTGCCGTCCCAGATAAACCAAAACAATTCCTTTGCAATTACAACGGAATCGGATTAAAATAATCCGACACGGATTAAATGATCCTATTTTCCAAAACTTCTGCTAAATCCAGCAGAAACCAGTCAGTCGCTTTGACTTCACAACCATGCCGACACTCTTTATAAAATAGCTTCAATTCTTGCTACTCCTTGTCACTTTCGGTGATCATGCACTGATGAAGAGCTAGTTTTGCTCGAAAGCTCTGCAAAAACCAAACATTGGCTGTTTTACTTCCAATCACTTACCTAATTTATTTATTGTATCTCACTCGAGATCCAGCCTTTCTCTAAATGCAGCATAGTTGTTTAACAGTTTTTACTTAAAGGAGAAGAATATTGTATATAGGTAACTCCTTCAGGTGTAATCAATCTTATGGTTAAAAGTTATAACTGTAATTAACGGTGTGTACAAAAAGTCTCCTTCCTTCCTCTCAAGTGAGAAAAATCCTGCGTACAGCACCACTGGTGATATGATCTCACAATATTCATTGTTTGCTTACAATACCCCACAATATGGTTTCAGTCATTATTCTGGGCACATTGTTGCTTGAACTACAGGATTCTTCCATCTAAAATCTCTGACAAGTCTCGCACATTCTTCATTTCCTTGTTCTGTTAAGGCATTTTCCAATTTTGTGATGTTTGTGGGAGACATTAGTGAATTTTTGGTCAGCTTCTCTAACAAAAGAGTTCCTGGTGTTTTGTGGTTCTTGATATCAGTAATTCCGTCCTCAGGAAGTTGGAAAATATTTGCCAGCAGGGTAGATTGTTCTACATCAAGATGTCCTGATAAATTCTGCTTTAGCTGATCAAAAGATTTGATGATGACTGTAAGGTTGAAAGAAGAGGAAATTGTAAATATTTTAAATTCATTACTCAACATGAAGTGAATTAAACTGAACCTGTTTTATGCAAACAATATCCAGAAATGTGAGACAACAGTGATGTGTTTCTTACAAACACGGCAAAGTAAACCGTAAAAGCTCAGAGATTTCAATGAAACTAGCATAAAATATGATTTAACTCCAGAATGTTTACTTTGAAACAGGTGGTTGAATTCCATTAAGTTTTATTTTCCCTGCAGTTAGACTTCAATAGTTTATATAGACAGTCTTTAAGAGTGTCGCTTTGGTGCAAAAACTGATGTTTCCTTAATATCAAATATTGCAAATAGCTGATAGTTATAGTCCACTTTTTGACATGGCAACTGCATCCTTGACTCCTCTATGCAAAGTAGGATTAGGTGTACAAGTCTCATATGTAAGGAATTGTACGCAGTATATAACATGTTGCTGTTTGAAAGGTATCTTACATATATGAAAGGATTGTAAAGCAAACATCAACACTAGACATACGGCCTACAATTAGTTAACATGCTTTTTAATTGTTAATAACGTAATTACTCACATTCAGGTAGGACAAGGTGGAATGGAGATGTGATTTGGTCACTGTGTCGTAATTTGTCAATCTGTGAAGAGGAAAACATGAGGGAAGCTTGATGATTCTCCTAGAAAATTTGTTTGTGCATATCTCACCTCTATCACTTTGTAGTATGTATCAAAACATGGTTTAAATGATAATGTTAAGATACGTTACTTAGTACTTATTGTTAGGATATTTTGTATGTATTACATTTGTGATATGAAGACGGCTTGTCATAAGGCTTTTCATTGTTGTAAAATAGTAACATTATATTTTAAACCTGTATTATGGATAGCAGTTCATCAATTTAGATAAACAATTTAGAGAATGGTAAACAAACAATAATAAACGGTGAATATAAAAGGAGTCTCAGTAGCTATGATAAATCTAAAGTGAAACGTGTAAACTATTTCTATTCAAAATTTATTTTTGTTAATTCAAACCAAAATCAAGTTACCTGCAACTGAATGCTTAACTGGAAAAGATTCTTTGCAGACATCTCATATCTTGCCTCTATTTCCAGATTGACCGTATCTTTGATCCCTTTATTCTGAAGATGGAATTCTACCTTGTGTCTGTTCTGTAACCATAGGGTTTCCTTAACAACATCCTTTAAAGCCAAAAATCAAGAGATATAATTATTAATTGATAACACTTTTGGGAGCCTTGAACATGATGGTCAAGCTGAAAGGGCAATGGGCTGGTTAAATTAAGAATGCAGGTCACAGATTTTGTCGACTGGATTGTTATGATATGAATTTGGGCAATAGGAAATAACCGCAATTGCCTGTCTTCATCCAGGTGTATACATTGGCAAATGCAAGGAAAATTTGTAAATATAGCTGTGTGCTTTACTTTGACAGCACCCATGTCCCACAGTGGACACATATAGTAAACTGAAGTACTCTACGGCCAACTAATGGAACTATGCATACTGAGATTTATGGGTGTTGTTAAGTCATTTGACAAGACTTTGACCTTCAATCAAGGCTATTGAATATGAACTTCATCTTCTTTTTAGCACTTATAAGCTTTTAAAAGAATGATTATTCATATTACCCTAAAAAAAACCTTAAAAACAAAAAAGAGACCATAACAGTTAGACACATTACAACATACTTATATAATCAGTACAAGGACATTCAATGAGGATGGAATAAAGGACTAGTCCAGAATTAAATCAGCTGTATATAGACAACTGCATCTGGGACCATCTGATTACCTTTCGTTCATTGAATATCATAGGAATGACAGAAGGAGACAAAATAACATGTTATTTGTATAACAACATATGCTAACAAAAATACATACCACTCAACAAATGCATATGGAACAGTATTGATCAATTATTACTAACCACTTTTGTAGGATGTGGGTTACACTGTGGTGTACTGGAGTTAGTGTAAACATGTATAGTTGATTTCCTAGATTTGAGTTGAAATGACACAGGATCATGAATTTTGGATCCCTTCTGCTGATAGATTTCTTCATTGATAAGGCTCTATTAATATAAAAAATGGAACAATTGAATAGTATATGATCATTTATGTAAATTAAGTTGTCCTATGTATGACTTTTAAGCAATAACAGCACCCTTGTATGGCCCTCTTGGGGAGGGGGATGAGGGAAGGGTGGCCATTGTTTGATAAATAAGGGAGATGTTGTAAATATCTAACACATGGAATGTCTGATCTAAATGGATGCATTATCAAAGACCATTAATAGTCTGACCACCTGTTCTCACATGTAATAAATATTTGCTGTCTCATCTTGGACACATGGTCAAGGTGTATTTACAAATGTGTCTGTAATTACCAAACTTTTTGTCAGTTGTCAATGACCACCAACAGTAAATTATTGAACATTCAATTTTGTCCTAGGACATCTGATCAGTGTGTTTTTGACCATGGCAAAGTTCTAATTTTCAACCATCAATGACCACAGACAGCCCTAACCAGCTTATCTCACTTGACCCTTCCCTCAACTATATCAACACAATTTTGACTGTCAGAGAGGTTTTTGCCTGTATGGCATCAAGCTAGAAATTTACCATATCCATCGCTAAGTAGCTATGGTTAACAATGTATCAAAGCTGTACAATTCAGTGAATGAACCATGTATCATTCAGAAAGGCAGACAACTGGAATCCATGATATAATTAACAATACCACTTGAGCTGACAAAATCTGCTACTCACTTCATGTTCCAGAGTGTCATCATTATGAAACCAAAGATTGATTGTCACTTGATCCCCCGATTTCGAAACTCTGTTTACAATCGGTAAAAGACAAACATGCTTCCACATCTTGGGTATGTTAGGGACATGAAGACCAATGAGACAGGGTTTCTCAGCTTCAACTACAAAGTGCTGACTATTCATAGAGCAGCTGAGGTGTTTCTTTTCTAAGCTCCATTTGACAGTTTTATCTGAAGAAAAAACAAAACAAAAACATTTTGCTACAAAGTTTTTCTAACATTGTGAAAGGTAGAATACCAATCCTATTCTTTATCATAGATGATTTTAAAGGGACAGTCTGGTAGTAGAAAATGAAACACTGAATAAAGAGAACATCAGAGTAGTACATTTTCATGTACAGTATCTAACTCTATGTATTGATGCAAGCTAGGGCACTAGACAAACTAAAAATGTACAACACAGCTTGAAGGGTATTATTTTCCTTTGGAAATGTTGTTTATTTCTCCCTAAAATGTGCAACATTTGAATGTTTACTCTCAAGGTACAACTAAAAGAGAACGGTTCTTTGAAACGGAGACATCACCTCCTTCTTGAGAAATTGATTGCTATATTACACAGAACCAGAAGGCTTAGTTATTTTCTTGCCAATATTGTGTTAATGGACACAGGAGGTTTCACATATCAAGTGTTACTTTCATTCCAGCTTTACTCTAGCAGTTACGAAGGTTTGGAAGGTTTTCAGGCTTTGACACATATTGACCTCAAAAGACCTAGACCAACAATAGTACATATGAAGTTCACACAACCTTTTGAATCATTGTAGTTACAAATGTTTCAGGCTTTGACCTCTACAGTGAAGCAGGGTTTTTGTATTCATTTAATATGGAACTTCACACCTAGTGTCAAATAACACCATTATGCACTTTTTGGCCTATCATGTTTACAAGTCAAGAGGTGGTACACACAAGCTCATATACATTCTTCTGTTTATCATACAAATTTTAATGCCTGTATATAATGCTGACTGGAGTATAAAACACAAGACAAAATAGAGAACAGACCTGTTTGTAATACACCAGAGTACACATCAATACCCATCTGGTTAGTTGTAGTAATAGCACAGTGTGGAATCATCAAGGTGACAGTCTTGTGTAAGGTAAGGCTTTCTGGACCAAATTTCACAAAGGGGGTCAACCTTGAACTCTTGTTTGAGATAGGTCCTTTAACGGCAGGGTCAGTAGAAACCCACAGACTAACAATCCTTCCAGTGTGTAGTGCACCAGCCGGTACACGCAGAATGACACCTGCGATAACCATCTCTCCTCCATGCTGATCAAAGTACTGTTCTTTATAAAGATTTGATCCTGGGAACAAAGAAAGTCTCTCTGGAGGAGAAAAGTAACACATTTCATGTAGAAAGGAAAGTATTTTGCCACTTTCATAAAAAATGTGTTAATTGCATATAATGCTTCAATTCACAATATAAAAGTAACCGCTGTAACACAAAACTGCTTCTATTGTCTTTATATACAATGATTAAAAGTAAAAATATAATCTAATAACTTTAGACATGCAATGTTTTATGAGATTAATGGAAATATATATAGAAGAGAAATTTCCATTAATAGTAACAAGACTTCGAAAGGTTTATTTACAGCATCTATATTACATTTCTATTAAGTAGTTACTTCGTGAGTAATATTCCTACGAAAATAAATAAAAATTGAACTTTCTTCTATTAATACTGAAACAGCAAGGGCATGAAATGTGGTCCTTGAATGTCATATAAGATCGAGATTAATTAAATCCGGAAGGAATATAAAAGAAATTCCCGTGTAGCTGAATATAGAGGGTATCTTTACCATGCTCTTCTTTAGCAAGTAGCAACAGCCGTCTTCCCAAGTCCAGTTTTCCATGAGACAATTTCAAGGCTCTTTGGACATCAAGTCTCATGTATCCCTCTTGTATCAACATTTTGAAATTAACTGACAACTTTGGTTCCCTTTTTGAAATGATTTCCTGTTTCTCTGGAATCTTTACCTGAAATAATGATGAGATATTGCAAATTGTTCATAAAATTATATTTTGGTATCATACTTATCATACTGAAGATAGAAAACTAATTACTGCATTTGATTTAGCTTCAGTGAATATTCTAAACTTGATCTCTAAAAACGTAACTTTGAGTAAGAAAGAAACTGTTACAATTTGTAAAAGGATGACTTTTCAGACAGACTTGCATGACAACAAAAATAATACTTTTCATATCAGAAATTACACTCTGTACTGGACCTTCTAATATTCTAAGATCTTGATTTTATGCAAAGTGACTTTTGTTTTAATAGCTACAAGCGTAAAGTGTCAAAGTCTTAACAGTGTTTACAAAGCACAAACCATTTTCTTTTTATCTTTTTCTCCTTCGCTTTCCTTTTCATTCTTCTCCTGTGATGTATCGTCGATGCACTCCAGCACCAGTCTTGCCACCTTATTAAAGTGAATAGCTTTCAATCCTTCATACATTCCGATCATTCTGTCAGGCATGATGAGCTCTCTTTCATCCAATATTTTCAACAGCATCTTTCCAGATTCTGCTGCTGTCTGAATTGTTTCATTTTCTGCTGGCGTGAGCTTAAAATACACGCCTAGCTTTTCACAATGTTGTTTCTCTAGATGCTTTATAATGTCTCCTCTCAACTGTTCATATTTGGTTAAATCTGAAAGTGAGGACATAACATCCACTTTACATTCGAAAAAGTATAGCAAAGAAAAGATATCACATATAAACATTAGAGTGCCTTTGGTAATTGACTGCCAAGTTTGAACAATGAGCAATGTTCACAGCTAACATGCACAAGTACACAACTGGAGCACAAGAAGCATACAAACCTGCATGTGGAAGGTTGGTATGGAAGTCAACCTCTGGAGCGTGCACTCATTAAATTGGTTAAGTATACTGTCCACACCTTGTGTGCAACTTTTCAGCTATTACCCTTGTCTTTCGATAAATTCTAGTCTTGTATACAGCTTCAATTTTACAGTTGCTTTGAGCTTTAAATCAGGTAGTAATCATACTAATTAAAAATGAAAGTTTGCAAGTGGGACTTTTTGGGTGCAGTATCAAGATGTTATTTGTTTCAATAAAAAGTTTTGATGTAATTAAAATGTTTCCCAATACTAAGTTGATATAAGTAACACTCAGGTGTGCCTACTGCTAAAATCAAATGCAACTACCTTTTCAGGTTTACGTAGACACTCATCATGTTCTCTATGTGTGCTTACGTTTTCATCTCCACTAATACACACTTGCCTGGTGTATGTCTAGAATAATTATCATTCATTTTTGTGTCAATTACATTTAGATACAGGCCAGGGTGGAATTTTAAAGTTCATGCATCTGTTCCACTTCCACATAAATACTCACCTGGGGGCAGTCCTTTAAAAAGAATTTCCTGGCTTTTTAGAGTCAAGAGAATGTTTTTTACCTGAAGAATTAAACCAAAACATATATGGGTAATGGGAACTGTAAATGTAGGCATGTTCAACACACAGGAGTGCACACCCTGTGAATGATTAGGTTTAAAGTAGGAACGTAATGTTAGAAAAGGGCTGAACAGCAGACAGACATGGAACAGCACATACTGTAATAAATGTGTGTAATCCAAAAGTTAAGGACTGGTGAAAACAACATTGCTATTATTTAGGCATTATTCCTTAATTGGTACCTAATACCTACAAAACAGTTTCCCATCACTTTTGACCAGTGCATGTAAGAACACACAGGTGATATGTTCACTTCTTCAGCAATTCATTGCATTTTGAGTTACTCATTATTTACAAAGCAACATGAAAGAGTCGGCAAAACTAGGGAACCAGGATAAAACCAGAAAAGGAGGGACACCAAATAGCAGTTTAACAAAGCTTAATTTAATTTCAGTTATGCATAGTATATAAAATTCAAAAGATTAGGATCCATGAGAGAAGGTGCCATGGAATAAACTATAATTCAGTCACAGCACTGACTTTGTTTATTGAAACAAAAGAGCTAGTTTTATATCACCTTGCAAACAGCTGCAAGACTTCCAACCGACAGGACATGAATAAACAAAGAAAAGATCAGACAATAGAAGATGCAACTTAATGTCATTTAATGAAGAGACATATGAGAACACAAACAGCTGGAAGACAATCAGCAGACATAACTCACCTTTGATCGGAGGATAAGGGCTGTCTGGTTCTTTTCATGTTGTGATACTTTTAACGTTACATCAACCATGTCAGTGTCTCCATCGTTGTTTCTTTTAAGTCTAAACTGATGACAGACTCTACTGGCAGCACAGAGGTGATCGATGTCTACATGCTAATGGATAAAAGATATTGAAGATCAATGTACTGAGGATGAGAATGATTGTTATGTAGTCAAAAAATTGTGCTACATAAAAGACATAAGAATTAAGGAAATGCTGGTAAGAAACCAAGACATGCAGCTGTTTACAAATCCTAACATTTCAAAGGCAGCTGGTAAAGATTGTAATTCCATAACAAAGTTTCTGTTTAGTTTGTTCCATGGAGTCGGAACCCACTGGGAATATATTCAAGCTATGAATATACATGTTATTTCAATGTGTGTTGAGAGAATTACTAGGCAGGCATGTTATGTTCTTCATCATTCCTGCTCACAGGACAGCCACTAAATCAACATCCCATTCATCATAACCATTCATCATCACCAAAGTGCAGTCGTGGTGAGTGAAGCTTTTGTAAAACCAAGTAAAAGAATAAATGACCAAATTTCACTTAATAATTCACATACCGGAAGTACAACCCACACAAGATTCTGCTCAACAACATATCACAGCAGAGTTTTGCATAGATTTTGGTCCCTGGTGGGCTTTTTAACCAGAAACCTAGTAGGTGAAAGGGAGACATTCTAACCACTACAACATTGTGGTCCACTTCGGGAAACCAATCCTTAACTACAGGTCTAGTAATGTTAAAAGACAAACTTTAATAGCATTGATGAATTCAAACCTTTGTTGATTCTTCCTTCATGAGTTGGTAACTATCACCGGGCGATGACATCATCAGATCAATGTAAGAAGTAAAATCACTGCCGTCATTCAATGTCCGGGTAACTTGAAATGTTGTATAGTTTCCTAGACTCAATTTGGACTTGTGGTCCTCTAACAGCAACTAAAACATATGAACATGTAAAAGTAAATACCAAAAAAGAACAATCAAGCAGATATTTAATTTATGCAATTTGTTGTGCCTTCACTCTGCAAAGAGAGATCAATACTGCTATAGCAAGTAACATCATCTTTGTTTCTTTAATTTGCTCACATTAGTAATGTTGCATGTTCTTATCAAATCCTCTAAATACTTGTTATGCAAATTATGTGAACCATGAAAACTTGGGTCATGTAGATATATTTTAGGGGAAACATATAGTTTTTATGAAAAATTTTGACTGAAGAAATGTGCCCTTAACAAATCACTTCATAATTTGCCAATGATACACAATACAAGTCAATGTATAGGTCATGAGAGAAAGTAACATTGCCAGTATCTGACTTACAAATCACAAAAAGAAACAGAACTGACGTCTAAGCTACTACAGATATCACCATGGTAACAGGAGATTATCCTCACCTTGTACTCTTCAGCACTGTCCTTACAGAAGCAAACAGTTATTAAGACATCATCTTTGGCATCAAGTATCCCATCGATAAATGGAACAATACGGAAAATGTGCTTCTGTTTTGCTTCTTGGCTGACTAAATTCACAAAGACGTAGCTCATGATGCTAATATCAAGACTGACCATCTCCGGGTGTAGCTTCCAATCAATAGATTTCTCTTCGGTCCAAGTTATTTCACCTATAGTAAGTAATTTTATACAAAATATATTACTTGGTTATCATTAGTCTCAATACGTGTTTGCTGATGAATTTCGAAAAAAACAAACTTCCGAAGCAGATTCAACGTTTTTCATTCTAAGTGCATTCTCACCAGGTGGGTTTCATGGAGAAAAGCTGTCGCAATCGCAAGAAAGAAATTTACTTTCTGTTGCCCCTTATGGCGCGAAGGATGTACCGTAAAATCACCACGACCCCCCACATCAGCATGTTCATTACAAAAATATAACCTATATATACTTGTATTGTCGACTTTTGTTAACCAATTTCACAGAAGAAACGTCTGAAAGATGCTAAATCTGGCGAATTTTATTCAACTCAAAATGTTTATCGACAGATAATTCAATAAAAATAATGATTATTGATATGAAAATTTCATAGAATGGTGTCATTTTCACTAGCTTTCAGTGCGGTAAGCTAAAAAGGTCGAAGTTTTAAATTTGGCAAACATGTACTGAGACTTTAAATATGTACTGAGACAGTAAATATCAAGAGCTAATTATTAAGTAAGATATATTTAACAGAAATGATTCCCAGCATTTAACTCATCGTACTTCTCCTGGTACATTCATCAACTGCATTAAACGTGTTTATCGGTCACCATCTTTACCTTCTTGTAAATGTTTTTGATCTTTCAGACCGGTGAAGATCATAACACCATGTCGATCTGGCTCAGGGATAATAGCCGAGTGAGGAATAGTCAGCTGGGCTGGCTTGTTAAGGACAAGTCCTTCTGGCTCTAGTTTTATCAGGGGTGTCATTCTGCCTCTACGAGCACTTCCTGGAAGGTGTATGTCAGGATCATAGATCACTTTAATAGCAATAACATGATCAGAAGATAAAGCGTCTTCAGGAATAGTCAGATGAACCCCCACGATGCTAATAGTTCCACCTTCATACTTAATCCTGTGTTCAATGTATGAATGATGTTGCCTCATTTCAAGTATTTGTGAATCTTTTCTTTGTTTCGTTACTTCTTCTTTCTCTGTTCTCTCCATCACATTCTCCATACTATAGTCATGATATTCCTCTCTTCCATCAGAACCTTGTGATGGAGTTGATTCATCAACTAAAAATATAATATAAATGGATACTTAAACACTAGTAACTGAAGCCTTAATTGACATGAAAAAAAATTGCCATACTGAGCCAGATTAATGAAATATTCTTTACCAATACAAAAGCCTTGTAATTGATTTATGAAAGAGGTATTATTGAAGGAATCATAATACAAAATAGAATAGGTATGGAACACAAGCTTTATGTTGTTAGAGAATTTGACAAGTGGCAGCAGACAAAGGGAATATCAAATAATCTAGCATCGTTCTCTGAGAGTGACCAACTTTAATGGCTCAAATGGATCATTCAAATATTGGCTAATCTTTGGGAACTAATTTTTGTATTTTCAATCTTATTACTATGAAGAAATGAACCAAATGGGAACATGTAATTGGTCAATAGATCCACATATAATTACTTTTACCATACAAACATCATGATAATTACTAGTTCAAAATAACATAGTGCCTGAAAGTCGAATATTTACCCCTGACTCACACACATTTCTAGACATTTTACTGTACTGCATTATTTTTGTTTTACGTATTTTGATTACATCATTGCATCAATTCTTACCAGGCCAGGCTAGCAGTTGTAGTGCTTGTTTTTCTTTACTCTGAAAGCGGCCAACTTTAGACTGATATGGAGCTAAGAGATTTTCATTTGTTTGGTTTAGCTGAATATAAACCAAACCCTTTTGTAGGTTAGTGACATCGTACATATTGATGATGTTTCGTGTCTTCATGAAGTTAATCAGAGTGATTCCTGGTGTCTCTATTAGAGAAACCCTGCGAAGCATATCAGTTTCTGCCGGTGGTAGACTAAACAGAGTTGCTAATTTCAGAGTGCTGTCTAGAGTAAGATCATCGGCAACATTGACCAATAATCTGCCGTAATCAGCTGAAATGTAAATAAAGGTAAGAGTACAATATAGTTAAGGATCACACTCAGAACAACAAACCAATTGATAAACTGATTATTAAATTAAAGAGATCACACTTTCCTAATGATCAGTTCATTACTGGGTTGATTTATATTGCATTAATATATAACAACAACAAAATCAGTTGAATAGCTGAAGAGACTATAATTTATGTGGAATATTAATAAATTTAATTGCTTTTTAATGTACTGTTGATGTATTACTGCTCATCTACACAACAACATCAGTGTTACCATAGCAACATTACTGGCACCTTTTTAAAGCATAGCAACAGCCTCTCGATGATATTTAAAATAAAATGATTTCAAAATCATTAAATACTCTTCAGATATTAGGATCCTGGTGTGATCTACCTCACTTGATGACCGAAAAGGTGAAACATCATCAAAAGGAATTATCTAAGGCAGTTTATTTTCTATAATATTTCACTAAAAGACATTGGAGGTGTTGATGTTCTTTATGTCATTTGCTTTTTGACCTCAGCAAGGTATACATATGGACATCATTCTATACACTATAAAAACATACTGACCATGCAGGGCCATGCTGCTCCTAACCATGTATGTTAATATAACCCTCTATCAGTTCAAAGTTGTAGGAGTTTGGTATCCAAATACCGCACCTTTATTAGGCATTTACTGTACGTTTGATATTAATTCCTCTAGTTTGGATGATGAATTGATGACGATGTTGAGATGCATGTTCTCTTGAAGCACTCGTGACTTGAAGTGAAGCAGATGTCTCTTTTGAAAACAAAATTATCCAGCTATAGTGCTTTTAAAGTCTCAATGTGTGTTTGTCAAATTTTAAATTTGACCTTTCCAGCTCACTGGCCCTAAAGCTCAGTAAAAATAACAGCATTCTATGCAATTTTCATATTAATAATCGTTATTCTTATTGAGTTATCTGTCGTTAAACATTTTGAGCTGAATAAAATTCGCCAGATTTTTAACGGGTCCATAGATTCTACAAACTTCAATCAAAATGTGCAAGCCCCGCCCAACAGACCATGCGCCAATCAAATCGCTCTATTTTGTTTACGACCGTTAGGGCTGTGTGCTAGCCTGTGTTAGGTCCATTCTCTTGAATAGTATATATCTTTGTTTCGGTCTTACCGATGTAGCTTGCAATATTGTGTCATATCCTTCCATTGCAAGGAATAGACAGGTGTTTTCAGACGTTTCCTCTGTGAAATTGGGTCACAAATGTGGACGATACAAGTATATATAGGTTACATTTGTGACGTGAAAATGGGCGGTCGAAATGATTTTACGGTAAATCGTTCGCGTCATAAGAGCAACAGATAATAAATTTCTTTCTTTTGATTGCAATAGTTTTTTCCATTATACCCACCTAGTCAGAGAGCACTTAGAATAGAAAATATTGAATCTGCTTCGGAAGTTTTTTTCTGAAATTCAACAGCAAACACGTAAATATTGAGACTTTAAGGTTTTCACACTTTCCACCTTGGTGAGCACAAATGACCTTAGACCTTCACAAAGAGATACTGGGCTCTTGAACACATTAAAGGACATCATATGCCTCTATGACATCTAATCAAACTGCCTATCTTAAGATGTAATGTTAACAATTTGCAGATTGTAACCTTTGCTGAGTCATATAACCTGTACCGTCCACCAATAACAATAGGTTTTAGTACTCATTATAGAGAAGCCATAGCCATATTTACCAGCTATTTACCAGCTACTGCAGTTTCCTATCTGGATATATTGTTTTTACATAGTGCTCAAGTTTCCACACCTGGTGACCTCAAATGAACTCTGACCTACATCATATTGTGTACAAACTATAAAATACACAAGGCTATCTTACCACGCATATATGAGCTCCTCTCATTTTCTGGTTCTGGAGATATAAAGCAAATTCACATTTTGCCCTCTGCTGACCCAAAATGACCATTCACCACAAACAATAGGATTTGCTGAACTAGTTGCAGGAAATTCACAAGCTACATATATATAAGATTCGAACAGGATTCCTTCTGTGAGACATCATGTTTACAAGATTGTCACAATATCTCTCTCAGTTGGCCTCCAATGACCTTTGACATTCATAATAAAAACACTACAGATCCTTTGCTCACTAACAGCAAGTTACACACCAAGCTTGAACTACCTGCAACTTCCACCTCTTGAGATATAGTGTAAACAATGTTTTCATAACTTGACCTGTGATGACCCACATGACGTTTCACCACTACCAACAACAATCCCAAACCAGTTCTACCTAAGGGGAACCTACATACCAACTGTGAAATGTACCCCAGTTATCCTTCTGGCGTTTACAAAGTCAGTGGCACATACACGCACACACGCCATCACCATCGCATAGATTCCTTCTGCCTTCCGCAAGGAGTCAAAAAGATTTAACCTGTTTCCGTGATACTCCTTATTGTACTTACATCTCTGCAGAGCTCTTTTGACTTTAAATAGATATCTTGCATTAATTGACATTAGATAATCCATCCTACACTTCTTAAATTTAGTCAAGTCACCACCTCACCACGACACCCCCCTGTCTCCCCCTCTCCGCACATCTCCCCTGATAGCTGTGAAGATCTCCATGTAGGACTAGTTAAGGACAAACAAACTTATATAAGGAAACATTAAACTATGACACGCCAAAACTAACAAAAATGCAGAAACAAATTATGTAAACCTAAGTCATTATTTGAACACAAAATAATGACCAAGAACAATTTAAGTCCTTATATGGCACTAATAGCACCTCCACATAATGACCAAGAACATGTTACTTTTCATGCGATCCTAACACTGCCACATAATGACCGCCATGTCGAAAATATTCACAAGTCCTTATTTGGCGATCTCGCATGTCGCCACATAAGGACTAACAGAGATCATTTGTCCTTATGTGGGGATTCATGTGTCCACATAAGGACTAAGCAGTTCGATAGTCCTTATGTGACGTTTCGAGTATCCACATTAGGACCAACGAACCACGTTATTCCATATGTGGCCATATGCGAGTATCCACATAATGACCAACGAACTGCGTTGGTCCTTATGTGGCGATATCAGAGTATCCCCACAAGGACCGGCGAACTGCTTTAGTCCTTGTGTGGCGATATGAGAGTATCCACATAATGACCAACGAACTGCGTTGGTCCTTATGTGGCGATATCAGAGTATCCCCACAAGGACCGGCGAACTGCTTTAGTCCTTATGTGGCAATATGAGAGTATTCCATATTAAACTTCCTGGAAATTTACAACCAGCAGCAGTAATTATCTATTCATTGTTACCAACCTGCCAAAGTTGATTGCTGTGATACGTCTAGAGTGTCATGTTCTTCAAGTGGGGTTTCTTCCTCCGTAAATGAAGCGGATGAATCCTGAAAATAAACAACATAGGAAAGAATATCTTGTTTGGCTTACTGACACATTAAAGTAAGAACCTCTGTTTTCCTTTCTGTCACCTGTCAAGTTTTGAGTATTTAGCTGATAAAAGCAACTGATTATAGCATCTAGGTGAATTAACTCATTATACATTTCATGCTATTTGTAGTCAAATATACCATGAATTAGAACACTTTTGGTTAGCTCAAGATTATGTTGTCACATTATTATACCATGGACAGTGGAATATTTTATCATAAATTCAACATATTAATGGTCTTGTCACAATATTTTGCTAACTTTGTAAACACACTTCATTTGCTACTGGTGATATACTAACTACAGATACACTATACTTAATCATACTTACCAATTCTTGCTGATTCGAGGCTTCCCTAGTTGACTTCAAGACCTCTTGTAAAGCCATGGATTCTTTGGCATATTCCAGTTGTGACTTCACAAGTTCATCTTTTGTAGCTCTCAGACTTGATTTAGCCTCTTCCAGTTCCTGTCATGTAAACAACACAGTGAATGAGACAAGAAGGATGCACCTTCCAGTGGTTTCTTGCCTCAAATAACCAGAAAGTCAATAACTTATTGAGTCCTTGTCATTATGAGAAGAAACTTTAGTTACAAGATTTTACAACGATCTGAGTTGCTGAGCAGAATGGCAAGTCTCTCAGAATTGATTACTTCATACGTATGCAAAGAGGATTGGAGGTCTAACAAACTTCACTTCTGCATAATCAGACTCATTCTGACTGTAACATGTAATTGACCTTTAACCCCAAGGAAAACTACAGGTAGACATGTGCATAGCAAATGGCTACATGTATGTACATACCAGTTTGAAGTCGCAACTTCTGAAGTGATCGCATTTTCAAATTTCTCAGACTTTTAAATCTGTTGACCTCAAACTACCTTGACCTACATAAAAACCAGAATGCAAAAATGCATAGTGGTTTCAATGAAGTAAGATGAGCTATTTTCTGAATCTGATGTAATGTATAGTGAGGATTTAACACATACTTGATATTAGTAATACAGAGAAAAGCAGTGTGTTGTGACAAAAAATAAATTCGAAATGACGCAGGCTATCCTGAAATGACCATTGACCTCAACAACAAGTTTCTTGTACTAAATGTAATAGATACATCAACATACTAAATATGACATAAGTCCTTATTTAATATTGAAATATTGTGTAAAACATTGTTTCACAAGCTGATGGTGAATCCCCTGGTGAACTCAAACAACCAGTGACCTCCCCCTCAACATTAAGGCAAGTCTGGTACTTAACGTGGTACAATTACATACCAAATATGCGATCTGTCCAAGCTTCCCTTGCAATATTATGTTAGGAAGATGTGTTAGTGTGGAGAGACAGGTAAGAGGGGAGTGAAGTAAATGTGTTGACCTCAAATGACCTTTTACCTCCACCTAAAGCAATAACAGGCTCCTTAAATTCAATATGGTACATCTACAAACCACATATGAGATTTGTCCTTTCTTGCAATATCATGTTTACAAGGTTGTAACGATTAGACTTGTTGTCCCCAAATAACTTTTGCCCTACACCAAAAACATTAGGCTTCCTGTACTCAATGTTGTACGTTTACACACTAAATATGAATTGGTTCGACCTTCCCTTCTTGAGATATCGCGTTTACAAGATTTTCAAAATTTGATCTCTGGTGACTCCAACGGACCATTGACCTCCACAAAAAACAATAGGCTTATTTTACTCCATGGGGTACCTCTAAATACTAAATATGAGGTCTGCCTATGCGTCCCTTCTTGAGATATCAGTTTTATGTTTTCACAATATGACCTCTGGTGACCCCAAATGACCTCCAACATGAACAATAGGCTTCCTGTACTCAATGTGGTGGGCTACACATTAAAGTTAGGTCTGCACAAGCTTCCCTTCTTGAAATATAGTGTTTACAAGTTTTCACAATTTGACCTCTGGTGACGCCAAATGACATTTGACCTCCACCAAAAACGAAAGGCTACATGTACTTAATGTGGTACTTCTATACTATAAATGTGAGGTCTGCCCAAGCAGACCTCACAGAGATATTGTGTTCACATTGTTTCCACATTTTGACCCCTGGTGACCCCAAATGACCTTTGACCCCCACCAAAAGCAATAGGCTTCCTGTACTTAATGTGGTACATCTACACACCAAAACATGAGGTCTGCCCAAGCATCCTTTCTTGAGATATCGTGTTTACAAGGTTTCCACGTTTTGACGCCTGGTGACTTCAAATGACCTTTGACCTCCACAGAAAACAAATAGCTTCTAGAACTTGGTCCAAGTTTTCCTTCTTGAGATATCGTGTTTACAAGCTGGGCGTCACAAACGCACACACACACATATACATACACACAAAGCCATCGTGATTGCAAAGGTTACGATATTCATAAAAAGAACAATAGGGATCATCTGCTCACCAAGGGCTACTTTTATAGCAAGTTTAAAGTTCAAGCAAGTTGTACTTCTTGAGATAGTATGTTTACAAACTTTTCAGACCTAATATGACCTTTGACCTCCATGAAAAAGGATAGAGAACATCTTATCATTAAGGGCTATCTGCATACTAAGTATAAAGTTCAAGCAACTTTCACTTCTTGAGATATCGGGTCTACTTGGTTATCAGACCTTGACCTCTCTTGACCTTAAATGACATTTGACATCCATGAAAAACAATATAGGTCATTTGCTCACCAAGGCATGCCAACATACTAAGTTCAAGCAACTTCTGCATCTTGGAATATCGTGATTACAAGGTTGTTAGCCTTTGATCTCTGGTGACCTTTGACCTTCATGAAAAAGGTTAGAGAACATCTAGTAACTACTGGCTACCCACATACTAAGTTTTAAGTTCAAGCAACTTTGAATTCTTGAGATATTATGTTTACAAGGTTTTCATACCTTGACCTCAAATGACCTTTGACCTCTTTAAAAAACAATATGAACCATCTACTTACCTACAAACCAAATTTCAATATAAAGCAATGTTTGGTTCTTGAGATATCGCATTTACAAGCCAAGGTGTCACATACACAAACCCCCACCCAGGTGTGTTTAACATTCAGACAGAGGACCCCATTGTTCAAATCCATGTACCCTAACCTTAACAATACCCCATAACAATAAAAATTCTTTTGAGGACATGGTGATAATTTAGAAATCACAACCGAGGACCTGGAATTCTTTTGTTAAACTCCTCAGTCAGATACTTGTAAACAAGTGCACTCACACACAAACACCCACATACACGCGCACGTGCAGACCATCACCATCGTATAGGTTTATTCTGCCTTCAGCAAGGAATCAAACATTTATGAGTAGCCAGTCTCTGAAGGGAGAACTTTATTCAAGTTTACAAAATTCTTCACACTCATTTTCAGGCAGGCTGAACTGATAAGCTTTTGACCACCCACTTGAGGGTGTGACTATTGCAAAATTGCTACCTGGCTCAGAGAAATCACATGTTTACAATAAATGAGTGCAGAGAACTGTGACCTAACCTTCACATGCACCTCCAGGAATGGTGGAATTACCATTCTAGAATAGGAATGTATGCCTACCACATTGAGGGACAGATGTTCAATGATAGAATTTAGTCTAGTTAATTATATATTGTTTTAATGTTCAATAAGTCCCATAACACACTTTAATGTACAACAAAGTGTGCCATTGCACATGAAAAATTCCTGTTTGGTTTTGCTAGTTAATGTAAACTGTCACTTGTAACCAAAAAATTAGAACAATACATTGAAACTTCAGCTGAGTAGCAAAACTTCCACATTAAAAGAGCATATTCCACCATGAAATGAATACTCTCTGAAAGTTCTGTCCTTGAGTTAAAGGGATTAAAGACTTTTGCCTGTGCATGTTCTGATTGGCCTCTCTGACCCACATATGAACTTTGACCTATATATTAATACAGTAACAGTAACTGTACAACTGTATATATGAACTAAATATCTTGCTTGCATACTATTCTTGAGACAAATAGCTCATAATATGTTCATCATTTAACCTCTACTGTTGGACATAATAACCATTCCCATATTTCTGAAATACAAGTTGTGTTTGCAAATGGTAACTTACAAATTAACTTTACACTACAAGATCAAGCAGAAGGTAGTCTTGTTCAAAGTGACTAAATTTCGCATGAAACAAGTCAAGTATATTGGTCATCAGTTATCTATAATCACATGCTATGTGAACCTCTTCCTGCTACTGAAGTAATTCATCCTTCTCATCCTTCAATGTCTTCACTTTGTTTTCAGTTGTATTCAATCTGTCTCTGAAGTGTTGTCTTACCTCTTCTGTTGTCCTTAGTCTTCCATTCAGTTGTTGTCTTTCTTCCTCTGTTGTCTTTAGTCTTTCAGTCAGTTGGTTTCTTTCCTCCTCTGTTGCCTTTAGTCTTCCAGTGAGCTGTTGGTTTTCATATTCTGATTCAGTTAGTTTGTGAGAGAGTTCCTGCCTTTTGTCTTCAGATTCCTTTAGTGGATTCTTTAGTACTTTCTGGGAAGACTTTGAATCTGAAAAAAAAACATATAAGATGCAAACATGGTCAAAAATTGTCTTCTACCCAAGAGATTTAGAGATTAAAATGAATACAGTTTAATGTATCTTATTAATTTATGCGGTAAAATCTTCCAGGAAAATATTGCACGACAAACTTGCCCAAATTTAGTGAGCCCACATTTTGGTCCAACTATAGCATGTTACTTGAAGTGATCATGCAAATCATTCACTTTCCTTGGTGTTGATGTAGGCACTGCTTCTGAGGAATTGAACTTAATCAAGCCCTTTCAATGATCCTCAAATATATATCAAGGATAATAAATTACAAAATTTCAAAAGGAAAGGAAATTCCATCATTTGACCAGTCTTGTCTGAATATATCCCAAAACAAACGTTTGAGTTTATCCCATAAGTTACAGACTTATGCAAGGGTTTCACTTTAATGCACGACCTTGACATTGAATGAAACATTTAGTCAGAGTGGAATCATAATGATAAACTTGTGAACATTCAAATTGGATTCTCTTTCTGGCTTGAAGTACTTTACATGCCATTGCTGTTATTCCATTTCTTACCACCTCATTTATCACATTATTTGTACTGTATCAAAGAGTATTGATGGAGGGTTCTTATCCTCTCAACCATGGGTTTTAAGTTATGTTAATACTGTGGTAATCTGCAGTTTTGCATATTTCACAATTGGCCTGCCTTAGTAAGTTCCCTTTTGGCCTCCCATAGATCACCATGTAGAGACAGAGCTCCTCTTAGAGATGCCCTATAAACAGGTTGTGACTCATCATAACAGGTTCCTTCCTGCTACAAAGCTGTCCCCCATAGTGCATGGTGTCTTTGAGCCAGGTTAAGTAATGCCGAGTTGACTGCGTGTCCTTGATTGGTTAATTCTCAGACGATGCATATGTATCTCTACTTTTTTTAATTGTTTCTAAGAAAATCAGTATTAGTGAGCAAGTGAGTAGGTTGGGGAACAGGTGCTCCCATTTCCTTTGTTTCATCACTTCATAATTTGTTCTGCATTTGAGAAGTCATGTTTCTCAGTGAGAAGAGTTCAAGAAGTTGAGTTTAATGGCTTGCTTTAATTTACATCCTTGTGGGAGAAGTGCAATAACTGGTGAGTTTATTGACTATGTATTTCATTAGCTTAACAGTATTTTGGCCACCTAAAAGTAGTCAGTATAGGCCCCAAAAGGCCCAAATTATTGAATGCTATAACTGCTGGAAGCTTTCAAAACTACTTTTCTGGAGGTCTTTACCCTTCAAATTGTTCTCAGGCATTTTTAAGGAACACACAAGATGACTGAATGTCCCAGTGAGAACAATTTCCTCGAATTAACTTTACACTACAAAGAATTTTGACCATTAGTACTTTGAAAGTTTAGTTATGGGGTTTATGAGTGTATATTGGAGGTTCATGGTTGAGATAACCATTATACTTGCATGGCTGACTCATGGTGTAGCTTTATCAGTTATGCTAATTCCTAGTTCTATAGAAAGGTTAAGGAGTCAGTAATTGTCAATTATATGTGGCTATGCATTCAAAATGTGGTGTTCAGTGTTAGGGAGATCTCAAAGTGTTTAAGGACGTGTTTACCTTTAAGGTTAGGTTAACAGTATTGTAGAACTTACAGTGTTTCTCTCTTTTCATACTTTCTGTATAAGGATCTACGTTGAGTTAGATATATGTGGGTTATTGTTTCTGGGCAGCGCAGTGGAAAGTAAGTACTGTACAATGTGGATCTTTGTTGTTGTTAATCAATACAATAGTGTTAGTCCATGCCAGCATTAAAGCAGCATTGTGGACCAAAATGTTCCATCCAGTTTGGCCAAGTTTCCTATACTGTAGTGTCATGTGCCGCTTCAGAGCATTGTATTGTCAGTACGAGTACTATGAATATCAAGTTTCTATCAGATCAATGCTAAATTTCTTAACTATTTAATAAGAGAGTGTTGGTGGACAATAGTTAGCCGGGTTATATTGCAAGAAAACATATAGTATATTATTTTATTCATGTTTCATTATATCTTGTTCAATGCTGCTCCATTACTGCTCCATACTGCTCCTTGTATCCTTTTGTATGATGCATGTTAATCTAGGTTCGTGTGTGCTGTCAGTTTGTGAAAAAGATTGCAGGTAAACAACTTGGATGGTTTTCCATTGTCATTTGCGTGGATTCTTCTCCCTAGACCCCCCCTCCAGGCCCACAAATAGTACTTGACAGCGATTCAATATTAGCTCAAATCATTTTATTCTTTTTTTGTGGGCAATGATTTTGAATGTTTTGCGATTCACAACATATTCAGCTTGTTTAAGCTCTCTGATATAAACTTACCTTTAGCTTGTTGGTAGACAGTCAATACTGCCACCAATTTACTCAGTCCTTTGTCAGAGCATGCTGTCATTAAATGGCTGATGTCATCAACAGAGACCTTCCCTGCCTCTCTGAGATGGTGGACAAGAGAAGAAAAGGGTTCATCACTCTCAATTATATCATCTGATTTCTTAGCTGGAACTTCAAAGTAGTCAAGTAGCTTCTGACAGTCATCTTTCTCAATCAATGACTCTGAGTGGATCAGGAAGTTATCAAATGTAAAGATGTCACTCTATAACAAAAAGACAACAAAAACAAAATCATATAAATATACTGGTGACTATAAAACAAAACAGATGTACAAGTTTGACACATTGAGACAGCAACACATTCCAAGGGAGGGATTTCTTAAAATATGATGGTGTGAGTTATGTGACTGTGCTTTACCTGAATTCCTCTAACAACAATCTTATGTATTTATTCCAGAATAAATTAAAAGAATTAAAAGTTGACAATTGGTTGGATTGATTTTTAAGACTGTACAGGTACATGCTTCTATACTGTACATGACGCTGTATATCGGGCAGATTGTTGTAGATTTATTCATGGCGCCACCAACTTAAAATTAAAGTTCACGGGCTAAACATTATTCTCCAAATTAAGCCAATAAACACTACATTATGGGCCGTGTTTGTGTGGGAGCTAGTTAAAGTGTCTTCTATTCTGGGCAATGTAGGTGGTCAGTCACTTAAAAACACACACAAATAACCATATCTCTAATCCACACTCTCTTCTCATGTTTCCTTAAATTCTTCACTGTGTTGTTTTACATGAGTTTACTATGTCAATCATTGATGTAGGTTTGTACTTTACACAATATTTTACTTACAGAAGATTCATTTATTTAATCTTACAATAGAAATTTACTGCATGAGTACAAAACTAACTAAGAAGCACTATAGGCTGTAAAGTATGGTTTAATGCTTGTAAGTTGCACAGCTAAACTACATGTGCTGCAGATCAATGCCTGCAAAGTCCATTTGCACTGTTCAAGACTTTTTAAGATTTATACACCAATCTTAAAAAGTCTAAATTGTATGTGCAGCTACAGCACTATGAGCTATACACAGCTTCATGACAAAGAATGCATTGAAACATTTAATTATTGAAGCTACGTGCAGTTATCAACTTATTGTAATGCTATTTTAACCAAGGTTCCCGGGTTACTTAAGCCTGTCAGACATAATTTTCAAGTTAATAGGTGTGGCCTGATGACATGTACAAATAGGCCTTTAACAGCTAGGAAGACCATTGTTCTTACACTGGTTGACATGTGGTAATGCTTTCTCATGCATGTGTAGCATTGATCATGTTAAATGCATGTGCATAGCAATTGTATATATGTTACACTGTGTGCTTGGTGACAGCTAATGAATGAGCATCTTCACTAAAGTTAATTAATGTACTCAGTGCATATTTAGACTATTGAGCAGGATATTGTGTATCGTCTCTTATACAATGTGATGTCTATAATAGTTACTGTCACAAATTGAAACTCCAGTATATTTCTTATCAGTGTAGTACAGCTAAATTTTACCGACTAACTTACTTAGCATTGTCAGTAATTAATCCAAACTCTGTTAAATGTTACTTTTAATGACTATTGCATTACACCATGCATGCTTCATAATGGAAATCATAGGCCACCAGTGAAATGAACCAATTGAAGAGAACTGACAAAAATACTGTCAACTTACTCAATGAAACCTCTAGTTATTAAAGTTAAGCCTTTAAATTAGCTACAACTTTCTCTCCTCAGAAGTAATAAAAAATGATTTCAATGGCTTTGTGAATTTTGTAGTCTTAACTCTGTTGACAATATGAATATAAGACAAGGCTAAGGTCACATTTTCCCCTTCTCTTTCTGCATTTTTTACTAATGTGCACCTTAATAAAGCACCCTACATCCCAAAATAGAGGGAATCTTGTGTCGGGCCATTTTATCAAGATTTAAATACTGTCATTAAATCAAGGTATCATCACCGCAGTACTTGCTATACATGTGCACTAATGTCAAACTAATCAACATGGCAGCAGTATGGCCTATTTGTAAGATGAAAATATTGCCCTTAATCTTTCTTGAATTTTACCTCATCTCAAGGTAAATTGCACCTGTTATGTTCTTAACAATAGTTTGCATTGATTTTGTCAAATTTGTATATTTTAGCAGACTTTGATAGCCCAAAGATAATGATAAAGGAACTACACTACATGGTCTGACTGTATGTCAGGCAACATTCATTTTCCATCACTTTTCATAAAAAAAATTAGTTTTAGATTTTCTTTATAGAAATAATTTCAACAAAATACAGCACTTATTGCATTAAATTGAGAATATCTTGCATTCACTAATACCATATTTGTAGCAATTAGCAGCCTGATAGATCACAAAATGAGACAAACTATATTTCAAATTTGGTCTAATATTGCATAGTGCAACAAGCATCCAATGGCCTAAATTTGTCATAAAATTTGCACTTACTTTTCCATCATTTTTATCTCGCTCTTCAAAAACAAGTAAAAGTTGTGTTTTTCATAAAATTCCGCATTCACTAGTAACAATTTGGTAAAAATTAGCAGGTTGTATGTTCAGAAAATAAGAAGAAATATCTTACAAATTTTGTCTGTTGCTCTAATATTGCAAAGTGCAACAAGCATCCAATGGCCAAATATTTTCATTAAATTTTGCACTTAATTTTCCACCATTTTTATGTTTCTCTTCAAAAACAAGTAAAAGTTGTGTTCTTCATAAAATTCCGCAGTAACAATTTGGTTAAAATTAGCACGTTGTATGTTCAGAAAATAAGAAGAAATATCTTACAAATTTTGTCTGTTGCTCTAATATTGCAAAGTGCAACAAGCATCCAATGGCCAAATATTTTCATTAAATTTTGCACTTACTTTTCCACCATTTTTATGTTCCTCTTCAAAAACAAGCAAAAGTTGTGTTCTTCATAAAATTCCGCATTCACTAGTAACAATTTGGTAAAAATTAGCAGGTTGTATAGTCAGAAAATAAGAAAATATATTTCCCAAATATATTTACGTTGCTCTATTATTGCAATGGGCAACAAGCATCCAACGGCCTAAATTTAAAAAAAATACACTTACTTTTCCACCATTTTGATCTCCATCTTAACAAACAAGTAATAGTTGTGTTGTTCATAAAATTCCGCATTCACCAGGGAACATTTTTGTTTATTTTTTAAGCAATTAAGACAGAGAAAATAAGGAAATCAAATTTACATTTACATTGACAGTACAAAACACTTCCATGACAACGTTACCAGAAACAGCAAATCCCAAAGCAAAATGTACCTTTATTTTTCATTAAATTTTGCAAAGTAAGTCTCAAAACATCTAAGAGTGTCTTCTCGTCACTTGTTCGTATAGAATGAAACCCAATTTGTTGAGCTTCAATCAAAGGATTGGTTTAATAAAAGTGATAACTATTCCTACTTTTTACCATAGGCCTATATTTTCTTTAATATTAGTACTTACTGTGTGATATTCATATAGTTCTCCAGTTGTTTCAGTAACCAAAAACAATCTGTTTATGTTATTATTGATCCTGATTCTCATGGAATTATCAGGAACTTTAAAAGAAGCCAAGATATGACCCCCAGAGATGGAAGAATGACCCCCAGGTAGAGAGTAAACAACAACTTGTATACTCTTACCACCCTCCCATAACACATATATTAATCCTTTCTCTTCACTGACTGTTATACTACGTGGGCATCTGTACTGTGTGTTTGTATATTCCTGTTCTATTTCTCCCTCACTATTACACAATAAAGCTCTTTTGGCAACAAACCGGCCTGTAGTACAGATAAACATTTTATTATTACTAACTGTTATATCACAGGGACATTCTACTACTCTCAATCCTTTTAAGGTGATTGTCTTCTTTTTTCTCAATTCTCTCGATTCTAAGACAATCACCTCATTGGAATATAAACCGACATACACTAAACCATATCTGGTTGTCATACACCTGGCTTCACCGTTAAACTTCCCTTGATTGACCAGATCGCCATTACTACTATCGTACAATGCTATCGTATTCCCACAACACGTTAAAAACAGACGATCATCCAGTAAACAAACAGACCGCCATGATGAACCAAACTCGGTAAATTCCTCAGAAAAATAGGGCTCTGACGTGCATATTAACGGTTTTTCCTGAGAATCAGAACCAACTTGAAACATAAACAGATCGATAAAAGTGTTCTTTTTCTTGCTGCTATATCCAGCGACTACCAATCGGCCTGTATCTAGCACGTCCATGGACCACACACTGTAACCATCTTGTACTGTGAATCTTGGTATCGTTGCAATTACTGTATGCACTCTGTGTGTGGAAGGCAAAAAGTGAAAAGTTAGGTCAGGGTTGGAAGCTTGTCTCCGTGGTAACGATGAATCTAGAGTGATTTTTGATCGAAGGAATGTGATGAACAGCTCTCAGACTGCGAAGTAGGTAGGCCTACAGCCTAGGTCGATCTTACAAACGGTACTGAATTGTTAATAAAATGCCGCAGTATTGATTTATGCATGCAATTACAAAGTCATGAACCACACAGGCAATTGGTAAATTATAATCTCTAAGATATAAGAAATGAGACGTTCAAAGGCCTAATAATTAGGATAATGGCCATATAGGTCCATGACTTACAATAGTTTCCCATTAAGAACCCCATCGCACATTAACGTGAAGAATGTAAAGCGGAGTATAATAAGTGCTAGAAATTGGAAAATCGACCAAATAAAATAAAAGCTCATTAAAGTATCTTATTAAAGTCGAAATAAAATTCAGAATGTAGAAAGACATTTCAGATTTATTACTGTGTGTACGGATATGAAAATATTCCTTTCACAAATTTCTCTCACATATAATTAACATAATCGACTGACTATAGCCCTTGTTAATTGGCACTAGATTGTCAAATTGATGAAGTTGCATAGTCTATATTTAATTTTCTTGAACAAGGTTTATTCATATTCAGTATTCATCGTTATCATATGTATGCACTGATACAATTTGTCCGATCCTGTGTGTTGACCATATGTACATGTTTGCAAGTACATTCTAAATCATTTGCATTTAGCGCCAAAAAGGAGAAATAGTTAGAAGCCCACAAGTTGTAAGTGGTGGAGCTATTCAAGAAATCTAACTTTGTCAAAAGGTTCCGCTGATGACAAATGATGGCGCTATTCAAAAAAGCAAACTTGGTCTAAAGTTTTCAAGGGGCGACCTCAGACAGGATTTTAGTCTTGAATTCTTCCATATATTATAATCCAACAAAAACAAAGGACCGATTTGACTGCTAGTAATAATGTCTCTATAGCTAAAGAGTTTTCCAAGATATTTACCTTCAAATATGCTAAAACTCTGGAATGCTCACTTAAGGGTCCAGAGATCGATGATGTCGGCTCCTCAATGCAATCCTAAATCTTAATGTTAATCCATTGTTTTAAAATTCTAATAACTCCACCAAAACATGTTCTGTTATCTCCATAAAAGCGAAAAGCTCCCTTGGATGGTATTTAACAACATGGGCACGTGAAATATTTCCAATGCATCTCAACATGGCATTTGAGGCTATAACAGTCTTCACGATGACTTTTGTGTTGTATCTAAGAAACTGACCCACCGTTCTTTGTATAAGACTAAACACGGTCCAGTCACCTCATTGGGATGAACCTCACTTGTAAAAAGGGTCATTTCTTTAAAATAAAAAATGTTGTGGACATCCAACATAGGCTAATAGCCGGGTATTTTAATGGTCTACAACATATCAACTTTAATTTGTATACCTCAAGTCATCCTTTGTGTCTACCAGACTAAGCCTTGACATAAACCATTTGTGATATATCCTGGCACAATTGACCTGATGCGAGAAATCCGACGGGACACGTTCCTCCTGTTTTGCAACAAAAACGTTAAGAAGCGCCTCGTTTCAAGATTAGAAGTGCCCAGTATTGACAAGTATCGTTCTTTATCATTTATTTTTTATTTTTGTTGAGACATTTGGGTGAATTTTAACCAAGAAATGTCATTTTGCTGATCAGTAAATTAAACTAATCAATCGAAAGGTCCTATATCGTTTAGAATAATGGAATTTGTGGCACAGAATGCCTAGAGGATCCATTTTATCGGCGATTTGAGATATTCTACTAGGAGTTTCTACCACCCCTCTCCTTAGACGCTGAGCCGTTTTCCCCATTTCAGGAGTTATCTGGGAACGAGCAGTCCGGTTTATGAAACATTTCCAGTATACAACATTGCTTGAATATAGGTGCATGTAAAGTAAACACATAATCAATACTTTAATTTCTTGTACTGCCATGTATGAATGCCTAGTATAAACACATTTGGATCTTTTATAATAATAGAAAAACGTAGTAAATCTTACGAGGTATTTTTGGTGGCCATTTCAATATGTGCTTATTTAGTTCGGCCAAACTTATCTTAAGGCAGCGGGAGACCTGATCTGTGGATAAAATTAGGAAAATCTTAAGAAAACATAAGACTTTATAAATAAATTGTTATCGAGAAATATTGCAATTAATAAAGAAATCATCGTGAGGGAAAGAAGACTTTCTTGGATGTTTTGATGTTCAATGAGCAACCGTGTGAAATGATGATTTTGGTCGTCGGGAAAGATTCCCTGGACTTATTCTATAATTGATCCTCGATTCTAAGGTCTGTTTATACGATTAATTAGGAACTTAACGTCACATTTGTATTTATTTCACGCTGGATTGCGAAAAAGACGACGAAATTCATATACGATGGTTAAAAGTTTATTTTTTAATATTTTCATTCAAAATATCCCTTACAGGCATATTGTACTATTTAGCGTTACTTTCCGATACAGGAGTGCTGTTAATAACAAAAAAAATCATAAATGTTTAATTTACTTACAATGATAGACGTCTGTGTAACACAGGTGCATGTGAGGTACAGCTAATATTCTTCGAAAGGTCTAGGATATAATTTTGTTCCTGATGTAAATCGATACGTGTCTTTGTATGCTGAGTCGCGGGATGGTCAACGAAGCGTGCAGTGATGACACAAATTTCAAACAGAGGGCCCTTTGAGATAATTTAAAAGACAACGAAATGTTATGACTTGTATTAGAAGATGAAACAAATTCTCAAATGAATATTATATACTAAACGATGAAGTGCGGGGCACAAAAGAGGTAATGGATTGATAACTGCTATAGTAAGAGAGGACGAAAGGCTTGATCTGAGCTGGTGTCCAGCAGAGGAATAAAATAAGAAATTACGCCCACTAACCCTTGACCTCTTATATAAACATTAAGTCAAGTATTGAACTTTAAGCAGTTTAGAAAGATATTCCTTTTTGTCTTACTGAACGTAATTGACTATTATCTTGAATGTCATGACGTAATTTAATAAATACATCGAATTTCATTCACGGAAAGAGGAAGGAGAGGAGGCGAGGGGTGGGGGTTGGTGTAAAATCAAAAAAGGTGATCTGCCTGTAAAGTCTACAGATCGTTCATATAGTTACATAACCTGCGATACCCCCTCACTCTCCCTCAATCTAACGTCTATTGAGTAAGTGGGCCAATATGGTGGTGTTTAACACTTCTGTTACACCTCATTCGAAACTAGGTCAAGTTACCGGCATTAGACGTTTCTTTTGACCAAGTCTTCACACCCTTTAATGTGACAACGTGTTGAAACTATCGGTGCCTGTTTTTTTATTTGAGTTTTGGCCGTGGTGCCCTTCTCAATTGCTCTGGTGGCCCTTTTAATATTATCTTATTTCGAGCCCTGCAAAGCTGAAACCTTCACCCGAATTACTCAAGTCTAGCTTCGAAACAAGTGTATCACATCCACGTCCCTTTCTCTCTTTACAGGCTGCTAAATACACCAAATCATTCTGTCAATATAATTAGTGTCCACTTTGAGACCCCTTGATACTCATAGTTGACAATCAGAAAAAGCTTGATATACATATGTTTTGTTTGGCAAGGATACAGCCCTAAATTTTTGGCAAGACTCCAATGTTGAAAATACACTGAAATTCTCAGTGAACGTTGTCCTCAGAAAGAGTTACCCACCAACATGAAACTAACATCATTAATTGATACCAGTCTAATGTACGTCTGGACAATATTATATTTCTTTCTCAAGATTTAAGGCTCCATAGCAGCAGGGTCAGTGTCACTTACAATTGCTCAGAGAGTACAGACAAAGCATTTGTGACTTGAAAAAGGTTCAATTCATGCATATTTCAGTTACTTGCCATGTTTTCTTGCCCAACTTGTTTTCCTTTCAGGCAGATTCCATACATGCATTCATACATCATGTTCAGATTAACCACTCTATTTCTATTAAATTTCGCATTCAGTGTGGTAAGGATGGTTGTGTTGCAACATGTTCGGCAATTTAAAAAATCATGTACTTGAGAAACACACACAAATCTTGGAGGGTGATATTCCCAGAGAAAGCACTGGTGTGAAACAGAATGTCCTGTGTGTGATTCTAGCATAAATATGGACCCGACAGTAATATGAAGAAATCTTCAGCTACACATGCATACTTGCATTTTAGTTGAATGCCAATTTGAAGGATGTATCAATACTTATGATACTTCAAATTCTTTTAGATTTCATTCATGTACTCAACATTTTAACCTTTGTTGGTGGTGAAAATGATGATGAAATAGATGATGGAGGGGCGTTACAGTCTACAAATGTTAAAGATATCCAATTTTCTCTTAACATACACTGTGCTTACTTTATGTTATCATTGAAGAAGGTTTATCAGGCTCGTATTACATCATCAGAAAACATCGGTGACCATTACCAGTTACTTAATTATTTGCAATCAGAAAACCATGAGAAAAATGTGTACGCAATCTTGACAACAGTAAATTGGGCAAGAGTGCCATCTCAGATGTAAGAGCTGCATTGACAGAAAACTGTATAGATAATCCATTGTTAACACCATGAAGACTGAGACCCTACTTGGAGAACACTTTAACCTTCCAACCATACCATTAATGAAATGTTCCTACAGGGGATTGATTCCTTAGGTAGTCGCCTTGACCTAGTAGGAATCAGCAGAGAAAGAGACTGTGGATGCAACGCCTTTGCATCATTCAACCTCACGGGCTCAACATTCAGGAAGGACGTGACTAACTTTTCTTTTGTTTCCCCGCCCCCTTCCATCTCCCATTGTTCCCTGTCTCTACTCTTCTCATAGCTTTCTTCCACCCATTTTTATCCACACCTTTCTGTCTTTGTCTTTCTCTAGTTTATTCCCTACCCCCTTCCCTCAATCCTCTCTTTGTCCCTCCACTGTGTATCTCCTACCTCTCCTCTTCTCCTGTTGGTTTCTTTCATCCTTCCCTTTATCCCTTGTCTACTAATCCCCTTACATCTATATCTTTGTGTTCACCATGCTCATTAACCTTTCTGTGCGTGTTTTTGTCCCTCTTGTTACTGTACGTTACTTGTCATTTAGCCATTGAAGAAGATCCTGCTAGGATCGAAATGTCAGGCCAACTTACTTTTACACATTCTCTTACTCAGGCTCTCTAGTGGATAGTCAGTTTGCTAACAGATTTATTGTAGTTAGATGATGTCAGAAAAGAAATAAAATCTTCCTACACACAATAATAAATGAATGTGCTAGTCTAATTGAACCGTAAACCATATCCTCGGACAAAGTAAAGAAAATGTATCAGTGCACCTTTCAATACATCCAGATATTGAAAACTCAATCAGCATTATTTAATAAATCACATGTGTTTGATTACGTTGTTTTTGACAAAGACAAACCTACTATTATAGGCATTTATAGAGATGTGGATGATGGTTATAATTTCAGGAACATGCCGTCTTTAGTATAAACCCTACGTCGCTTCATTCTATTCTTAATTTTGATGAAGAAGAAGTGGTAAGCCCTCCTTATTGTCCTAAGCAAAAGCATATGCTTACTTCCTTTTACTATGTTATTGGGATCTGCCACCTCAGAAAAGTGCCACATGAACCTGAGAAAATATACAGGTTAAATTTCTTTGCTAGTTGGTGATAAACTTGGTATGAATTACATGTCTGAATGTTTTAGTGGTGGCAAGACACATAGGATTTGAAGACACGGTATGGTTACAAGTGATGATATTAAAAGTAAGTTAAGCCTTAAGGAATATATCTTAAGGAGCAGAGAAACATATGATGCACGTTTGAAATTTGCAAAGCAACACCCTGCCCTTTGCTCAGCATATTGGATCTACAGGGAACGTCCTTTGAATAAATTAAACCATTTTAACAGCATGAATGGAAGCCCTCAACAGATCATGCATGACTTAATGGGGGGGGGGGGGGGGGTACCATATGCACTTTCCCTTGCTCTGAACAAGTTTCCAGGCAAATAGTTTCTTGACTGCAAGTATGGAAACTCTTGGATAAGGGGAACAAACCAGTGTCAATACTAAAAAGTGTAATAGCAGATCACTTCTTGCTTTCAAACAGCTGTTCCCCGAGGAGAGAGTGTAACAAAACAGCATTATCTGTGGCATTATGCTGATCGAATACTGAAATATGTGACACTGAAAACTATCTCGTGTATGAGGTGTGATACACGAAGAGTTGAGATATATTGTCAATGTGTCCAAAAAGTTCAACCACCAGCAGAGTTAAAATTAAACAGGCATGTTTCTGTCTGATGAATTATTCTTGAAATCAGAAGTTGAAATTATAATTGATTTGACTAACATTATTGTTTAGATGCAGATGTAGCTGGTTTGGACAGCATTAAAAACATGAATGTTAATGAATTTGAAGGGTGTTACACAGTGCAGGTTTGTGGGATAGGCTATGAGAGGGGGATGGTAGTATTATGGATTCGGACAATGTGAGTGTTTATCATTGGCCTCACTAGTGTGTTTCTAGCAATAGGGAATGAGATATGATTTATTGTTGAAACATATTCAAGCCAGCATATTTCAAAGGTAAGCTCATACATATTAATTGAAGCCAATAGTTTCTGCCTTATAAAAATTGACTGTTTAATAGTTTGTTACCCTTTAAGTGCTTACAAAGTTCCTGATGGTCACTTTGTGGTCCCAAAGCATAGTATAAATTTTGATTAAATTACGCTCTCTTTAGATTTTGCACAAAAAATTGGTATTGATTTATTCTTCCAAGTTTTCAGCAGATGTGAGGAATAACTGGTAATCAGTTTTGCAAACCACAAGAACTAGTTGAATTTGGTCAATCTAAGAAGGCCATTGATATATAATATGGAATGAAAATAGAGGTAGCCAAGCAGCTTATCGACAAATATCCACACTCAAGAGAGCGCATTGGTTCTGGCCATGACGCATGGACTGCTGCAATTGACAACAATATGAAATCAATGAGAATGTAAACTCCAATCCTTTTATTGAATAACCTCAGGCCAAGTAAAGGAAAGGAAGTTGCTAAAGGTAGCATCATCAACAAACCTGTAAGGGGGAAAGTACCAACCTGGCTTAAAAAGGAAAGCAATGATAACCAATCTTTACAATAACCTCTACAGGAACGTAGGCCCTACATTAGTTATAATGACCCCTGACAACACATTGGCTTGTGCGCAACCGAAGCATATAGTGATAAGTCTATCATATACACGGAAAGGTCAAATGATGAAAGCTGTAAATCGTATACAATAAAATTTCTGTCAAATTCTGAAGCGGGATATTTTGCCTTAGACTAGTTACCATATATGCTTGTCAGGCATCATGCAGTGCATATTGTCTCTACGGGGTATACAAGTCCCTTACATAGCGTCTATGAAAATGTTGTGGGCTACTAATAAGCTATGAATGTCGGGAACCTCATTGAAGAAAAACGAGTTTCAAGAGAGAAAATGCAAGTATAAAACTACCGCACTTTAAACTGATTTACTTGAAGCCCTGAAACGATGTAGAAAATATAACGTATGGATCTCGACGACACAAGAACAGGCCTCTAAAAGGCCTAGTACTAGCTCCTCGCCCTCTTTCGTAAGTTAACCATTAACAGTTACCCAATGCAAATTTATTCTTAAGTTTTATTCAACCCTAGCCATTTCCGACCCCTTTCCCATTACAGTATGTAGCCTAAATAACCTGTTTACGCAATGTCGATTACAAACTGAAGTGCCAATGGCTACTTTTGACGAAGTATGAAGTATATAGTTTTCACTCACAAACTAAGTGAAGCACGTGGTCAAAGGGACCGCGAAAATGTATGCAAGTTTGCGAAGAAGAAATAACAGTGGTGTGATTGCAAATTTACTTTGACTAGTATTAGCCAATCAAATCACAGGAAATTTGGAAACGCTTCATTGAATATTTTCAGCGTGAAAATCTCTGTAATGGGAGTGTTGTTAACTCCGTTCTTTGCGGTTGATTGTTATGATTCATTTTTTATTTCAAACATCTGTTCAAAGGACTAGAAAATTGTATTGGTTCTTTGAGAAGGTGTGTTGTTTTGAAAAGAAAGAAAGAAAAATATGCATTCCAAAAGTGTTTTTTTCCAGAATCCTGCGTGCATAGCAATGCTGAGGGGGGGGGGGGGGGGGGTGGTATTGCACTCAAAATAGGGTACATCTGACTTGATTCAGAATGAACATTTATAATATACTACACATGCATGTTCACTTAACACCGTGTATCTGAATTTACCAAAAGATAACAGTTTTTCGATTTTATTCCTAATGCATCCAGATCTCTAGCAGTCTGTTGTGCATCAGTAAAGATATCATCTTGTTAGGATAGAGGGGTGGATATGGAAATTTTCGATTGTTCTTTAATATTTTGAATTGTGTATTATGAATAATTCCAGGTTTCCCTTTACCGGAATTATAACCAGAAGCATTCCAAGAAAACCTATGCCAGAGGTTGCTAAAGAAGTCAGTTTACTTATATAAGTTTCATGTGAAAGAGAAGTGATTCATTTAACCATTTTTCCAATGATGATAAAAAATCAATAGTAAATATCATAATTAACAAAGTATTTTAAAAGTTATGAAACATTTTTGTGCATTATATTCTTATGGTAAAACTTTTAGGCAACGTGTGAAGTTCTTCGTGCAATTAATATATAAGCAGTAACCTAAACATTGAAAATATATTTATTTAAGACATAGGGGCAGGGGCGTGTATCCAAAGGGTCGGGGGGGGGGAGTGCGACCCCCACTTTTGAAAATAAACCCATTGACAATACAATTTTCACACAGTAATTTCCCCCAGAGAAGAGCCATTTGTTAAAACGGGTAATGAACCAAATTCGTTGAAGGTAAAACTAAATCAGTTTTTTTTTTTGAGAAAACTCCAAAGGGTTTTATAGAAGAAATATCAGACCACGGTTGCAGCAACTCAGTCTGATGAAAAAAGAAAACATTTTGAACATTTCACACAATTAATCCGAGAAGTCTATCGTTTAACCTATCACACGATTAATCCGAGGAAACACAAATGTTCGTTCCAGCAACATTAAACCAGTTTTGTACTAAACGTTTACAGATTTTTTTTTTAGAGTGAAGTAGGCTAACCGGTTGTGATATTGCCCAGTATATTACTTTCTAACATACATGAGGTCTAGCTGGCTTGGGACAAGAGTGTCATCTCCTAACCCACATACTTAGTAGCATGAGTAATATTATGCCATTCTGTGTTGCTAGGGACTTACTAAGAAAAAGAGAATACGTAAGCCTATGCTAACTGCAAACAGATGGCTTAGTCTGGAGAGTTATACACATTTCACTGAGAGATGAACGGCAATATATAGAGTATACTGGCATTAATACACTGGGAGTGGGACAAACCCTATACTAGAATATCTTTCAAGCAGGTTTGTAGCCAAGGTGGGCCGCGTCGTGTGGGCCCGGCACTCGAACTTTTTGCCCGGGACTCCTAACCGAAATAGTCTGTGCCGCCTATAGCAAGATTTTCGCCAGAAATAAATTCCTCACATTCCGAACTTGGCGTTCATGTATTGCTAGCGAAAATAAGTCTTGCCAAATACATCTGAACTTTACATATATATTTTATTTTTTTTAGTTTATTTTAGATTTCCGTCAAATGTTATCAGTATAGCAAGAACTGTTGTATTGCTTCTTTTCTTGGTGCAGGTGCTATTAACGTCAGCAAGTGTGTAAACTGTTCATGTTTTGCTGGTTGGTGAGGGTTCATGTTACTTTTTACAAAAACTGCTTTAAACATGATGTGTAAGCTTTAGATTGGATTCCTCTGATATTGTGGTTCACAGATAGCCCATGGTCCACAAATGTGTGATATTGTTCCTGGTATTGATATGGTGCATATTAACGAGTAAATAGGTTTAATGTAAAGTACCGAAACAGTGATGAGCAACCATATATCTAATATTATCTATAATGATAAGTTGTTTTGTTATCATGCACAGTTGGCATGACTTAATGTGAAAATATTGGTATCCACAATATCTCATAAATGGTACTCTCGAAGTGCATAATATATTGGTAATAAATGATCCCAATTGCTAGGCAGTTAATGTCTTCTAATGCAACTACCTTTCCATAGTCTCTTCCCATAGTATCTTGCTTTGAAGCACTCTTATCGGTTATGCGAAGCTACATAGTCTGTAACTGTAATGTGCACATGGTTATGGTGTTAGTGTGTTGATATCAGGTAACTTTGGCTTTTTTATGGCTATGTACACACATTATTTTCATGTTTAAGCTTGTCATAACGCATATACTATATATTACTCAAGTACACCCCTGAGTGACGTATCAAGTTGATGACATCACATTACATGTTATTAATTTATATATTGTTTTTATATTTTTGTTATTATTGTCATCGTTCATGAGGGTAGTCCTGCTCAGTGCAGAAGCACTGTTTTCCAGAGTAGCCCTCAATACAATATGCATTTACAATATTACGTAGTAAAACAAAGGTAAACATTAAAAAGGACGCCCAAAAGATACCAAACAAATATCAGACATCTAAACAAAATATATAAGTTGTCATCTTGCGTTTAAAAATACACATTTGACAAGCATTTCGTATTTGGGGTAAGACTGTTTCAATTGGTTGAAAGGTCGAATTGGTTAAAAGAAAATTGATATTGGTTACCTTATGTATAGCGTCGTTTCGTCGAATCGGTTAAAATGGCAACGGTCTGGTACGTATACAAACAAATGAACGTACGTACTGTACTGTTTGTTCAAAAACTCCCGCTCAGTTGCAACTGGAAATCTCGAGTCACCTTTCAAGTCCGCGAGCGTTCATATTGTAGTTATCAAGTATGCGTGCGGACTTACATGTGAACAAGGCCAAATTATAGCGAATCAAAGGAGCGAAGCGAATCAGCGGAGCGAGGCGAGTCAGCAGAGCAAAGCAAATCAGCGAAGCGAATTTTGGACTTTGTTCACATTTAAGAACGCAGGGGCGATTATTTTTTATATTAGGTCCGCGAGGAGGATCATCAATTAAGAAAATGACGAGTTCACATTTAAGAACGAGTGAGTTTCGTAATAAGTCCGCTTGCGAGATTAATAAACTGCGCAGTCGTGTTAAGGTCATATAAAATGTTCACATTTATGCCATCAGTCTCAATTTAAATCTATATATCCCAGTTTAAAACGATGATATGTCGAATTAAATCGGTATTTGTCAATTTATATCGACATATACCAATTTAATTCGACTTATACCAGTTTAAATCGACATATACCGATTTAAATCGACATATACCAATTTCAATCGATGATATTTAAAATAAATCGGTATATGTCAATTTAAATCGACATATACCAGTTTAAATCGATGATATGTCGAATTAAATCGGTAGAAGTAAATTTACTTGGACTTATACGGTGATGATTGACATGTGTATATACTTCACGTGTAGTCACCTGACAAGGTGGGCGAATACTTAAAAAGTTCCAGAATAACCAAGCTGGTAAGCTAGCAAGGGTGTCCATCATAATTTTGTCAATGGTAATTATGGACAATTACTTGCAAAGAGATTTCAGTGTAATAAAAAGGCTGACAAACTGTTATGTCAATGACGTGCAAGTATCTCAATGCAAACTGGGTTTGTCTACGTGTAGCTATAGTATAGGAATGCTTTTAGCCAATATAAACATGCAACTGCATAGGCCTTAACTACGTACACATATGCAACTACCTACTCCAGTTACACCATAACCAGAGATGATATTGTTCTGCAGTAGGGCCTACTGTAAGGTTACGTTTTACTGTAGCTAAATATTTACCCAGGGTAGGGGGGGGGGGTAACAATTCTAGTATTCAAGCTCAAATAATGCATTCTACTGTTTATTTTCAATTATTTGCGCACCTTGTCAGGTGACTACACGTGATGTATCTCCACATGTAAATCATCACCGAATGGCCCGCCATAAGATGCGCCATAGTGAGTAGAAGAACCCTATTGATTTTGGTGCTCACTTCATGAATATTAATGAGGTCACGGGGTCAAACGTAAACATCTTAAAACATCGATGCTAATAACTCTGCAACCAAAAGTCCCAATTTTTTAAATACTTGGTATGTTGGTAGATAACGGGTACATGGTCATATATGTTCAAGTTGATATTATGCATATTAATTAGGGGGCGGGGCTTAACTTGATTTTCACTAAAATAGCTTGTAAACACGGTAACTGAACAACGGCAAGTTGGATTGAAGTCATACTTGGTACATAGATTCGCCATAGTGAGTAAAAGAGCCCTATTGATTGATTTTGGTGCTCATATCAAGAGTATTAATGAGGTCACAGGGTCAATTGTAAACATTTTCAGAATTGAATCATACTTTGTGTGAAGGTGTTAGTAAATAGCGGGTACATGATAATGTATATTCAATGTGATATTATGCACATTTATTAGGGGCAGGGCTTGAGTTGATTTTTGCTAAAAATAGCTTGTAAACATGGTAAGTTAACATATATACCAGGTAGGTCCACAGTCAGCGAAAGAACCTTGCTGATCAATTTAATCAACAATGATGAAAGCTTGGGATTATAATCTCAATTGGCAATATGGCAATATATATATATATTGAATATGTTAATGAACTAAATCGATGATATGTCAATTTAAATATGGTATACGTCAATTTGAGTTGCTGGAAACTGGTATAAGTCTAAGGAAATTGACTTCTACCAATTGAATTCGACATATCATCGATTTAAACTGGTAAATGTCGATTTAAATTGACATATACCGATTTATTTTACATATCATCGATTTAAATTGGTATATATCGATTTAAATTGATGGACTGTCATTCAGTTTGTTCTAGTCTCACGAACTTAAAGGTGACTTTTATGCAGTGTTGGTCGAATCGGTGCAAAGAAAAATAAACTATGTTTACGTATAGCGTCGTCAGGTAGTGTTTCTGTTAAGAAAGGCCAGGCCTGGCATTTGAACAAACACAATGTAGGTATACCTCACGCCTACTGCACGCTAAAAAAAAAACGCAAAATTATAACTGGATAGAGCGGATATTATAACTTAGTAGGAAATCTCAGGTCACCATAAGTCCGCGACGTTCACATTACATTTGTTAAAAACGCAAGAGGGATTGCAGTAACCCCGAAAGAAGGATTATTCTTAAGAACGCACGCGGACTTGAGTACGAGTACGCGAGCGTTCACACACACATAGATAAACCCACATGCATGCAAACCTACATACACACAAACAATCGTACACACATAAACACACATACATACACACACACATGTTTGTGTTTCATTCAGACCGAGGACCCCATTGTATTTTCCATTGTTCAAATCCACGTACCCTAACTTTAACAATACCCCATACAATAGAATTCTTCCGAGGACGTGGTGATTCTTTAGAAATCACAACCGAGGACCTGAAATTCTTTTGTTCAAGTCCTCGGTCAGATAGCAAAACAAACGCACACATACAGACACATGCACTCAAACCGATGAAAGCATCATACTTCAATGACATCGTGCAATAGCACCAACATATAGGATTAAAATTATCACAAATTCATTTCTATGCAGAGCATCGCTTTTTTTTATTCAAAATGGTATCTTAAATGGTATCTTCATTTAATATATGTTTATTGATATTTCATTTTTTTTTTCAGTTGACTAACATTTTGAAAACTGTTGCTTTTTTACTAACTTTTAATTTTCCTTTAATCGCTTTTATGGAATTTATCTATGTTACGTTTTATTCTCTGTAATTTATGCTATTTATGTTCGTCCCCACATTCCTCCATAAAAGATACACATTAAATTACCTCTACAGGAACGCACAATACTTAATTATAATGTCCCCTGACAAAACAATGCCTTGTGCGCAACGGATACCTATAGTGATAGGTTTATTATGTGCATATTGAAAATCATAAATGCAAATTATATGGAAGCGTGGGGACATTACTATTACATGTTTTTCTTAAATGACAAATACATTCATGTGTATATATTGAAACCCTTTACAAGGTATACTTACTTTATAAAGAGAAGTCCAACTCACAGCAAGAATATTTTGACATAATGTGGTAGCCCGTACATGCAATACAGGCACACGTCAGGCCTATTCTTTAAATTTACATTAATATTAACCACAGATTGAAAGAGGGAGGTGCTAACTACATTATCAATACGCAGCTGGTACGGTACAGTATCTATATAGAGGAACCGAACATTAGTTTATAGTATAATTATCCCGCCTTTTAGTATAGAGTATGTAACAAGCGATTGGTTGTTACTGAAATGTCAGATGTGAGTACGTTGTTGTCGGATGAGGCTGAATTGTTGTCAGAAGTGATTATATGCATTAATCAGACATATATTCCTGCACTCTCATTTGTCGAATATTTGTCAGTATAAAATCGAATATATTCTGACAATAACTCGAATATATGCTAGCATTAAATCAAATATATGCTAGCAAAAAATGAATTATATGCCCTCATAAAATCGAAATTTGAGAATTTGAAAATAAGCCAGCATTAATTCGAATATATGTCTGAATGAATTCAATTTTATGTAGACATAAAAAACAAACTCCTCCTAATTAGCTCAGAATTAATGTTTGCATAAATCGTATTTATGTTAACATTAAATAGAATTTATGTAACTATTAAATTGAATATATTTCCTCATAAATATCTGATTTTTGTCCACTGTGGCCATCCATACACGTTATGATGTTTTAGAGTCCACACATATGAGAGCCTATATAGTACAAACTTTGCTAACTCTACAAGGGACAGCAACGAACTTACAAATAGTTGCATTGAGACCGTCGGTTCTATGCGCTATATAAATAGATTATTAAAACAAAACACGTTGTGTCCATTGAGCACGATAAGTGCAAACAAATAACAGGAAATTTGGAAACGCATCATTGACTGCTTTTAGGATGAAATTCTTTGTAACGGGAGTATTGCTAACCTTGTACTTTGCGGTTGATTGTTATCATTTATTCGTTGAAACTAATTCAATCATCTGTTCAAAGGATTGAAGAAATGTTGGTTCTTTTGAAAAGTTGCGGGTTTTTTATTAGAAAGAAAGATATTCATTCCAAAAAGTAAGAAAACATGTTATTGGAAACCTGCCCAAATCCAGAATCCTGTGTCGTTGTACTCTTGTCTACACAATTTACACGTTGACACTGGGGGTTATATCTACGATTTGTGCAAACATATGAATACTTTCTCCAATTCCCTGGTTTAATGTTGTATGTTAAACGACATGTCTATTAACTGTTTATATGAATGAAGAATTGTTATAACTGCACGCCATTACTCTTTTTGAGATGTGTAACCATTTTCTTTAAAACATTCCTAGCTTCCAAAATTGTAATGATTTTGAATTCTTATAGATGAACTCATACTTTCATTTGTGGCTTTATCATCTGTTACTAACACTGTGTTAGAATTTTTGTATCACAGTGTTGTTGTGTTTAACTGTTTCTACCTGGTAAGTTGCATCACATGATTTAAAAAACAAAACAAAAAGCACCTACATTTCAGTTTACCGTTACGCAATGAATCACAGGTAGGGATGTGTCTGTTGCATAAAGCTTTATAAGATTTATTGCCCTATACAACAAACAATAACAACACCACTGAACTGCACAATGTGGCAACAAATACGTATTTAATGTAGATCCCACCCGTACAGTATACCCACATAGAAAAGTGTAATACCCACACGTTTATAGTACTCGAGTCCATTTTTCTTCACTTGGACTTGAGACCAATACCAATTTGGTATATCATCTTGATTGGCAGGTCTCTTATTTCTGAAAGTTACTCTTTGAATGTCCAGAATGAGCACTTATGTAAGGAGTCAATGCAGTCTTACACATTTAGCCACACATATAATGAATATCTCCATGTTTAAAGCAAATCATATGAAGCCAATTAATGCTTTGATTGGTTGTTGCTATTCGTCATTTGGTAGATTTTTTGGCATAAACGATAGTGGCTTTGTAATTTATATAGAGACTGTGTGTATAGGGTAATTCTCCATTCCAAGTAAATCCTTTCATTGTTCAAAGCTGTTTCACAGTTTTGGTTACAAAGATAAAATGGTGATCGTAAGTTGTCATTTTCATCTGAGTAATACAATGAAAGCAGTGTGATGTGAAAAACAATAATTCACAATGACACAGCCTGTCCTGAAATGACCATTGAACTCAACAACTGGCTTCTTGTACTAAATGTGATACATCAACATACTAAATACGACATTCGCTACAAATTACACCAAATGCCATGACAAGATAAGATAAGGTTAGGATTTGAATTGAGTACACAAAAGATACCGTACCGGTACATAATATTAGGGTATCGACTACCCATCATTTTACTACAAACCAGATAATCAGTTTGTATGAATTTATAGTTAATAATGGTAACTGTGATTTTAAACAACACATACGCCATGCATCATCAAAGTCAGATCATCAGATCATCCAGATAATCAGATAGTATGAACTTATAGTTAATGATGCTGTAGCGAAATTTTATCATTAATTCTAAAGACAGTTGCACTTCATCACAGTTTGTTTACAATTGTCAGCTGATTTAACTACACAACCATCAATTGCCTTTAACCATCAACAGACCAGCAATTCCTTTTTAAATCATCTCTTTTGTTCACTGCTGGCCTTTTCAACATTGTGACTCAATAGAATATAAATCAGGCAAGCTCACCTGTTGTTGAAATACCTTCACTACTGTACCCTAGTAGATGTTTTTGAATCATGGCAACAACTGGCCAATCAAGAAACGGTCTGAAAAAAGCACATGACACAATTTTGTAGATAAATTCCTTGTGCATCCATCTTGGTAGAAGGACTTCACCCTGGAAGCAAGATTTTTCTGCTAGACACATGCAACAGTACATTACAACGCATCTGCACTACATTATGTTTTATTAGCTGCATTTTCTACCAAGAGGAATTCGCATATAGATTTAATCTATAAGATATCACCTCGCATTGTAAAAACATTCATCGCTTGTGCTATCCGAGGAGGAGTTTTAATTTCAAGCGTATTTTTCGTTTTGACGCGTTTCGTCGGAGCCTCGCAGACGTGGTCGCTTCATTTCCTACGCGCGGTTTTACCACTATCAAAGGAAATTCTTGTGCTTTTATTTAATGAATGATAATTATATAGACATATCATGCCGCCGGGCTCCAGATGAGTTATTTTGTTGGATTCCCACATCTGATCTTAGCAGTTCGAAGAAAGAGTCATTCATCAAGTTACTGGTGACCTTATTTTACTTATCGCTTATGTTAGGAATTCATTACACGAGTACAAACAATGCCCATAAGTTTAAACAGCACATACGTCATGCATCATCATTAAGTGGATTCTTTAACAAAATCCATGTATCATGTGGCAAATATGTCAATGCATTTACCATAGTCTAGACGCACATCCTTATGGATGTACAAAGTAGTAGTGCGTTTCTTCGATCTTCACCCATGGTTTAACGATGATTATATTTGATTAACTTCAAGATGGAGTTGGCTCGTTCAACACTGGCGCTTGTAGAGGCAAATGTAAATAAAATGCGTAGACCTGTAATGGTATTCGGATACAATTTGTCAGCTTGGTCACTTGTGAGGTTTTTCAAGGTTTTCGATATCGTGCACTGAAAACTTAAATTGGTTCACCGACTAACATAACGTTAGTCCATCTGGTGCCTCTCCCGACTAACATAGCCTTAGTCAGTTGATATACCGACTAATTTATTCCTTAGTCAGTTGGATTTCTTAGTGGGTCATCTTAGTCCGTCAACTTAGTCGATCAACAATTTCTTAGTCGGTAAATGTATATTAGTCAGTTACATTAGTTGGTGACATTAGTCGGTCTTTACCGACTAATTTATATGAGCCACCGACTAGTTTATAGCAGGTTTTACATTAGTCAGGATGGTGCCTCTCCCGACTAACCTTTCTTAGTCGGTATCGACTGACTAGTTGCACTGACTAGAATCACTGAAAAAAATTAAACCCGACTAGTTTCACTGACTAGCATCACTGAAAGAAAAGAGAGCAGAAGAAACACAAATAATGTGTACATTGGCAGTATTTATTTCTGATAAAACTTCTGATGTCTACAAAGGCTGACTTTCGACAGATAGAGAAGAAATCACTGTAAACAAAAATCTGAAAATATGATTTTATTCCAACAAAGTTAAGACAAGTTAATGGATCAAACATGAATCGCAAAAGTATAGCACTGCACAATAATGCAAAGTTGAATCTTGGGCAAGGGTTCCTCATGACTTTCGTTTTAAAGTGGTACCCCAAATCGACACCAGTTAAGTCTTCACGAACAAAGAGTGTTTCTCTCAACTACAAATGGCCTCCCATTTGTCTTCAGGAAGCCAAAATCTGCACCATTATTGACCTGTGAACAGAAAATATGATATACGTGTAAGCACAGATACAGATATAGCACATGATAACTCACATTATCATAAACATACATTTACATTAAAATTTTATAACATATTGGGAAGTATACATTTAAATCTAGGTCCCTCAAATTATAAGCCAGGAATAGCAGCTTTACCAAATAATTATTAGCTTTGCACAGCATAACACCAAGTTATTTTTCAAAGCTTAATAATTATGTTAATCATGTTAATAATGATCCCAATAGACCGGGAGCCCAGAGGGTTTGGTTAGCTGGGAAGGTAACCAATTGCCTTGTACATCACAATGTTCACAGTGCATTCCTGTATATGAAACCAGACGACTGGCAAACCGACTGTGGTGGGTGTGGCTGGGAGAGCAATTTTAAAGTCACCTGATAGCTAACCTAGATCAGTTTTCATGGTAACACATCAAAGTAAGTACAATGTGTCAGGTATGGCCCCAAGAGCAACAAATGGCCATCGCCAGTAATTATTGGTGGTGGGGTACCCCTGCCAGTGATCTATAATTGACCCCTCAAGGCTGACCTAGGTCAGCTCATGAGGTAACCACTTGAAACCTACTGGAAAATGTTGGTTAGGACTTCAGACACAACTGATGGGCATAGCCAGTAATTTTTATTGGTGGGGTACCCCTGCCAGTAGACCCCCAAAATGCCCATCCCCCATTGACCTAGATGAGCTCATGATGTAACCAGTTGAAAACTACAGTACTGGAAAATGGTATCACTTCATATGTAAGGGATGGGCATTTCCAGTAATTTATATTGGGGGGGGGTACCCCTGCCAGTAGACCCCCAAAATGCCCATTCCCTCATTGACCTAGGTCAGCTCATGAGATAACCAGTTGAAAAATTACTGGAAAATGATAGGTATCACTTCATATGTAAGGGATGGGCATTTCCAGTCATTTACATTGGTGGGGTAACCCTGCCAGTAGACCCCCAAAATGCCCATCCCCCATTGACCTAGATTAGCTCATGAGTTAACCAGTTAAAAACTACTGTAAAATGATTGGCAGAACTCTATATGTAAGGGATGGGCATTTCCAGTAATTTATATTAGTGGGGTACCCCTGCCAGTAGACCCCCAAAATGCCCCCCCCCCCCCTCATTGATCTAGGTCAGCTCATGATTTAACCAGTTGAAAACTACTGGAAAATGATTGACAGGATTCTATATGTAAGGGATGGGCGGACTCTGGCAGTGGTGGCCCACCAATATAAAATACTGGAAATGCCCATCCTTACATATGAAGTGATACCGATCATTTTCCTGTAGGTTTCAACTGGTCAAATCATGAGCTCACCTAGGTCAATGAGGGGATGGGCATATTGGGGGTCTACTGGCAGGGGTACCCCACCAATAAAAATTACTGGCAATGCCCATCCCTTGTATCTGAAGTCCTAACCAACATTTTCCAGTAGGTTTCAAGTGGTTACCTCATGAGCTGACCTAGGTCAGCCGTGCGGGGTCAATTGTTGATCACTGGCAGGGGTACCCCACCACCAATAATTACTGGCGATGGCCATTTGTTGCTCTTGGGGCCATACCTGACACATTGTACTTACTTTGATGTGTTACCATGAAAACTGATCTAGGTTAGCTATCAGGTGACTTTAAAATTGCTCTCCCAGCCACACCCACCACAGTCGGTTTGCCAGTCGTCTGGTTTCATATACAGGAATGCACTGTGAACATTGTGATGTACAAGGCAATTGGTTACCTTCCCAGCTAACCAAACCCTCTGGACTCCCGCTCTACAGATCAGTGAAAATTTGACCAAACTTATGAAGCTTGCACGTAAATGATATACTAGACTGTTTTTTTTTTTAAAACAGGTTATGAAAAGTATCTTTAATATCATTAAACAGTTGGGTACAATAGTTAAACTCACTCTTCCATCTTTTTTCTCTATGGTACTTGTTCCTTTGCTTTTTGGGCTCTTGGATAAACTCTTTTGTTCTGCGAAGGGTACCAATATATCATCTTAAAACATGTCTTTAAGCCATATATAACACAGTTCTCCTCTTCTGTTGTTGCCTCCACACTGGTGTCGTACATCACAGGAAACCTCACCCTTGACTTAGATATTTGGCTTTTCAATTCCTGCTGGAAAAAAGAAACAGCAAAGTATTCATCATTTGAAAAAAAAGTAAATAAAGTTGTCACCACAAAGTTATGTGAGATTTGCTTCCACTATAGTCTCAAAAAACAATCCCAAAGTTTGAAGCAAACTGTATAAAGCTGAAAATTTGAACGAGAGTGTCATCACCATTGCAACCAGAATCAAATGCCCAGAATACAGAGATAATAAAACATGGGCTAAATCTTTGTTTGTTTTTATGATCTTTAAAAATATAAAATTTTAGAAACAGAAATGCACTGAGCCAACTTATTTATAGGCCTAATCGTTTTTAGTTGTTATTTTGCTTGCTCACATAACAAGCCTGTTTAGACCTAGGCTAGAGGAGAATCAATACTTTGTTACACTAAGTTTGTCTTTCGGTCGTTTTGATTTAGTCTTACTAGTAGTACTAAAGTATATAATGGACCGGCGAAGACTAGAGAATACCCAGAGTTTTAGCAACTGCGTTAAACTATATCATCTGATCTATTATTTACGTCAATGAGTTTCATTCAATCTAGGATCAAAAAGAGAAAACTAATTAATCTTAACCTTTAAACTTTGCTACTAAACAGATATGCTTGAATTACAAATAAATGTCAAAAAAACATCATAATCTACGAATCGATGCATATAATATACATAAACAGAATAATTTGAATTCGCGCAAGTGAACCCTGCACTACATTGGACAGAAAAAAAAACGTGCAATTATAGACCAAACTAAACATACTAAATTTTCCGTTACTTCTACATAAAATATCAATACAAATACAACAACTTACTCTTTTGGCAGTATACTAAAAGCACATGTTATAATAACTTCAGACTATCAAGCTTTCCTGAGAAAAAACGGTTAATACTTCTTACAGTAAACAAGTCGACCGTGAAGGAATGTCGCAATTGTTTCCTGAGCGTGACCGGAAATTAAATACTAAAAAATGATAAATGAAAAGGTTAAATAGAACTGAAGCGTGCATCCTGACTGCTCGCAACATATAATACCGTTGACTAGCCAACATAATTTGTTCAGCCTACTGTGACTGTACGTTTGAAGGTCTAGCCTTGCTTATTCAATATCACAAAGCCTACCCATTTAGATTCACATGGGAAATTACAGGAAATCTTTACCAAATGAGTGTAGACTTCAAATAAACTATTGAGACTTATAGTTCCAGCATTTGTTTGGGAATAAATTAGAAGATTATGTGCCACTGTTCAGTCTAGCCCAATACACACATAACACATTGTTAATTGGTGTTTAGAATGCACACTGTAGTGTTGAGAATGCACTGCAGTACCCAGTAGAAGCCTATAGGCTACTCACTGTCATTGCACTTGTGTATTGCGAAACGCCAGCGTGACAACGGTAGCGTTACACTAACCATAATACATGAGTACTAGTGCCAGTGCCCTAACAATTAACTTTAATTTTACCTTCAAGTTAAAGGAATAACAGGTAGGCCGATGATGGCAGTTAATACCTCCATTCTTCTAAAGACCTTCTTGGGTGATTTACGGTTGAAAGTTGCTTAGAGTGATCGTATGAAACTATGCCAAGTCCAGCAAGCTGCCGTTGCCTCTCGGTTTCCAAATTGAAGTGAATCGAATTGAGTTAAAATACATTAGTCCGTCGACACCGACTAAGCTACGATTATGGCGTAAATCGGGTGTCCGTATCGTTCTTAGTCCATGGGTTAAAATACCTTAGTCCGTCGCCACCGACTAAGCTGCGATTATATTTTCCTTAGTCAGTGTAAACTGACTAAGAAGCAGCGATGAAACGAAGATTTTTGCTAGTTCGTGTGCATTGACTAACGTTACAAACTAATTTAACGTTAGTCCGTGGCAATATTGACTAGTTTATTTTTTCAGTGTGTTTGGGTTAACCTCTTCAGTAGACCAAAACCCGCGTCACAAACGCACTTCTTGTTTTATGAGAAAGCGTAAAGCATGCGCCTAGGCGCCCTCAATTACCAGTAGTATGTTCTGGCTCTTAAAGAGGTCCTCATCGAGATGCTTCGACAGGAGGTAGAGAGTCTTTATTGAGTCACGTGACCTTCCCACAAACTGAACACACATTTCAGTGATGAGACTGTCAATGGATGGGGTGAATATGGTCCTCTGATAATAGGTTTTGGCATTATCAGACTTCACGTTTGATTTGAAGGTTTCAAGGGAGCAGTGTGCTGTCTCGGTCATCTCCTCGCACTGCCTAAACAATCTCTCAAATTCCTCTTCGCGTTTTGCCCTAATGTCTTCTAGCTCGTTCCTCACAAGGCCAACATAGTCATAGGCACGGATAATGTCCACTGCCCTCCCGGCCGCTGAGGCGCCAAGCCCTTGGTGTATCCATATCTGTAACTGCAGACGGTGAAACATATTATGAAAGTTAAAGATGTGTATGTAATTCCACTGCTTCGGCCACCATCTTGGCATTCCGTGTTCGCTTTCTGTTTACCTGTATTTAAGCGAGGCATTTGAATACAAGTCAACAGAGATCCCTCAAATCGTCAAAGCTGTATGCCTTTTGACCCATGTATTCTCAAAAAGTGTTTCATCTTTAGGCTTCCGCAGTCCTCGCTTGCCATTTTAGTGATGACGTTTTCAAGTTTACACTGGCGTTTCGGGCTAAACTTGAAGAAAAAGCCAAAAGACTGTATCAAACAAACCATGTTAAAAATTTCAATAATTTCGAGGCTTACGACAATGCAATGTTGAGTTCATGCAAACTACAATTTTTGTAGGGTGCCCTGTCGTTGTTTGACTTGTCCTGAAACATTTTAGGGTGCCCTGTCGTTGTTTGACTTGTCCTGAAACAATGCAATGTTGAGTTCATGCAAACTACAATTTTTGTAGGGTGCCCTGTCGTTGTTTGACTTGTCCTGAAACATTTTAGCTGCGCTCTTTTGCTTCCATTCCATATTCGCGGCACCATCGTAGGTTTTGCGCATTGCTATTCGTTGATAGCCATCGAGAATATTATCAGCAATGTTTTCTCTCCGTATTTCCTAACACCAAGGGCGGCGGAAGCACTTTTAATCTGGGGGGGGGGGGCACCAACGTCGAAGGGCACTTTTGCAGAACTTCGATAGGGCTGATGCAGTCTGATATTTAGTACCCTTTATAACTCTTATTGTATTATCTTATTTGCGTATACTTCATCAACGCCACCCCCCCCCTTCAGTGGCGGAGCTAGAGGTATTGGTCAGGGGGCGAGAATGGTCTGTAGGGGCGCTTTCGACACTATCTAAGCGGAGCGCCACCACAGGTTGGCGCGGAGTGTACATACAGTTTTTGATAAAGGTACTCCCTAGATCGCCGCAAATGACCCTTTCCAGGCCTTGCTAATTTGCAGATAATGTGACAAATGTCAAAAGATAGATGAGAGAGCAATAAAAAAGTCAATAATCGCGAATAAGTAAAAAGTGGTAAAAAGCTGAAAAAACGCCAGCAGTCCATTTGAGTGCGTCAGGCGAGGGTTGGGGGGTACCGCCCCTCACTGTATAGACGCTCCGCCACTGCCCTCCTCAAGGAAACAATGCATACTAGCACTGCAATATCTAATGTGCAAATTGGGAAACACGGAAAAAGAGGTGAAATCATTATTAAGTCCAATTCCCTGCACACACGATCGATAAATGCATGAAAGCAAATGAAATATGTCAAAATACGAAAGGATGGGGTAGGTTATGGTATATTAAAATTATACTCATTATTCATAGTAGGCTATAAATGGCTTCTGCTTATACAAAGTCACAATATAATATAGCAATGCATTTTTGGAAATGCATTAGGATTTTTGTGGCAATTTGAATATGCATAAATGGCACTCACCAGAATGTTAGAAGCCTTGTGGTAGTAAACATATGCGTAGGAGCCGGGGGGGGGGGGTGGGGTCTGCAGCCCCCAACCAATAATTTTTTGGAATATTCGGGCAATATGCTGAGAGTTTTTCGGGCACCTACTGAAAGAAAAATAATATGCATTGTGTTTTTCAATGGTTAAACTGATATTGTTATCAACATTATTATTGTAACGACTTTATCAATAATTAAAACCAATATGGAACGGTAATAATACGACAAATGATTGTATGTTATTGGCATGCGATGTAATGTTGAGCAAAATTTTGGGAATATTTTCGGGCAAGTCGTTACAGCCCCCAAATCAAATTGTGCTCCTACGCCTATGGTAGTAAACATTTCAAACTTAATTTAAAACCCGAAATATTTCATTCGCCGTGGGTTTTGCGTTGTAAACTTTTTTTTTCTTATTTAGAAGTTTCTATGTAGAAAAAGGGCACTTTTTTAGCCTGAGGAAAAGTGGGGGGGGGGGCATGTGCCCCCTTTGCCCCGGTTCCGCCGCCCTTGCCTAACACTTCAGGAACTCAAGTTGTTCCTTCGATTGATACATCATCTTTACTATAGCGGATAATCACAACAAGCTGCTCCCATTTGGATGTCTATAGCTTCATCTGTGATGAGACCATAGAATGGCCAGCCTCTTCTGCGTTCAATTCCGCTAGCATTTCCCGCGGATGTATTCTTAAACAGTCTAGTACATCATTCTGTGTTGTCTTTGATATGTATGTGGCAGCTGTTTCTACACGTTTCCAAGTGACTTCTCAAAACATCAACTGATATACTAACCAGATTAATAAGTGACTTGAAATTTCCCCTATATTCCTGTGCGATTCGTGCTCATTTCATTGGACATGTCATCATCACGATGGCCCCTCAGAGACTGCCTCTGGGCCCATACTGTTCAATGCATCTGCTGATCGACGCCAGGAAAGGTCTGTTTCGAGCGAAAGTTGCAGCTAGTAGCAGTCGATGACAAAGTTTGGTCATTCGAGTGCTCGTGCTCTTCAATTATAGACAGAAGCACTTACATTTTTGCAGTTGTGCGGATATCATATCAGACTTTCCAGTTCTATCGGCATGAATTATTATTCCTACCGACAGGAAATTTTCGTTGAAAAGCGAAACTTTTATTTTACTGTTGTTTAGTACAGCGTCATAGGCCTTTACGGGTTTTTCCGCCGGTTCTATATTCAAAAGTAGGTGTAAAGGGCCACCTTACAGTAACTTGACATACCAAATGAGCGATTTAGGCATACATGGGTAATATATAACATTTACACAGGGTTATACTGACTTGGATTTTGTGTCTATGGTGGAAGAAGGAAATACACAAAACTGTTCATTTTCAAATATTGGAACTTCATTGAAGCTGCTGATCTGACGAACCATGAAAGTTAAGGTTCCACCATGCTAACTATGCAAAGAACGTTGCATTAATTAAGAGTAAATGATCGAAATTATCAGAATATTTATGGGCTGGACACCCAGTATGAACCTCGTAATATATACTGTCATGTCCCGGTTCAGGGCATTCGTATAGTGTCAGTATGATGAACCAGTAAAAGGTTTGGAACTGTTTGTACTGTTTAAACGAGTGCTTTGAAGCATGATATGGAATATGAAAATTGTCCTTACTGACTGCGCGGAAGACATATTCAATTCATGTATGCTTTTACGTCATGCCTCTTGATTTAAACAAGCCAATGAGAGAACGCATTGTAATGCATATTCAGTACCAACGAAGCACCCCTTGCTCAAGAACAGCTGAGAGCCTTTAATATAAACTTTGCTATTTCTACGTGGGACAGCAACGTTACAGTTTAGTTTAGAGACCGTCGGTATAATGCGCTATATAAATAAGTTATTTAAACAAAATACGTTGTGTTCATTGAGCGCAATACATGCAAAAATTTTGTTTGCAGACATTTATAGGGACTATTAGCCAAACAAATCACAGGAAATTTGGAAACGCATCATTGACTGCTTTCAGCATGAAAATTCTTTGCAACGGGAGTGTTTTTAACCTTGTACTTTGCGGTTGATTGTTATCAATTATTTGTTTTGTAACAAATTCAATCATCTAAACAAAAGATTAGAATAACTTTTCGTTCTTTTGAGAAGTTGTGGTTTTTTAAAAGAAAGAAAGAAAGATATTCATTCCAAAAAGTGTTTGTTAAATATTACGAAAACATGTTATTGGAAACCTGCTCAAATCCCGAATCCTGAGTCGTTGTACTCTTGGTTACACAATTTACACGTTGACAATGAGGAGTTATATCTACGATTTGGGCAAACAGATGACTATTTCTTTTAACTCCCTAGTTTAAAGTTGCAGGTAAAACGGCATGTCTTTTAACTATTTATAGGAATAAGGAATTGTTATAACGGCACGCCGTTACTCTTTTAGAGATGTGTAACCATTTTCTTTAAAACTTTCCTTGTTTCAAAATTGTTATGATTTTGAATTCTTATACATGAACTCATACTTTCATTTGTGGCTTCATCATCTGTAACTAACAATGTGTTTCAATTTGTTGTGTCACAGTGTTGTTGTGTATAATTGTTTCTACCAGGTAAGTTGCAACACATGATTTAAAAACCAAGAAAGCATCCACGTTTACAGTTTACCGTTACTCAATGAATCACAGGTAGGGATATGTCTGTTGTATAAAGCTTTACAAGATTGATTGCCCTACACAGCAAACAATAACAACACCACTGAACTGAACAATGTGGCAACAAACACGTATTTAATGTAGATCCCACCCGTACAGTATACCCACAAAGAAGTGTGTAATGTACACGTTTATAGTACTCGAGTCCAGTTTTCTGTACTTGGACTTTAGACCAATTCCAATTTGGTATATCATCTTGCTTGGCAGATTTCTTATTTCTGAAGTTTACTCTTTGAGTTTCCAGAAAGAACACTTCTGTTGGGAGTCGATGCAGTCTTACACATTTAGCCACACATACAATGAATATCGTCTTGTTTAAAGCAATGGAAGTGAAGCCAATGCCTTGATTGGTTGCTGATATTCGTCATAAGGTAGATTCTTTGGCATAAACGAGAGTGACTTTGCAACTGATATAGAGACTGAGTGTATACGGTAATTCTCACAATACAACTCCATTTCAATTAGATCCTTTCATTGTTCAAAGCTGTTTCAAAGTTATGGTTACAAAGATAAAATAGTGATCATAAGATGTCATTTTGATCTGAGTAATACTGGGAAAATCAGTGTGACGTGACAAACAATAAATTCACAATAACACAGGCTGTCCTGAAATGACCATTGACCTCAACAACTGGCTTTTTGTGCTAAATATGTTACATCAACATACTAAATATGACACCTTTCCTTGTTGAAATATTGTGTAAACAATGGTTTCCACAGTTTGACCCCTGGCATGGGCGGCGATCCTGGGGGGGGGGGGAAGGGGGGGATATATCCCCCATGAAAATGGGTGGAGGGGATGTAATACACCATATCCCCCCACCAAATGCCAGGGATAAGAATATTTTCATGCCTACATTTATGCATCATCGTGAATGTACGGCTCTTTTTTAGCTTCATTTCTCGCCTACCATAAACGCAGTGCGATCTTTTCAAATAAACCGTCTTTATAAAGCAAGAATAGTTGACTGTAGGCTTCATTGGCCCTATAACAACAAAATGTATTATTGCGCCCACGGTATTGATATAGTACATATATGCACCCTCATAGTATTCATATAGGCCCTATAGAAGGCCTTCACACGTACATGTTCCCTCGAACAGCTGAGAATCTCATTGGTAATGCTTAATACACGTTTCACCTGGATGCCCTAGCAATCGGTACCTAGGAATGTAACTATGTGTAATTGTGTATTGCATGTGTATACTGTAGGCCTATAATAGCCTGCATGAGGCCATTTTCTTCATCGAATAATATAAAAGAGCTCTCGAACATTCTAACGTAGCGCCTGAAACAAGGTTGACAGTGGCAATTTTCCAAAATAACACCCAAAATTAAAAAAAAAGTATTTTGGATCCTGATTATGAGATATTTCGGACATGATATCCCTACTTTAAAGTTGGGTATATGCCGCTTGGAAACCTCGGGAAGTGCCGTTTCCGGCCATCTAGAGGGTTTGTAAATCCCCAAATTTTCTTGTACGCTTCGCGCCAACCAATGGTGGCGCTACGCTTAGATAGTCAACAAGGTCATATCCCCCCCACTCGGAAGTACGGATCGCCGCCCATGACCCCTGGTGAACTCAAACGACTATGACCTCCGCCGACAACATAAGACTCAATATCACAATATTGGGATTACTAGGCCCCTTTATCATCTACATGGCTGGCTAGTGAATGCTTCATGGCAATCTCAAATTCACAGGTTGGCTACGCAGAAAAATATCCAGACTCTGATTTGCAAAGAATTGTGGCGCCGAACAGTTAATTCTACACAAGTACAGAAAATAGATCTCCATGAGTAGCATACTTCTCCAAAACAATACGTAAATTTCTCTACTGTAACTGTACTAATTCAGCGCTTGCAGCATAGGCACTTGTAACGTTATTATTGTACGTATATGGTTGGCCGTGTACGTGTGTGGCATATAACGTGTTTTGGATGATGACCAACCGGGGCCATGAAATCGACCAAGCATTTTTTAACAGGCCGGAGAGTTACATTTGTGCAAATGATATAGACTAGACATGAACATTCTTTAGATTAATAGGGCACTAGGCCTTTGGTGTTAACTTTCGTAAAATTTCGTCATCTAGCAGCGAGGATACACTAACGTTAACATGTTGTTCAATTCGACCAATCAGTGTCCATGACTCTGTGTATTCTCTGTCAAGTTAGAAACAAGCGTGATTCGTAGTTGACAGCTTGGTGGTCCGGTTAATCTGTGATGGTTTTTGTCATCATTTCTTCGTTTATATTGCGGATTTTGAGATGAAACACTGTTAGATGAGATTTCCTGGCATCTGGCAATCAAGATAAGCACAAAAATAATGTTTTCATTTTATTTTATAGAATCGTGCATCATTATGCAGTGTGATCACTCTGCAATTTTGGAATAAGCTAGCCAGTAATTATGATCATGTGTCTGTCAAAATGCCCAAGATCTGGAAAATTTCAAGTATAAGCATTTACCAGTGTAAAAAACTAAGTTGATAACCGAAAATCCCATGATTGTGCGCGCACATATTTTAAGAGGGTTGCCATGTCCGAAGTTCGGCATATAAGTGGCATATCATTGCAAGAAAAAAAAAACATTAAGTGCGCGCGAATAATTGCATTGGCTTTGTTTGAGTTATATAAACGGCATATTCGACGCATATGACGACGAATAATAAAAACATGGAGATAGAAACAAGAGGGCATTGCGCGCGAATCTTGCATACAAATTTAGTTATCGGGTCCGATTTTTTGTTATAAACAGCTCATTCGCTACAAATGACACCAAATGCTGTGACAAGATGGGAAAAAAACGGCACTACTGAGTGTGCGGGATCTGGGGGTTGTTCTCTATGGATAGCTAAAAATAAATCACTTTTAGATGCAATTTTCTGGCATCTGGCAGTCAAGACTAATAGTACACAGAGAAAGGTATCTTTAAAAACATAATTATACGATAAGGTTAGGATGTGAATTAAGTACACTAAAGATACCATAAATAATATTAGGGTATCGACTACTCATCATTGTACTACTCAGTGGCGGATCCAGGATTTCGCCGAAGGGGGGCCCAGATGGGAAATGCCTAATCGTCGTCCTGTGGGAGGGGTCTAAGGAGAGTGGGTGCCCCCTCCCCCTTTGGAAAATTTCACAAAATATGGAGGTCCTCGGTGCAATCTGGTGCTACTTTTTGTGAAAGTTTGGAGTAAAATTTATTTCCAATAAATCATGTATTCATGGTTTGCCGGGCATGTATTTGCAATTTCGAGCAATGAGCTGGGATTTACGTCTTTGGGGAGTAGGTGGTGATGCAAACTACTTTTTACCAGGCTACTCCATGCCATTTCATCTTGGATGCCCCCTTCCAGATGGAGACTATTGATGCAGTCAGAGTGCCCCTCTCACCTTCACTTTATCAGAATGATGGTGTACTCTTTTTGCAAATTTATTTTACAAAAAATTACACGCACAGTGGCGTAGCTAGGACTTTTTGAGTGGGGGGGGGGGCATGGGGGGCTGTTCTTTCTTGTGGGGGGCGGAGGTTCCTATCTAAGCGGAGCGCCACCTTGGTTGGCGCGGAGCGTACAGAGAAAATTTGAGATTTCAGCACCCCCCAGATCGCAGGAGATGGCACCTGTGAGGCAAAATAGCAACCAAAAAGATGTGCAACTTTGGTGACAGAAATGCAAAAAAAGTTTTTTCTCTTTCATGCTGACTGGCCTTGCCAACTCAGCCAGACTTTCAATTTGAGGGAAGTTGACATCATTTGTCGTTTCAAGCTGTCAAGGCCTTTCTCCCAACTCAAAGCCCTGTGGGCTACCGGTAGGTTTGCAGGATATGCCCACATGTGGACTTAAATAGCATTAGAGGAAGGGGATGGAAGACTAACACGCATCGATGTTTCGGTAATGGTCCACATTGGTGGCTCGGTGCTAATTAGGCCGTTTATTGGGTTTCTTGAGGCAGCTGTCATCAGAATCTGGGTTTTTGTGCCAATCGATGACCGATAACATGTATTAGTATGTAAATTTCTTCTTCATATATCTAGCAACACTCTAAAAACAAATGAGTGGATTTCATTCCATTGGAGTGATCACTCGGCGCACTTCCAATTAAGAGTGAAATTTAACTCTATTGGAGTTAACCCTCACTCCTAATATGAGTGAATATAACTCTATTAGGAGTTAAGATTTACTCTAATGGAGTGGAAATTCACTCTTATACCGGAATGTGCTCAGTGATCACTCCCATGGAGTGAAATTCACCTATGTTTTTATCAGTACAGTACAGTGCATATCATCATAGACGTACGTACTACGTACGTTCGTATATCAGACGCGCTCGATACCCACGATACGATACGGTCCTGGAGAAACTATTTCCACTCATCATTTTTTAAGGCGATACAGTAGTGAGTATTGAACAGGCACAGCCGCATGTTTGCCCTAATTTCAGAATTCCCAATATTTTATATCTCTACCAGTAATGAAAATCATGTTTCGACAGTTTCGTGGGCATAAAAAAGTTGTTTTGTGGAATATTCAATGACATATCAGGGGCGGATGCAAGATTTGTGACAGGGGGGTCTGACTGGTCCAGCCGCGCCTGAACGTAAGACTATCTAAGCGGAGCGCCATCATCGGTTGGCGCGGAGCGTAGAAGAAAAGTTTTGGCTTTACAAACGCCCCAGATGGCCGGAAACGGCACTTCCCGAGTATTCTAAGCAACATGTACCTAGCCTGAAAATATGGATCTCATGTCTGCAATTTCTCAATTGATGAGAAAAAACAATCTATGAAATATGGTATTACATATCAGATGAGTTGAGATGATACAAAAATCATAATGCCTTTAGCCCCCAATCCCCTCCCGTTCCGTCACCACTGTTTGATGCAGGGCCGGATCCAGGATTCTGGAAGGGTGAGGGGTTTGCTCATGAAATATTCGTTAGCGCATCCTAGCAGCCTACCGCTCTGTAACCTCACCGCCCAAAAAAATTCGAACACCACCTCAATTTTGAAACTGTTCGGTCTGAAAATTGAGATCGTTAGGCATTTTTGGCACGTGTAACACTCGTGAACACTATAGTTCATTTGACGGAAAAGACACACCTGGATGACTTGTGAGGATAACCGCTTTTCTGACGTCCTACATGTAAAAAATTGCGTTTAATTCAATTATTTTTTCTCTCTCTTTTTTTCTCTCTTTTTTTTTGGGGGGGGGGCAAGAGCAGGGGGGTCCGGACCCCCCTGGACCCCCCCGGATCCGCGCCTGCATATATTCATTTGACTCGAGGCAATATATGAAAACCTGATACCTCGGCTCTGTACAAACGGAGCCAATCTTTTGATAGATTGTTGCGCTAGGTGGAAGCACTGAACATATTTTCAGCAGATATCGATATCGCGCAGCACAACAAGGTTCGTGGTATATGGTCGTAATCGTCGCATCGACCATTGCCATGCCATGCTGTGTGACCATTCTCATGATTACTACAGATATTGTATTTTCTTATTCTGCCAGATGCAGACGATAATTGTGTAACTCTATTTCCCAAATTATTGAACAAAAAATATAAGTGAATCGCACTTATTTTTTTTTTTTTTTTTTTTTACAACATTTTTTTACAACATTCCCAGTGGGGGGCAGTGGGGGGCCAGTGGGGGGCCAGCCTATTTCATGGGGGCCCCCGTAGCTACGCCACTGATCACGCATGGGGCCCTTTCCCTCGAACGCGGTAAAAAAAATCTGGATTTTCAAAAAGGGGGGGGCCCGGGCCCCCCTGGATCCGCCCCTGCTACTAATCAGATAATCATATTGTATGAATTTATAATTAATGATGCTCACTGTGATTATAAACAACACATACGCCATGCATCATCATAGTCAGATCATCAGATCATCCAGATAATCAGATAGTATGAACTTATAGTTAATGATGCCCATGAGTTTAAACAACGAATACGTCATGCATCATCAGAAAGTGGATTCTTAAGCAACATCCGTCTGTGTATCATGTGGCAAATATGTCAATGCATTTACCATAGTCTAGACGCATATCCCTATGGATGTACAAAAGTAAGAGTGCGTTCATTCGATCTTCACCCATGGTCGACCGATGATGACATTTGATGAACTTCAAGATGGAGTTGTCTCTTTCAACACTCTCGCTTGTAGAGGCAAATGTAAATAAAATGCGTAGAACTGTCGTGGTATTCGGTTACAATGTGTCAGCTTGGTTACTTGTGACTTTTTCAAGGTTTACGATATTAGTTTGGGTAAACCTCTTCAGTAGACCAAAACCCGAGCTACACACGCACTTCTTGTTTGAAGCAGACATCGTACGGCATGCGCCTAGGCGCCCTCAATTTCCAGTAGATTGTTCTGGCTCTTAGAGAGATCCTCATCGAGATGCTTCGACAGGAGGTAGAGAGTTTTTATTGAGTCACGTGACCTTCTCACAAAACCGATCACACATTCCAGTGATGAGACTGTCAATGAATGGGGTAAATATGGTCCTCTGATATTAGATTTTGGCATTATCAAACTCCACGGCCATCTCATCGCACTGCCTAAACAATCTCTCAAATTTCTCTTCGTATTTGCCCTGATGTCTTCAAGCTCGTTCGTAAGGCCAACATAGTCATAGGTACGGATAATGTCCACTGCCGTCCCCGGCAGCTAAGGCGCCAAGCCCTTGGTGTACCCACATATGTAACCGCAGACGGCGAAACATATTATGAAAGTTGAAGATATTAGCTGTGTATGTAATTCCGCTGCTTCGGCCACCGTCTTGGCATTCCATGTTTGCTTTAGTTTATCTGAATTGAAGCGAGGCATTTGAATACAAGTCAGCAGAGATCCTTTAAATCGACAGAGGATGTATGCCTTTCAACCCATCTATTCTCACAAAATGGTTTCATCTTCAGCTTTCCGCAGTCCTCGCCTGCCATTTTAGTGACAGCGTTGTTAAGTTTACGCTGGCCTTTCGGGCTAAACTTGAAGAAAACACCCAAAGACTGTATCAAACAAACCATGTTGAAAATTTCAATTACTTTCGAAGCTTGCGACAATGCAAGGTTGAGTTCATGCGAACTTCAATTTATGTAGGGGGCCCTTTTATTGTTCGACATGTCCTGAAACATTTTAGCTGCGCCTTTTCGATTCCATTCCATATTCTCGGCTACATCGTAGGTTTTGCGCATTGCATTTCGTTGATACGCAATCGAAAATAGTATCAGCAATGTTTTCTCTCCGTATTTCCTAACACTTGAGGAACTCAAGTTGCTCTTTTGATTGATACATCATCTTTACTATAGCGGATAATCACAACAAGCTGCTCCCATTTGGATGTGTCCGTAACTTCATCTGCGATGACCAGCCTCTTCTGCGTTCAATTCCGCTAGAATTTCCCGCGGATGTATTCTTAAACACAGTCTAGTATGTCATTCTGTGTTGTCTTTGATATGTATGTGGCAGCTGTTTCTACACGTTTCCAAGTGACTTCTCAAGACATAATCTGATATAATAACCGGTTAATAAGGGACTTGAAATTTCCCCTATATTCCTGTGCGATTCGTGCTCATTTCAATGGACATGTCATCATCACGATGGCCCCTTAGAGACTGCCTCTGGGCCCATACTGTTCAATGCATCTGCTGATCGACGCCAGGAAAGGTCTGTTTCGAGCGAAAGTTATTATTCATATCGATAGTAAATTTTCGTGGAAAATCAAAGCTTTTATTTAATTTACTGTTGTATAGTAGAAGCATCATAGGCCTTTACTTTTTTGGCCGGTTCTATACTCAAAAGTAGGTATAAGAGGCCACCTAACAGTAACTTCACATATCACATAAGCGATTCAGGCATACGTAATTTATAAAATTTTCAGAGGGTTAAATTAAAGTGATTTTGTGTCTATGGTGGAAAAGGAAATACACAAAACTGTTCATTTTCAAAAATTGGAACTTCATCAATGCTGCTTATCTGACGAACCATGAAAGTTTAGGTTTCACTATGCTAACTATGCCAACTATGCTAACGTTGCATTAATTGAGAAATAAATGATCGAAAGTATCAGAAAATTTATCAGCTGAACACCCAGTTGGAACAACAATATGTACTGTCATGTCCCGATTGAGAGCATTCGTGAAGTGTCAGTATAATGAACCGATAAAAGGTTTGGAACTGTTTGTACTGTCAAAACGAGTGCTTTGAAATATGGAAATTGTCCTTACTGGCTGCGCTGAATACATATTTCATTCATGTGTGCTTTTACGCCAATGAGAGAAGCCAATGAGAGAACGCATTGTAATGCAAATTCAGTATCAACGAAGCACTCCTTGCTCGAAGAACAGCTGATCATCGACGTGACTAGCAGACTAGTGACAGCAGTAATAACTGTGTAAAACCTAGCCTATGGTCACACATACTTCTACACTTGGTATCACAGACCTTCGACCATCTTCACAATGTCACTCTAACTAGGTCATATAGCAAACTTGATCAGAACTAGGTTTCTGACCTGGCATACTCTAGTTTTCAATCAATAGCAAAGGTAAGAAAAGAAAGAAAACAGAGAGCAAAAGGTAACAAACAACAACAAAATGGAGACAAGTTATCTGTAAGGGAGTCAGTAGGAGGTGTCTTTTAATTTTCCACAAATACAGGATCTGTTAAGTATGCAATATGTGCTAAACCATTATAAATCATATACAACTAAAAGAGAAATACATGGATATAATAGTTGCATACATTCACCCTCTTGTAAGGGACAATTTAGTAGCACATAGCTAATGCGCAAACATATATCTCCCAGTCTGTGTCAAAGTAGTCACCACCAACCCACCCCCTCCCTCAGGTACCCAGCAGAAGTTCATGCATTTGTTTCTTTTTGACAAAAGTATTCACTTAAACAGAATGTTGTAAAACCATTTTTTCACCACCTCTCACTTCCACCTCTTTTAGGCTTGGTTACTTCTGACAGAGGATATTTTCAGCCAATTGTTATAGATTTGTAAGCCTGTGGAGTTCAACAATCATGTTAATTACACCTAAGATCTGATGGCTAAGACTAAAGTGTTGACTAAGCTGTCTTAAATAACATATCCCTTTTGTTCAATCTGCTGGATATCCTGTAAAGTATCATGTCATATTATCCCATTTGCTGGATGTCCTTCGTGCACTTTATAATTTTCAAACTTTCAAGTCTCATCTCAAACCTTCCTCTTTGCTAAGTACTTTAATTAGTATTGGTTATTCTTTGCATTCTTTGTAAAGCGCTTTGAGATATTCCTTATGTAAAGCGCTATATAAGTGTTTGTTATTACTCTTTTTATGATACGGCAAGCTGAGTGGAACAAACCCAGTATAATATATATACTGGTATTAAACTGAATTTATACCAGGATCAAATCTAAATGATCCTGGGAACGATTTTTGAACAGATAAACCTAGGAAATGAAAAGAATATTTCTGGGAACTAAACCTAAAGACCACGGTACCATTCGACACGGATTAAATGATCCTATTTTCCAAAACTTCTGCTAAATCCAGCATGATCTCACATTATTCATTGTTTGCTTACAATAACCCACAATATGATTTCAGTCATTATTCTGGGCACATTGTTGCTTGAACTACAGGATTTTTCCGTCTAAAATCTCTGAAAAGTTTTGCACATTTTTCACTTCCTTGTTCCGTAATGGCATTTTCCAAGTTTGTGATGTTCGTGGGAGATAACAGTGAATTCTTGGTCAGCATCTCTAACAAAAGAGTTCCTGGTGTTTTGTGCTTCTTGATATCAGTAATTACTTCCTCAGGAAGTTGGAAAATATTTGCCAGCAGGGTAGATTGTTCTACATCAAGATGCTCTGATAAGTTCTGTTTCAGCTGATCAAAAGATTTGATGATGGCTGTAAGGTTGAAAGAAGAGGAAATTGTAAATATTTTAAATTACTCATTACTCTACATGAAGTGAATTAAACTAAACCTATTTCATGCAAACAATATCTAGAAATGTGAGACAACAGTGATGTGTTTCTTACACACACGGGCAAAATAAACCGTAAAAGCTCAGAGATTTCAATGAAACTAACACAAAATATGATTTTATTCCAGAATGTTTACTTTGAAACAGGTGGTTGAATTCCATTAAGTTTTATTTTCACTGCAGTTAGACGCCAATAGTTTATATACGCAGTCTTTGAGAGTGTTGCTTAGGTGTGAAAACTCATGTTTCCTTAATATCAAATATTTCAAATAGCTGATAGTTATAGTCTACCAGTTGACATGGCAACTGCAGCCTGTACTCATTTATGCAAAGAAGGATTGGGTGTACATATCTCATATGTAAGGAATTGTAAGCAGTATGTAAAAAAGTTGATGTTCGAAAGGTAAGATTATATGTACACATCTCATATGAAAGGATTGAAAAGCAACTATCAACACTTTACATATGCTCTACCATTAATTAAAATGCTTTTAATTTGTTAATATTGTGATTACTCACATTCAGGTAGTACGAGCTGGAATGGAGATGTGATTTGGTCAATGTGTCGTAATTGGTCAATCTGTGAAGAGGAAAAGAAGCGGGAAGCTTGATGATTCTCCTAGAAAATTAGTTTGTGCATATCTCACCTCTATCAATTGACAGTATGTATCAAAACATGGTTTTAGTGATGTTAAAAAATGTTAATTATTTCCTATTGCTTAGGACATTGTATATGTTTTACATTTGTGATATGAAGACGGCTTGTCATAAGGCATTTCATTGTTGTAAAATAGTAACAATATATTTCAAACTTGTATAATGGAAATCAGTTCATAAATTTAGACAAAAAAAGAAGAGATTTCAATAGAAATAAAACATAACTTATTTAAATAATGTAATTTAGAGAATGGTAAAAAAAACATGATAAACGGTAAATATAAAAGTAATCTCAGCAGCTATGATAAATCTAAAGAAAAACGTGTAAACTCCTTGCATTCAAATTTTATTTTTTTTAATTCAAACCAAAATCAAGTTACCTGCAACTGAATGCTAAACTGGAAAAGATTCTTTGCAGACATCTCACATCTTGCTTCTATTTCCAGGTTGACAGTATCTTTGATCCCTTTATTCTGAATATGGAATTCTACCTTGTGTCTGTTCTGTAACCATAGGGTTTCCATAGCAACATCCTTTAAAGCGAAAATCAAGAGATATTTAATTATTAATTGATAACACTTTTGGGAGCCTTGAACATGATGGTCAAGCTGTAAGGGCAATGGGCTTGTTAAATTAAGAATGCAGGTCCCAGTTTTAGTCGACTGGATTGTTATGATATGGATTTGGGCAATAGGAATTAACCGCAATTGCCTGTCTTCATCCAGGTGTATACATTGGCAAATGCAAGGAAAATTTGTAAATATAGCTGTGTGCTTTACTTTGAAAGCACCCATGTCCCACAGTGGCCACATATATAGTAAACCGAAGTACTCTACGGCCAACTAATGGAACTATGCATACTGAGATTTATGGGTGTTGTAAAGTAATTTGACAAGACTTTGGCCTTCAATCAAGGCTATTGAATATGAACTTCATCTTCTTTTTAGCACTTATAAGCTTTTAAAAGAATGATTATTCATATTACCCTAAAAAAAACTTAAAAACAAAAAAGAGACCATAACAGTTACACACATTACAACATACTTATATAATCAGTACAAGAACATTCAATGAGGATGGAATAAAGGACTAGTCCAGAATTAAATCAACTGTATAGACAACTGCAGCTGGGACCATATGACTCCTTTCCATTCATTGGATATCATAGGAATGACAGAAGGAGACAATTTTAAAATAAGATAATGTTATTTTATATGTTACCAACAAGAATATTTAACCAATATTACTAACCACTTTTCTAGGATGTGCGTCACACTGTGAGGTAATGGAGTGAGCACTAACATGTAAAGTTGAAGCCATAGATTTGAGTACAACAGAGACAGGATCATGAATTATGGTTACCTTTAGCTGGTAGATTTCTTCATTGATAAGACTCTATTAATATAAAAAATGAAACAATGGAATATAATATTATTATTTATGTAAATTTAATATTAGCATCAATGCCACACTGCTTAGTTTTCCTATGTATGACCAGGAGGCAATAACAGCTCCCTGGTGTGGCCCACTCTGGGTTGGCCATTGTTTGATAAATAAGGGTGATGTTATCGATATCTAATACATAGAGTGTCTGATAGGATGAATTATCAAAGACCAATAATAGTCTGACAGCCTATGTTCTGAAATATAAATGTTCGCTGTCTAATCTTGGACACGTAGTCAAGGTGTATTTACAAATGCGTCTGTAATTACAAAACTTAGTGTCAGTTGTCAATGACCACCAACAATAAATTATTGAACATTCAATGTTGTTCTAGGACATCTGATCAGTGTCTTTTTGACCACTGCAAAATTAAAAATTTCAACCATTAATGACCACAAACAGCTTTAACCCAGCTTATCTCACATGACCATTTCATCAACTATATCATCACAATTTGACTGTCAGAGTGGTTTGTGCCTCTAGGGCATCAAGACAGAACTTGATCATTTCCATCACTAAATAATGTAGCTATTGTTATCAATGTATCAACCTTGTACAGATCAGTGAACCATATGTCATTCAGAAAGGCAGATAACCATGAGGCAAATAGCAATACCCACTTGAGCTGATGAAATCTGCTACTTACTTTATGTTCCAGAGTGTCATTATTATGAAACCAAAGATGGATTGTCAATTGATCCCCTGATTCTGCAACTCTGTTTACAATCGGTAAAAGACAAACTCGCTTCAACATCTTGGGTATGTAAGGGACATAAAGACCAATGAGACAGGGTTTCTCAGCTTCAACTGCAAAGTGCTGACTATTCATAGAGCAACTGAGGTGTTTCCTTTCTAAGCTCCATTTGACAAATTTATCTGAAGAAAATTAAAAACAAAAATTTTTTGCTAGAAAGTTGTTCTAACATTGTGAAAGGTAGAACACCAATCCTGTTCTATATCATAGATGATTTTAATGGGACAGTCTGGTGGTAGAAAATGAAATACTGCATAAAGAGAACAACAGAGTAGTACAATATCATGTACAATATCTAACTCTATGCATTGATGCAAGGGCACTAGATAAACTAAAAAAGTATAACACAGCTTGAAGGGTATGATTTTCCTTTGGAAATGTTGTTTATTTCTCCCTAAAATGTGCAACATTTGAAATGTTTGCTCTCAAGGTACAACTAAAGAGAAAGGTTCCTTGAAATGGAGATGACTTGTCAGGACATCAACTCCTTCTAGAGATATTGATTTATACATTACACAGTAACCAGAAGGCTAAGTGATTTTCTTGTCAATATCGTGTTTGTGTACGCAGGAGGTTTCACGTATCAAGTGTGACTTTCATTCCAGCTATACTCTAGCAGTTACGAAGGTTTGGAAGGTTTTCAGGCTTTGACACATATTGACCTCAAACCACCTTTTGACCAGCAATAGTTCATATGAAGTTCACACAACCGTTTTGAATCATTGTGGTTACAAATGTTTCAGACTTTGACCTCTACAGTGGAGCAGGGTTTTTGTATCATTTAATACCACACAGCCAGTGTCAAATAAAACCATTATCTACTTTTTTGGCTATCATGTTTACAAGTCAAGAGGTGGTACACACAAGCCCATATACATTCTTCTGTCGATAATACAAACTTTAATGACTATATTTAATGCTGACTGGAGTATAAAACACAAGACAAAATAGAGAACAGACCTGTTTGTAATAAACCAGAGTACACATCAATACCCATCTGGTTAGTTGTAGTAAAAGCACAGTGTGGAATAATCAAGGTGACAGACTTGTGTAAGGTGATGCTTTCTGGACCAAATTTCACAAAGGGGGGCAACCTTAGACTCTTGTTTGAGATTGGTCCTTTAATGGCAGGGTCAGTAGAAACCCACAGACTAACAATCCTTCCATTGTGTAGTGCCCCAGCTGGTACACGCAGGCAAACACCTGCGATAAACATCTCTCCTCCACGCTGATCAAAGTACTGTTCTTTATAAAGAGTTGATCCTGGGAACAAAGGAAGTCTCTCTGGAGGAGAAAAGTAACACATTTCATGTATAAAGGAAAGTATTTTGCCACTTTCATAAAACGTGTTAATTGCATATACTGTTTCAATTCACAATATAAAAGTATCCTCTGTAACACAAAACTGCTTCTGTTGTCTATATATACAATGATAAAAAATCAAAATATAATTCAATAACATTAGACATGCATACAATTGTTGATGTGATTAATGGAAATAGATATAGAAGAGAAATTTCTGTTAATAGTAACAACACTTCTAAAGGTTTATTTACAGCATCTTTATTACATTTCTATTAAGTAGTTACTTCGTGAGTAATATTCCTACAAAAATAAATAAAAATGAACTTTCTTCTATTAACACTGAAACAGCAAGGGCATGAAGTGTGGATTGCAAGTAATTAAATCCGGAAGGAATATAAAACAAATACCCGTGTAGCTGAATATATAGGGTACCTTTACCATGCTCTTCCTTAGCAAGTAACAACAGCCGTCTTCCCAAGTCCAGTTTTCCATGAGACAATTTCAAGGCTCTTTGGACATCCAGTCTCATATATCCCTCTTATATCAACATTTTGAATTTAACTGACAACTTTGGTTCCCTTTTTGAAATGATTTCCTGTTTCTCTGGAACCTTTACCTGAAATAATGATGAAATATTACAAATTGTTCATAAAATTATATTTTTGTATCAAACTTATCATACTGAAGATAGAAAAATAATTATTACATTTGATTAAGTTTCAGTGAATATGCTAAACTTGATCTCTAAAAACGTAACTTTGAGTAAGAAAGAAACTGTTACAATTAGTAAAAGGATTACTTTTCAGACAGACTTGCATGACAAAAAAAAATTACATATCAGAAATTACACTCTGTACTGGACCTTCTAATATTCTAAGATCTTGATTTTATGCAAAGTGACTTTTGTTTTAATAGCTACAAGCGTAAAGTGTCAAAGTCTTAACAGTGTTAACAAAGCACAAACCATTTTCTTAACACCTTTCTCTCCTTCAGTTCCCTTTTCATTCTTCTCCTGTGACGTATCAATGTACTCCACCACCAGTCTTGCCACCTTATTAAAGTGAATAGCTTTCAATCCTTCATACAATCCGATCATTTTGTTTGGCATGATGAGCTCTCTTTCATCCAATATTTTCATCAGCATCTTTCCAGATTCTGCTGCTGTCTGAATTGTCTCATTTTCTGCTGGCTTGAGCTCAAAATACACGCCTAGCTTTTCACAATGTTGTTTCTCTAGATGCTTTGCAATGTCTCCTCTCAGCTGTTCATATTTGGTTAAATCTGAAAGTGAGGACATAAAATCCACTTTACATTCGAAAAAAGTATAGCTATGACTAGATATCTCATATAAACATTAGAGTGCCTATGCTAATTGACTGCCAAGTTTGAACAATGAGCACTGTTCACAGTTAACATGCACAAGTACACAACTGACCCACAAGAAGCATGCAACCTGCATGTGGAAGGCTGGTATGTAAGTCAACCTCTGATACATGCACTCATTAAAATGGTTAAGTATACTGTCCACAACTTATGTGCAACTCTTTAGCTATAAGCCCTTGTCTTTTCGATTAATTCTAGTCTTGTATACAGCTTCAATTTCATAGTTGCTTTGAGCTATAAATTAGGTAGTGAGCATACTAATTAAAAATGAAAGTTTGCAAGTGGGACTTTTTGGGTGCAGTATCAAGATGTAATTTGTTTCAATAAGAAGTTTTGATGTGATTAAAATGTTTCCCAATACTAAGTTGATATAAGTAACACTCAGGTGTATCTACTGCTAAAACCAAATGCAACTACCTTTTCAGGTCTACGTAGACACTCACCATGTACTCTAAGTGTGCTTACGTTTTCATCTCCACTAATACATACTTGCATGGTGTATGTCTAGGATAATTATCATTCATATTTTGTGCCAACTACATTTAGATACAGGCCAGGGTGGACTTTCAAAAGTTCACGCATCTGTTCCACTTCCACTTGAATACTCACCTGGGTGCAGCCCTTTAAAAAGAAATTCATGGCTTTCTGGAGATAAGAGAATGTTTTTCACCTGAAGAATTAAACCAAAAATTATATGAGTAATGGGAACTGTAAATGTAAGCATGTTCAACACACAAGAGTGCACACCCTGTGAATGATTAGGTTTAAAGTAGGAACATAATGTAAACAAATAGGGCTAAAACAGACATGGAACAGCACATCAGAAATGTGTGGAATTCAACCGTTAAGGACTGGTGATAACAACATAGCTATTATCTAGGCATTATTCATTAATTGGTACCTAATACATACAAAACAGTTTCCCATCACTGTTGACCTGTGCATGTAATAACACACAAGTGATATGTACACTTCTTCAGAAATTCATTGCATTTTGAGTTACTAATTATTTACAAAGCAACATGAAAGAGTCGGCAAAACTTTGAAATCAGGATAAAAACCACAAAAGAAAGGGCACCAAAATAGCAGTTTAACAAAAGATTACTTTAATTGCAATTATGCATAGTATATAAAATTAAAAAGATTAGGATCCATGAGAGAAGGTGCCATGGAATAAACTATAAATAAGTCACAGCAATGGCTTTATTCATTGACACAAAAGAGCTAGTTTTTATATCAGCTTGCAAACAGTTGCAAGACTTCCAACAGACAGGACATGAATAAACAAAGAAATGATAATAAGAGAGAAGATGCCGCTTAATATTATGTAACGAATAGACATGAGAACACAAACAGCTTGAAGATAATCAACAGACATAACTCACCTTTGATTGGAGGATAAGGGCTGTCTGGTTCTTTTCATGTTGTGATACTTTTAACTTCACATCGACCATGTCAGTGTCTCCATCGTTGTTTCTTTTAAGTCTGAACTGATGAGAGACTCTACTGGCAGCACAGAGGTGATCGATGTCTACATGCTAATGAATAAAAGATATTGAAGATCAATGTACTGAGGATGAGAATGATTTTTATGTAGTCAAAGAAATTGTGCCACATATAAGATATAAGAATAAAGGAAATGCTGGAAAGAAACCAAGACATGTAGCTGTTTACAAATCCTAACATTTCAAAGGCAGCTGGTAAAGATTGTTATTCCATAACATTTCTGTTAAGATTGTTCCATGGAGTCGGAACCCACTGGGAATATATTCAAGCTATGAATATTCTGTTATTTTCAATGAGTGTTAAGAGAATTACTAGGCAGGCACGTAATGTTCTTCATCATTCCTGCTCACAGGACAGCCACTAAATCAACATCCCATTCATCATCACCACTCATCACCAAAGTGCAGTCATTGTGAGTGAAACTTATTGTGAAACCAAGTAAAAGAATATATGATTAAATTCTCTTTAATAATTCACATACCGGAAGTACAACCCACACAAGATTCCGCTCAACAACATATCACAGCAGACATTTTTTTATATAGATTCTGGACCCTGATGGGCTTTTTAACCAGAAACCTAGTAGGTGAAAGGGAGATATTCTAACCACTACAACATTGTGGTCCACTTCAGGAAACCAATCCTTAACTACAGGTATAGTAATGTTACAAGACAAACTTTAATAGCATTGGTGCTTTATACAAACCTTTGTTGATTCTTCCTTCATTGGTTGGTAACCATCACTTGGCGATGACATCATCAGATCAATGTAAGAAGCACAATCTCTGCCATCATTCAATGTCCTGGTAACTTGAAATGTTGTATAGTTTCCTAGACTCAATTTGGACTGGTGGTCCTCTAACAGCAACTAAAACATGAACGTGGCATCGTAAATACTCAAAAAAAAAGATCAACCAAGCAGATATTTAATTATGCAATTTTGTGTGCCTTCAATCTGCAAAGAGAGATCAATATTGCTATAGCAAGTAACATCATCTTTGTTTCTTTAATTTGCTCACATTACTATGTTACGAGGGCCCATTGTAGCTTAACGCTAGTCACTGCTAGTGAGAAACCTAATGTTATAATGTGGAGAGTAATTGAAATTGCCTACGTGATAAATCAGTATTTGAGAAATTAGGTCGGTTTACCGTGTCAGAATGTTATAATACACGATTGTTCTAGTATATTCCTCATGATGACGCGCTGGTCTCGGGTTAAGGTCGGTTTACGTGAGATCGCGTGTAAGCTGTACACATCTTCGTGGATTCTCTGGAATATTCGCGAGCGATGCAAAGGACTTCCAAGAATAGAGAAACCGGGTCGGGTTGTTACTCAGGTGTATCGAGAGAGATCTAGATGATTCTTGACATGGCGAATCGTATATAAACCCGCCCAGATCGGAGAGTTTCTCAGTTTCTGAACGAATACAAGCGACGACACAGATTATACCATTCTACTATATATCGTCAGTGCTCAACTGCCAGTACTTTCTGAAGGATTGAGATATCGATACCAAGATTGATTCTACACTTCCATTCAGAAGTTTGAAGAGGACTTTGCTGTGAAAATACAGTTTTTCAGTCTTTATTTCGGAGAAGGTGAAGAATTTCTGTCTCCGTTGAGGAAGTTCGTTACGCCAGGAGATAGTGGCTATAAAGCTGATTTTGGACTGACTCTGGTAATATTTAGTCGGCGAGAAGTTCGACTTGTGCTTCACTCTATTGTGGCTGGAAGTCCGTCTTCTATTTTGGAGCATCGCCGGAAAGAAGGTGACTGCTGTTTCTGGGATCGCGAGAAACTTCGTCGAGGACCAGTGAATTTCGCGGTACAACGGACCGAGAATCGTCGTCATCAAGGTCGTGGCCGCTGAGGGATATCGCCGTTGGAAGAGACCAGCGTGTTTTAAAGTGTATCCTATCTTGTTAAGTTTGTGAGTAATTTTCTATATATTTGTAATTACCATTTGCTGTTGTTAGTTCAAACTCCATTGTTCAATATAGTTTACGTTCTCATTTAAAATCTCTAGACTCGTCAATTTGTCTGTGTTCCTTACGGAAACGAACCCAGGCTTGTGTCTCGTTAAAATTAATTATCGAGACCTCTCGCATTCCAACGTAACAACTAATGTTGCATGTTATTATCAAATCCTATACAGGCGCGTAGCCAGGAATCTGCCAAGGGAGGGGCGAAATGTAGGCAATCTTTCTAAGGGTAGCGCCACCATGATTGGCGCAAAGCGTACAAGAAAAGTTTTGCTGAAAATGCCTCCCAGATTGCTGGAAATTGCACTTCCCAGGCCTTGTAAGTTGCATCTTAGCATTTTCTCTTTTGAAATAACTAACAATATCATAAAAACAGTAAAAAAATATATTAAAAATTTGCTCAAGGGGGGGGGGGGCGGCTGCCCCCTTCGCCCCTTGGCTACGCACCTTATCCTAAAAATACTTCTTATGCAAATTATGTGAATCATTAAAACTTGGGTCATGTGAATATATTTGAGGGAAACACATAGTTTTTATGAAAATGAATTTTGACAGAAGAAATGTGCCCTTAACAAATCATTTCATAATTTGCCAGTGAAACCCAATAAAAGTCTATGTATAGATCATGAAAGCAAGTAACATGTATCTGACTTAAAAATCACATGAAGAAACAGAACTGACGTCTAAGCTACTACAGATATCACCATGATAACAGGAGAGTATCCTCACCTTGTACTCTTCATCACTGTCCTTACAGAAACAAACAGTTATTAAGACATCATCTTTGGCATCAAGTATCCCATCGATAAATGGAACAATACGGAATATATGCTTCTGTTTTGTTTCATGGCTGACTAAATTAACAAAGACGTAGCTCAGGATGTTAATATCAAGGCTGATCTTCTCCGGGTCTAGCTTCCAATCAATAGATTTCTCTTCGGTCCAAGTTATTTCACCTATAGTAAATAATATTATACAAAATATATTACTTGGTTATCATTAAGTCTCAATACATTGAATTTCGGAAAAACAAACTTCCGAAGCAGATTCAACGTTTTTTATTCTAAGTGCATTCTCACCAGGCGGGTTTAATGGAGAAAAGCTGTCGCAATCGAAAGAAAGACATTTATTTTCTGTTGCCCCTTATGGCTCGAAGGATGTACCGTAAAATCACTGCTACCCCCCACATCAGCATGTTCATTACACAAATATAACCTATATATACAAGTATTGTCGACTTTTGTTACGCAATTTCACGGTCGAAACGTCTGAAAGATGCTATTCAAGAGAAGGGACCTAACACAAGCTAGTTACGAAATTGAAAGTATTCCTAGGCTTAACGGTCGTAAACAAAACGGAAAGATTTGATTGGCGCATGTTCAAGTGGTCAGGGCTTGCAAATTTTGATTGAAGTTTGTAGAATCTACATACTCGTTAAGAAATCTGGCGAATTTTATTCAACTCAAAATGTTTATCGACAGATAATTCACTAAAAATAATGAATATTGATATGAAAACTGCATAGAATGGTGTTATTTTCACTGCTTTCAGGGCAGTAAGGTGGAAAGGTTGAAGTTTTTAATTTGGCAAACACGCACTGAGACTTTAAATACAGTAAATATCAAGAGCTGATTATAAAGTAACATATATATAACAGTAATGATTCCCAGCATATAACTCATCGTATTTCTCCTGGTACATTCATCAATAGCATTAAACGTGTTTATTGGTGACCATCTTTACCTTCTTGTAAATGTTTTTCATCTTTCAGACCTGTGAAGATCATAACACCATGTCTATCTGGCTCAGGGATAATAGCCGAGTGAGGAATAGTCAGCAGGGCCGGCTTGTTGAGGGCAAGTCCTTCCGGCTCTAGTTTTATCAGGGGTGTCATTCTGCCCCTACGAGCACTTCCAGGGAGGTGTATGTCAGGATCATAGATCACTTTAACAGCAATTACACGATCAGAAGATAAAGCGTCTCCAGGAATAGTCAGATGTACCCCCATGATGCTAATAGTTCCACCTTCATACTTAATCCTGTGTTCAATGTATGAATGATGTTGCCTCATTTCAAGTATTTGTGAATCTTTTCTTTGTTTTGGTAGTTCTTCTTTCTCTGTTCTCTCCATCGAACTCTCCTTACTATGGTCATGATATTCCTCTCTTTCATCAGAACCTTGTGATTGAGTTGATTCATCAACTAAAAATAGAATATAAATGAAAACATAAACACTATTAACTGAAGCCTTGACAAATTGCCATACTGAGCCACTTTAATGATAAATTCTGCATCAATACAAAGCTTTGTAATTGATTATTGAAAGAGGTATTATTGAAGAAATCATAATACAAAATGTAATAGATATGTAACACAAGCTTTTTGTTGTTAGAGAATTTGACGAGTGGCAGCAGACAACGGGAATCTCAAAGAATCTAGCATCGTTCTCTGAGAGTGACCAGATGGTTCAAATGGATTCTTAAAATATTGGCTAATCTTTGGGAACTAAATTTTTTGAGAATTTTTGTATTTTCAATCTTTGTACTATAAAGAAACGAACAATACAAATGGTCAAAAGATCCACTTATAATTACTTATACCATACAAACATCATGATAATTACTAGTTTAAAATAACAGTTTGCCTGAAAGCCAGATGTTTACCCTGGCTCACACACATTTCTAGAGATTTTTCTGTACTGCGCTATTTTTGTTTAATGTATTCTGAACACATCATTTCATTCATTCTTACCAGGCCAGGCAAGCAGTTCTGGTGCTCGGTTTTCTTCAAACTGAAAGGGGTCAACTCTAGACTGATATGGAGCTAAAAGGTTTTCATTTGTTCGGTTGAGCTGAATATGAACCAAACCCTTTTGTAGGTTAGTAACATCGTACAAGTTGATGATGTTTCGTGTCTTCATGAAGTTAATCAGAGTGATTCCTGGTGTCTCTATCAGAGAAACCCGGCGTAGCATATCAGTTTCTGCCTGTGGTAGACCAAACAGAGTTGCTAATTTCAAAGTGCTGTCTAGAGTAAGATCATCGGCAACATTGACCATTAATCTGCCATAATCAGCTGAAATGTAAATGAAAGTAAGGATAAAATATAGTAAAAGATCACACTCAGAACAACAAACCAATTGATAAACTGATTATGAAATAATTTAGAAATCTCATTTTCCTAATGATCAGTTCATTACTGGATTGATTGTATTGCATTGATATATAACAAAACAAATCAGTTCAATAGCTGAAGAAACTACAATTTATGTGGAATATTACTAAATTTAATTGCATTTTAATGTACTGTTGATGTAACTGCTCGTCTACACATCAAGCATCAGTGTTACCATAGCAACATTACTGGCACCTTTTTCAAGCATGACAACTGCCTTTTGATGTCATTTAACATAAACTGATATCAAAATAATAAATACTCTGCAGATATTAGGATCCTGGTGTGATCTACCTCACTTGATGACCAAAACGGTGATACATCATCAATAGGAATTAGTTAAGGCTTTTATTTTCTATAATATTTCACAAAAACGCATTGGAGGTGTTGATATGCTTTATGTTATTTGCTTTTTGACCTCAGCAAGGTATACATCTTGACATCATACTATACACTATGAAAACATACCAACCATGCAGGGCCATGCTTCTCCTAACCATGTATGTTAATTTAACCCTCTGTCAGTTCAAAGTTGAAGGTGTTTTGTGTCCAAACACCACACCTTTAACAGGCGTTTACTGAACGTTTGATATTAATTTCTGTAGTTTGGATGATTAATTGATGACGACGTTGAGATTCATTTTCTTTGTGCCAGAAAATGCTTTATCTATGCTTGTTGTCTGCTACTTATGTCAATGTACACTGTGCACGTATAACAGAGAGCATTTAACCATTCTTACCTACCCTTCCCCTTACTCTAGGTTCACCTTTACAATCTCTCAGCTAGTTGCACAGACAGGAAGTCTTCTTACATCACACTTTCCAGAAAGTGACTAACAGCTTAATAATAATATAATAAGATACTTTTCCAACTTCTAAGTCCCCGTAGATCACTAACACTTTGACCTCACAGTAATTCTCTACCACAGAAACCCTACACCTGTCTGTGCAAGGAATGTTAGATCTCTACCAATCAAATAACTTTCAGTACGATGTCACTTCCAATGATGTCATTGTGTGGTTATATCTTAGTAGTTAACTCAGCTCTGTTTAAAGAGAAAGTTAAATATGTGGACAGAGTAACTTCCTTTCCCATCCTCTGTAATCCATTGTCAAAGAGTATCTAAGATGTAACTTTCCCCAATTGTATTCAGTGTGATTCAACCTGTAGGAGCCGTGCTTAGCACGGTTCTCTCAAGCTTACTTTCCCCTGACACAGTCACTGTATTCAGTTGATATCTAGCCAGTTGAAGATCTAATGTACCGATTAATTCAACTTCTTCCATATAAATTACAAGCACCTAAACGCACACTAAATGTGTACATGAGTGCCTATGTAGGAACGTACGTTCGCAGGCGCTTGCTACGTCTGCCAATTGAGCTGTTCGCCTCATATGTTCTCGGTTTCCTTTCTGCAGCCCTAAAGAGAACCACTCCACTAGCAGCCCTAACCCATGGGACCCGGGGGTAACATTCTTGTTCATATCCTTATTTCTTGTTCACATACCCCTATGACAATTTAGTGTTGCAGCGGTGACACATGTGCAGTCCTGATATGGTGCATGTGTTTTATCTGCAGTTCAATCTTTTTAAAGGAACTAGCACTTTGCAATTAAAAAATTGCAGTAAACATTAATATCTGCACCACTTAGCTAAAAATTCTGGGTTTGCTATTCTGGTTTCTTCAGGACTGTGGCAGCTATGCCATGATGACAGTAGTTCAAGAAGGACTAAATTTGTACAATGAATATGATAGAAGTTATATGTGTTACTATGGAGCACATCACATGACCCTCCATCTCCATGGTTCGTAGTATGCTTTTTTTTAACACATCTCCTCAATTGGCGTATGATTGACTCGAAAATGACTACACAAGGCTATCATACCATGCATATATGACCTATCATATTCTGGTTCTGGAGATATAGCGCTTTTGATGTAATCACATTTTGCCCTCTGCTGACCCCAAATGACCTTTCACCACAAACAATAGGATTTGCTGAACTAATTACAGGAAATCCACAAGCCACATATAAGATTTGAACAGGCTACCTTCCTTGAGAAATCATGTTGTTACAGGCCCCTAAGTAATCTCAATAATTTTTGCAACAAATAATTGTATTATAAATCAATATTATAGAATATTATAAATTAATCTAAGAATCATAGTATAGAAATGCCTGGTGTGTGTGCATATCTGGTGTGTGTAGAATATTTGGAAAAGTTGAGAAGCTTCTAGCAGAGTTAGAACATTTGAGAACAATTTAGATCATCTCAACACAGTACACATTGGAACATACTAGAACATTGGAGTGCTGCCAAGGGGACATCCCATGTGCTATTTTTAGAACACTATGTGAGGATTTCCTGGAAAGGTGAAGTGACCTTTTGGATTGGTTGAACTGAGCTGGGGCTACTGTAAGGTGCTTCTAGAATAGATGGACGTAGCAAGATCTTTCTGGACTTATATAAGCTCCTGATAATTGTAGATCGAAAAGTTTTAACCTTCTTGGCTCCAGGAGTTTTATAACATCTCGCTCAAGTGAATACTACAATTACAGTGTGAGTAAATACTCACTTACAGTAGATTGACAGTAAAGTTATAGCAGCTTTATATTAGTGGATTTGTCACAAGTTTACAGGCTTCGTAGTCGTCCATCGTTGTGTAGCCGTCTTCGGTTCTGTGCCAGTCAGCAAGTACTTATTGTGGCCTCTCAGTTACCCAAGGACAGGAATCCAAGGATAAACAAGCTGCAAGCACAACTTGGACATTTATTAGTAGTCGACCTCCGAAGTGGAAGTCATCAAGTTGGGAGCTGGATTTCTTCAATATTGGACATTCGTCCGCCGACAAGTTTCGCCATTAATTGTACGCTGGAATAATCGCCAGGACTTTTTGTCTATGGACTTATGGTGCAGCTCGCGTCGCGGCACACACCAGGTCGTGAGTAAATTATAGAGTAACGTAATAAATCTGTTTTAGTGTAAACTGCTTAGATATTGATAAATGATCTTTGTTTGATTTTAATTACCTTGAACACACAATTAAATAAATACTTACTGTTATATTTGAAGTTGAATTTTACAGTGTATTGTTTAGTCATTCGAGTTGTGAACCCAAGGGGAGGTGTATTCTGGCCTTGATCGAGTTGATCGTAACAATGTTTATAAGATTGTCACAATGTTTCCCTCAGTTTGCCTCCAATTACCTTTGACATTCCCCCCCCCCCCCAAAAAAAAATCTACGGATCCTTTGCTCACCAACAGCATGCTCCACACCAGGTTTGAACTACCTGCAACTTCCACCTCTTGAGATATTATTGTGTAAAAAAGGTTTTCATAATTTGACTTGTGATGACCCACATGACCTTTCACCACTATCAACAACAATCCCAAACCAGTTCTGCCTAAGGGGAACCTACATAACAAATGTGAAATATACCCAGTTATCCTTCTGGCATTTACAAATAGGTGACACATGTATACACATGCACATACACACGTCAATACCATCGCATAGATTCAAGCCAAAAAGATTTAACCTGTTTCCATGATACTCCTTAATGTATTTAGACCTCTGCAGAGCTCTTTTGACTTTTAATATCTTAACATAAAAGACATCAGATATTCTATTCTACACTCCTTAAATTGACTCAATTCACCAATCCCACCAGCAACCCCCCCAACCAATCCCCACGCCTCTTCTCCCTCTCCCTCATCTCTGCAACCTTCTAAACATTGTTTTGAAGCTGCTAAAAGAGGTAATAGGGTTTTAGGTATGATCAAGAGGAACTTCAGTTTTCTGAAAGAGGACATCGTAGTTAGGCTTTATAAGCAGTTGGTTAGGCCTCATCTAGAGTATGCTGTACAGGCTTGGAACCCTTATTTTGCTAAGGATAGGAAGTACTTGAAAAGGTCTAGAGGAGGGCTACTAGGATGATTAGTTCCTTAAAGAAGGTTCCTTATTATAGGCGGTTACAACTGTTGAATCTCACCACACTGGATCTTAGGAGGTAACGTGGGGACTTGATCCAGGTTTTCAAGATTGTGTATGGCTTCGACAATTTATCCTTTACCGACTTTTTCATGTTTGCTAACAGTAGTTGTACTAGAGGTCATTGTCTTAAACTCCAAAAGTCGCAGGGTAGGATTAATATTCGGCATAACTTTTTTTCAAATAGGGTTGTGAATGAGTGGAATGGTTTGCCTGAGAAAGTTGTACTTGCAAGTAGTGTCCATGGGTTTAAGAATGCTTTGGACAAGCACTTTAAGCATTGTAATCGGGTCTGAGTGTTTGTGTCTTCAGTTTTTCCCCTCTCTCTATAGGGTCCTTGATGGGGACTTAAGTGTCCCTCCTGATCCCTTTTTTCTACTAAACTAAATTAACATTAAACTGCTTGGAAATTTAGAACCAGCAGCAGTAATTATCTTTTCATTGCGATCCTACCTGCCAAAGTTGATTGCTGTGATATGTCAAGAGTTTCACGTTCTTCAAGTAAGGTTTCCTCCTCCGTAACAGAAGCGGATGAAGCCTGAAAATAAACAACAAAGGGAAGATATCTTATTTGGTGTACTGAAATTTTAAGAGAACCTGTTTTGCTTTCTGTCACCTGTCAAGTTACACCAATTGAGTCTTTAGCTGATAAAAGCAACTGATTTTACCATCTAGGTGAATGTACTCATTATACACTTCACACATTTTGTAGTCAAATGAACCATGAATTTAGAACACTTTTGGTTAGCTCAAGATTATGTTGTAATACCATCAACAGTGGAATATGTTATAATAAATTCAACACATTCATGGTCTAGTCAAAATATTTTGCTAACTTTGTAAACACATTTAATTTGCTACTGGTGGTATACAAACTACAGATACACTATACTTAATCATACTTACCAATCCTTGCTGATTCAAGGCTTCCCTAGTTGACTTCAGGACCTCTTGTAAGGCCATGGATTCTTTGGCATATTCCAGTTGTGACTTCACAAGTTCATCTCTTGTAGCTCTCAGACTTGATTTAGCATCTTCCAGCTCCTGTAATGTAAACAACACAATGAATGAGACAAGAAGGATGCACCGTCCAGTGGTTTCTTGCCTCAAATAACCAGAAAGTCAAATAACTTACTGAGTCCTTGCCATTATGAGAAGAAACTTTTGTTACAAGATTTTACAACGATCTGAATTGCTGAGCAGAAATGGCAAGTCTCTCTGAATTGATTACTTCATACGTATGCAAAGAGGATTGGAGGTCTAACAAACTTCTTCTGCATAATCAGACTCATTCTGACTGTAACATGTAATTGACCTTTAACCTCAAGGAAAACTACAGGTAGACATGTGAATAGCAAATGGCTACATGTATGTACATACCAGTTTATAGTCGCAACTTCTGAAGTGATCGCATTTTCAAATTTCTCATACTTTTAAATCTGTTGACCTCCAACTACCTTGACCTACATAAACTAGAATGCAAAATGCATTGAGGTTTCGATGACTTCACTGCACTAGACTTCTGCTTGTTAGTATAACCAGAACTAGCTGTTACGATAACACTATGGCATGCTAACACAGGTCAGTATAGTGTACATGGTTATACACACCTCCATCAAAAATATCCATCAAAAACAATAGGGTTCTTGTGCTCAATTTTATGAATCCACACACCAAGTATTACAAAACCAAACCAAATCTCTAATAACTTCGCACATTAAGGTTGCCGAGGAGTCCACTTATGGACAAGTTAGATTGGAATATGCCCACGAAACTTCAAAGAATCAACTTGAAAGAAGCTAATACAGTTCACTGGAGGTCAAACTGAACACCCGAACACAGTTAGACTATTGTATTACAATAGCGTAACTCCCAACCTTGATGGACATTTGGTTCTCAAGTTATGGCAAATATACTTGTTTTTGACCCCTAATTGACCTTTGTTGACCTTGGATCACACGACTGTTATGTTTTGAAACGATCCCTTACCCCATTTACAACTACAAATATCAACCATGTCGGACCCTGTCAGTGGTAGTTTCACAAGTTATTGCTAAAAACACATTTTGAACCTTGGATCACATCACTGTTACTTAAGAAAACGTGCCCCTACTTCATTCACAACTTGTCTCAATATATCATGTTTGGAAACATTCCCTTACCCCATTCAAAACTAGTCCCAAATCTCAACCATGTCGGATCCTGTCAGTGGTATTTTCACAAGTTATTGAGAAAAAAAACACATTTGACCCATAAATGACCTTTGTTGACTTTGGATCACATCACAGTTATTTTGAAAAGTGCGCCTATTACATTTACAACTTGTCCTAATATACCAGCTATGTCAGACTTTGTGACTAGAAGTTGTTGCAAAAATTAGCATAAGCTGGCAGTTTTCTGCACATAATGAACCTTGAATGACCATAAATGAGCTAATAGTTTTAACAAAAATGTTCCTCTTGATGAGGTGCACTCTGTCCTAAAATTTGTTTGGCCTAAAACGTACACACATAATGTTATTGCTAGAAATGTATCAAACCAACCTTTGGCCCCTCATAACTTGAGAACTGGGTGTCCGATTGAAGCGGGAGTTGGTTTCCTATATATAACACAAAGAGCTCTATCATATATTAACATATTGACAAACTTTTATTTGTTTTGTTTTGCCCCGTATCTCCTAAAATGAGCATAGTTTTAAAGATTTGACCCTTTGACCTCGCGATCAGATATAGTTTGACACGCTGATTCCAATAAGCAACATCACAAGTCTGTGCGACCATCCTAACTGTACTTATAAGAAAACAAAAACATTGACCTCTGATAACTTCGCACACGAAGGTCGCACCGGGGTCAACAATGAACCATTTTGATCGGAAGGTACCTTTGAGATCCGATTATGACCTACACCAAAAACATAAGGCTTCCTGCACTCCATGTTGTACATTTAAACACTAAATATGAATTGGTTCGATCTTCCCTTCTTGATATATCGCATTTACAAGGTTTTCAAAATCTGACCTCTGGTGACTCCAAAAGACCATTGACCTCCACCTAACACAATAGGATTAATTTACTCAATGGGGTACCCATAAATACTAAATATGAGGTCTGCCCATGCTTCCCTGCTTGAGATATCAGGTTTATGTTTTCACAATTTGACCCTGGTGACCCCAAATGACCTCCAACATGAACAATAGGCTTTCTGTACTCAATGTGGTACGGCTACACATTAAAGTTAGGTCTGCACAAGCTTCCCTTCTTGAAATAGAGTGTTTACAAGGTTTTCACAATTTGACCCCTGGGAACGCCAAATGACCTTTGACCTTCACCAAAAACGAAAGGCTGCCTGTACTTAATGTGGTACTTCTACACTACAAATGTGAGGTCTGCCCAAGCTTCCTTTTTTGAGCTATTGTGTTTAGTTTTCACAGTTGAACCTGGTAACCCTAAATTACCTTTGACCTCCACAGTAAACAAGAGACTTCCTGTACTCAACGTGGTACTTCTACATATTCAATATAAAGTCTGCCCAACCTTCCTATCTTTAGATATTGTGTTCACATTGTTTCCATATTTTAACCCCAAATGACCTTTGACTACCACCAAAAGCAATAGGCTCCCTGTACGCAATGTTATACATCTATAGACCAAAACATGAGGTCTACCCAAGTATCCTTTTTTGAGATATCGTGTTTACAAGGTTTTGACAATATGACCCCTAGTGACCCTAAATGACCTTTGACCTCAACAGAAAACAATATGCTTCTTTTACTCAATTTTGTACCTCTACACACTAAATATGAGGTCTGCCAAAGTTTCCTTACTTGAGATATCGTGTTTACAATCCACATTTTGACCCCTGGTGACTTCAAATGACCTTTGACCTCCACAGAAAACAATAAGCTTCTAGAACTTGGTCCAAGTTTTCCCTCTTGAGATATCGTGTTTACAAGCTGGGCGTCACAAATGCACACACACTTGTACATACACACATAGCCATCGTGATTGCAAAGGTAACGATATTCATGGGAACCAACAATAAGGATCATCTGCTCACCAAGGGCTACCAACATAGCTAGTTTAAAGTTCAAGCAAGTTGTACTTCTTGAGATAGTATGTTTACAAAGTTTTCAGACCTAATATGACCTTTGACCTCCATGAAAAAGGATAGAGAACATCTTAGGTCTATCTGCAAACTAAGTATAAAGTTCAAGCAACTTTCACTTCTTGCCGAGATATCGGGTTTACTTGGTTATCAGACCTTGACCTCAAATGACAATTGACATCCATGAAAAACAATAGAGGTCATCTGCTCACCAAGGGCCGCCAATAAACCAAGTTCAAGTACCTATTACATCTGGGGAATCGTATTTACAAGGTTGTTAGCCTTTGATCTCTGGTGACTTTTGACCTCCATCAAAAAGGTTAGAAAACATCTGATCACTAATGGCTACCACATACTAAGTTTGAAGTTCAAGCAGCTTTGAATTCTTGAGATATTGTGTGTACAAGGTTTTCATACCTTGACCTCAAATTACCTTTGACCTCCATGAAAGACAATATGAATCATCTACTTACCTACAAACCAAATTTCAATTTCAGGCAATGTTTGGTTCTTGAGATATTGTGTTTACAAGCCAAGGTGTCACATGGACAAACCCACACCCAGGTGTGTTTTACATTGAGACATAGGACCCCATTGTTCAATCCATGTACTCTAACCTTAACAATACCCCATATCAATAGAAATTCTTTTGAGGACATGGTGATATTTTAGAAATCACAACCGAGGACCTGGAATTTTTTTGTTCAAGTCCTCAGTCAGAATACTTGTAGACAAGTGTATTCACACACAGACACGCACATACACGCATGCACACCATCACCATCGCATAGGTTTCTTCTGCCATCGGCAAGGAATCAAACATTTATGAAGTAGCCTGTCTCTGAAGGGAGAACATTATTCAAGTTGACAAAATTCTTCAGATTTATTTTCAGGCAGGCTGAACTGATAAGCTTTTGACCACCTACTTGAGGGTGTGACTATTGCGAAATTACTACCTGGCTCAGAGAAATCACATGTTTGCAATAAATGAGTGGAGAGAACTGTAATCTAACCTTCACATGCACCTTTAGGAATGGTGGAATACTGTTCTAGAAGAAGGAATGTAGGCCTATCAGGACGAAAGTTCACTGATATCATTTAGTCTACTTAATTTTATATTGTTTCAATTTTCAATAAGTCCCATAACACGCTTTAATGTACAACAAATTGTGCCATTGCACATGAAAAAATTCCTCTGTTTAGTTTTGCTAGTTAATGTAAACTGTCACATGTAACTAAAAAATAGAACAATGCAGTATAACTTCAGCTGTGTAGCAAACTTCTACATTAAAAGAGCATATTCCACCATGAAATGAATACTCTCTGAAAGTTCTGTCCTTGAGTTAAAGGGATTAAAGACTTTTGCCTGTGCATGTTCTGATTGGCCTCTCTGAACCACATATGAACTTTGACCTATATATTAATACAGTAAAAGTAACTGTACATCATATGAACTAAATATCATGCTTGCATACTGTTGAAGATTGAGGTTGTGTCACAATCTTCAATTGAGGTTAGTACTGTAGAACAGAGCTGTGATTAAAACACTTACTTGATGTAGTCTCTGGTAGTCAATGATACTGTTCTTACACAACAGTGTTGTACCAGGAACTTGCACACAGAGTTCCAGGGCTTCTTATTCAGCTTGGTCGTTGGAGCATGCAGTCACTTAAGATTGAGTGAGAGTGCTATGCTGCTAGAGTGACAGTAGGGTTAGTGAAAGTCATGTCAATGTCACTACATCTCCCTTTTCCACACAAAACAAAACGAACGATCGAACAAAACTTTGCGAAACTTTCCAAGTCAATCAGCGGTGATTGATTCTGCCAATCGTGCTATACACATATTTACAAATGTTAAAATACTTCTATAAGGATTCCGAGAGAGCTTTCCACATCAGCTAATTCGCACAGGTTCAAAGAAAATGTTAAATCAACTTTTATGTTTCACTAACGAATTGTCTTGGGAATTAAACAAAAAACAATATTTTTTTTTCTGTTTTGCTGACTTTACTGTTGCTTGTCCTTTCTTCTTTTTCTTATAAAACAAAAGTTTTCTCGTTTCCTTTGTCTTTTCCTCACATAACAAAACGAAAAGGTAAAATCCTATGTACATATGAAATACGCCACTACATCACATAATCTTCAAGCCTCCTTGGCCTTCGAATGTTACGCTTTGGTCGCATGGCTGGAGGCTGATGAGGACTGCTCTCTTGTTGAGGTGAGATGTTGGGAATAGATGGTGGTACATCTACACCAGTTGTAGTCAGTGTATCTGTGTCGGTATTATCTGCCTTGCTAGGGATTTCTGTTTTCTGTGACTTGCTCTGCCTCGCTAAGGTCAGGTCTGATATGCTGCCGATTACGTCTAAGCAATCTCCCCTCTGGGCTCTGGAGGACGTAGGATCGTTCACCTCCAGCTCTGGCAACAACTGTAGCAGGCTTCCACAATCTTGTGCCTGGATCCAAAATTCTGGACTTCTGCCCATTGGATAGTGTAGGGAGTTCTGATTTTCTGGCATGTTGGTCAAAATAGTACTTCTGAACATTCTGTCTCTGCTGTAGCTGGTTGTATATATGGTCTGCAGCTACGTTGGTATTGGGTGACTTGCTGGGAAGTGTATTTCTCAGCTGGCGGCACATCAAGATTTCTGCAGGGCTGGGTAAGCTTTCAGATATAGGTGTGGTTCTCCAATGAAGCAAAGCTAGCTGGATGTCTGATGCCTTTTTCATGATACTTTTTATTGTTCTGATTTGTCTCTCTACAAACCCATTGCCTTGAGGTCTCCTAGGGGATGTTGTCACATAAGTAAAACCCCATGATTCTGCGAACATCATGAACTGGTAACTGGAATACTGGGGACCATTATCACTCACAACCTTAGATGGAATTCCTTGTTCAGCAAAAATTTTCTTCAAGGCTAAAATGACAGTGTTGCTTGAGACCTGATCTGAAAGTTGTTGTAGGATTGGATACTTGCTATAGTAGTCTACCACGATCAGCCATTGCTTGCCTTTCAATTCGAACAGATCAGTGGCAACTGTGCTCCATGGTTTTGTAGGAATCTCGTGCGGTAGAAGTGGTTCCGCTGGTTGAGCTGGTTGCTGTTGTTGGCATGCTGGGCATGACCGGACCATTCTTTCAATATCTTTGTTAATGTTGTTCCAATAGACACACTCTCTGGCCAATAACTTGGTTTTCTGTTGTCCCAAATGGCTTGTGTGCAGCTTTTGCAAGATACCTGCTTGCATCTGCTTGGGTATGACAACTTGAAACCCTTTGAGAATTACTCCATCACAGACTGTGAGTTCATCTCTGTAGCTCCAAAATTGTCGTAAGTCAGGTTGTACCTCCTTGATTGAGTCTGGCCACCCTGTGATGATTACTTCCACCAGGGCACTTAACACTGTGTCTTGCTTTGTCTGTTGTTTCAGCTCATCTTGCTTCTTTGATGAAAACTGGATAAAATCAACCCTTAAGTCTAGGTCGATGGCCTGCTTGTTACAAATACTTGGCAGACGTGGGAGGCTGTCTGCCAAAAGGTTGTCTTGTCCCGGGCGGTGCTTGATACTGAAGTTGTAGCCTTGTAAGCGTATTAGCATCCTCTGCAATCTGGGAGGTGCTGCAGTCAGTGGTTTGTCCATTATCATCAATAGTGGCTTGTGATCTGTTATTACTGTGAAGCTTCTGCCATACAAGTATGTGTGGAAGCGTTCTACACCAAAGACGATTGCTAACAGCTCTCGTTCGATGCAGGAATAACGTTGTTCTGTAGACGACAAAGCCTTGCTTGCAAATGCGATTGGTTGTAGTTTTTCTTCCTGGTCATGTTGAAGAAGAGCTGCTCCTAGTCCTTGTAGACTTGCATCACATTGAACGTACACTGGTGATGATGTATCAAAGTACTGGAGAAGTGATGACTCAGAAATTTCTTGCTTGAGCTTTTCCAGTGCTACTTGATGGTGTGGCTCCCAAATAAATTCTGCATCTTTGCGCAAAAGATCACGTAAAACAGCTGCCTTGGAGCTGAAATCATGTATGAAATGTGACAAGTAGGTCATGAGACCCAGGAAATGCTGTAATTCCAACTTGTTCCGTGGAGTTTGCATTGTTCTCAGGTCAGCAACCTTCTTGGGATCTGGTTTCATGCCCTCTCTGGAGTACCGGTTTCCAAAGAAATCAACACTTGTCTGCTTGATAGCGCACTTGATTGAATTGAGTGTGAGGCCTTGTTGTGCAGCTGTGTTCATCAAGTTCATAAGATTCCGATCATGTTCCTCTGATGTTCGACCAAAAATAACAATGAAATCTGCTATACGGACTGCCCCTTCACAGCCTTCTAGAATCCGATCCATCTCCAACTGGAAAATGTCTTGACTAACAATTAGTCCAAAGGGTAGTCGACAGAAGGTATATCTTCCAAATGGTGTTTGAAAAGTGGTCAATTTCTGACTCTCTTGATCCAATTTCACTGACCAGTAGCCACATTTTGCATCTAGTTTCGAAAAAACTTCATGTTGTGAAACTTGTGGTTCAATTCTTCTACTGTTTGCTGCCTATAATGTGGTCTTATGAGAGCCTTATTCAGCCTGCGTGGATCAAGACATATTCGAAGACTCCCATCTTTCTTGGTGACATATATAATGGAACTCACCCACTCTGTAGGTTCGGTGATTTTTTTTTTATGACACCTTGTTCTTCCATCTTATCTAGTTCTGATTTGATATTTCCTTTCAGGGCAATTGGTGTTTTCCTAGGAGCATCAACATGACTTGGAAAATTTGGGTCTACTACTAAATGATGTGTATTATGGAGTTCACCAATCCTGTCAAATTGCTGTGGAAATAACAGCACTAACGTTTCGACGTCATTGATGGGTGATTGGTTGTTCACGATACAGTGCAGAGATACAAGACCCAGCTGGACAGATGTTTGAATTCCCAATATCACAGGGCCATCTGATTGTACAACATAAAATTGTGTATCGTTCCATGGTGTGTCGTTGTACTTGCATGGGATCACAACAGTCCCATACTGCTTGATCTCAGTTCCATTGTATGCTGACAGCACTGTACCAGAGTCTGATAGGGACTGTGGAACACCATGTTCATTTAGTTGTTCCGGAAATATGTTTCTAAATGTCCGAAGTGGAAGCGTGTTTGCTTGTGCTCCAGTATCTACTTTTGCCTTTAAGTTGTGGATGCCTGGTCTGTTACTCAACTTGATCTGTAGACGGGCAATAGCTTCCTTGCGCTGGTCAGCATCAATAACATCAAAACTGAGCTGTGAAAAAAATGTTCATCTTGATGATTCTGGTGATTCCTCAAGATTATGAACTTGTCTCCTAACGTTGTCACCGAGGTAACTGGACTGTTTTGTCTGGTTCCTGTCTTTTATTTGTTTGAACTTTGTGGTTAAACAGACCCTTGCATAATGTCCTAGTTTCTTACATGAGTGGCACACTACATTCGAAGCTGGACAATGTTGTTTCCCAAACTGGTGTTGGCCTCCACAATTTTTGCATGTTCCCTTTGTATTTTCTCTCATTGCAGCAATTCCAACTGTGGCTGTATCATGACACAGAGCATTCAGTGCCTGCATGTGAGCTTAGGATGCCTCGTACGTTCTTCCAAGCTGCAGAGCTTCATTTAGTGTGTGATCTTTTTGTTGTTGTTAGAAGTTCCTTTTGATAATCTTGAACAGGTGTGCTGGCTATAATTTGTTCTAGTAAGCGTTCTTCCAGTTCTTTGTTGGTGAGCTCACATTTTGCAGCAATTTGACGGCATCTATTAACAAATCATCCAGTTTTTCATCTGGGCGCTGCATGGTCTCTGATAATTTGAGGCGACATACTCTGAAGTTTTCTTGTGGTTCTAATTGCTCCTCAAATTCGTTCAAGATTGTGTCGACGTCAGCCTGTTCTGTGCTGCTAAGCTTCCAACAATTGTATCGCCGCAGGCCTTCTTCACCTACAGATAGCAAAATCGTTGGCACTTGATCCTCTTTGGGAGTATGTTTCACTTTGAAATACAAAAGAGTCCTTTGACGGAACATTCGGAATGCTTCTGCAAGGTTTGGCGCGTGCCAGTCCATAATGGGGGTCATTTTGATAGTCATGTTTAAATTCTTTTTTGCAAAAAAAGTACAGATCCAAAACAAACTCCAAAGTCCTGATAGATTGGTAAAACAGATATTCTCTATGCTCACACTCGCTGACAGAAGTGCACACTGGTTTCACTTGCTTAGAATTTCGATTAAATGTAAAGGTGGACTGGTACTGGAAATCCAATTGGCTTTGAAGAATTTTTTTAACCGCTGCCACCATGTTGAAGATTGAGGTTGTGTCACAATCTTCAATTGAGGTTAGCACTGTAGAACAGAGCTGTGATTATAACACTTACTTGATGTAGTCTCTGGTAGTCAATGATACTGTTCTTACACAACAGTGTTGTACCAGGAACTTGCACAAGAGTTCCAGGGCTTCTTATTCAGCTTGGTCGCTGGAGTATGCAGTCACTTAAGATTGAGTGAGAGTGCTATGCTGCTAGAGTTACAGTAGGGTTAGTGAAAGTCATGTCAATGTCACTACACATACTATTCTTCTGACAAATAGCTCATAATATGTTCATCATTTTACCTCTACTGTTGGCTAAAATAACCATTCCCTTATTTCTGAAAATACAAGTTGTGTTTGCAAATGGTAACTTATAAATCCACTTTACACTACAAGATCAAGCAGAAAGGTATTCTTGTTCGAAGTGACTAAATTTCCCATGACCAAGTCAGGTTACTTGGTCATCACTTATCTATAACCACAAGCTATGTGAAATCTAACCTCTTTCTGCTGCTGAAGTAATTCATCCTTCCCATCCTTCACTGTCTTCAGTTTGTTCTCAGTTGTATTCAATCTATCTCTGAAGTGTTGTCTTTCTTCCTCTGCTGTCTTTAGTCTTCTAGTTAGATGTTGTCTGTTTTCATCTGTTGCCTTCAATGTATCTTTCAATTGTTGTCTTTCCTCCTCTGTTGTCTTTAGTCTTCCAGTGAGCTGTTGTTTTTCATTTTCTGATTCAGTTAGTTTGTCAGAGAGTTCCTGCCTTTTGTCTTCAGATTCCTTTAGTTGATTCTTTAGTACTCTCTGGGGAAACTTTGAATCTGGAACAAACATATAAGATGCAAACATGGTCAAACATTGTCTTCCACCCAAGAGATTTAGAGATTTAAATGAATACAGTGCAATGTATCTTAATAATTTATGCGGTAAAATCTTCTAGGAACTTGCACCGAATTTAGTGATCTCATATTTTGTCCAACTATAGCATGTTATTTGAGGTGACAATGCAAATCTTTCACTTTCCTTGGTGTTGATGTTGGCGCTGCTTCTGAGGAATTGAACTGAATCAAGCCCTTTCAATGATCCTCAAATATATATCAAGGATAATAAATTACGAAATTTCAAAAGGAATGGAAAGGAAATTCCACCATTTGACCAGTCTTGTCTGAACATATCACAAAACAAACGTTTGAGTTTAACCCATAATTTACAGACGTTAATTGTAATTAATGGGGTTGCTTTTTGGTTCTTATCATTTAAGCATTACCTTTAAAATATGCAGTACAGATACAAATGAGTGCATCAAGAATTTCATGTGTACTTATGCAAGTAAAGGGAAGGTGTAACTGACTTGTATTCAAGATAATTTTGGTGATGACTAATTAATGATTAAAGTGAAGGCATAGTTGTTCATTAATTTAGTATTCATATTGGTATTCATCATAACTTGACATTCCCATTAAAGGTGTATGATAAAGTTGGGTATAGGTTCTTGTATTCTCCACTTGTGACTGTTAGGATGTGATTGAAACGGTTCTGATCTGCTGCGTTATTTGTTATTATTTTATCATGTTTTTCAATTAGTCAATGTATATATATCATAATTGTTGTGGACAGTCAAATAAGTTCAAAGGAATGTCATGTGTTACAATGGTGGGGTTCTCATGCAATATGGTGTTTTGGGGTTATCTTTCACCTGAAGATTGGTTGCTAAATTCCTTAACTATTTAAAAAGAGAGTGTTTGTGGACAATAGTTAGCTGGGTTATATTGCAATAAGGCATATTGTATTATTCATGTTTCATTATATCTTGTTAAATGCTGCTCTATTACTGCTCATTGTTTCCTTTTGTATGCTGCATGTTCATCTAGGTTCGTATGTGTTGTCAGTTTGTGGAATAGATAATTACAAAGTGGATGGTTTTCCATTGTCATTTTGCGTGGATTGTCCTCTTAAGATGCCCCCTCCAGGCCCCCAAATAGTGCTTTTCAACGATACAATATTAGCTCAAATCATTTTATTCTTTGTGTGGGCAATGAGTTTGAATGTTTTGCGATTCACAACATATTCAACTTGTGTAAACTTTCTGATATGAACTTACCTTTTGCTTGTTGGTAGACAGTCAATACTGCCACCAATTTACTCAGTCCTTTGTCAGAGCATGCTGTCATTAAATGGCTGATGTCATTAACAAAGACCTTCCCTGCCTCTCTGAGATGGTGGACAAGAGAAGAAAAGGGTTTATCACTCTCAATAATATCATTTGATTTCTTAGCTGGAATTTCAAAGTAGTCAAGCAGCTTCTGACAGTCATCTTTCTCAATCAATGACTCTGAGCGGGTCAGGAAGTTATCAAATGTAAAGATGTCACTCTGTAACAAAAAGACAACAAAAAAATCATCATATAAATATACTGGTGACTATAAAACAAAGCAGATGTACAAGTTTGACGCATTGAGACAGTAACACATTCCAAGTGAGGGATATCTTTAAATATGATGGAGGTGTGGATTATGTGACTGTTTTCTACATGAATTCCTCTAACTACAATCTTAAATGTATTTATTTCAGAATAAATTAAAAGAATTAAAAGCTAACAATTGGTTGGATTGATTTTTAAGACTATACAGCTACATGCTTCTATACATGACGCTGTATCAGGCAGATTGTTGTAGATTTATTCATGGCGCCACCAACTTAAAATTACAGTTAATGAGCTAAACATTATTCTCCAAATTATACCAATAAACACTACATTGTGACCTGTGTTTTTGTGGGAACTAGTTAATGTGTCTTCTATTATGTGCAATGTAGGTAATCAGTTACACCAAAACGCACACAAATAACCATATCCCTAGTCCCCTCTCACGTTTTCCTTAATTCTTAACTGTGTTGTTTCACATCAGTTTATTATGTCAATCATTGATGTAGGTTTGTACTTTACAGTGTTTCACTTACAGAAGATTCATTTATTTAATCTTACAATCTTGCAATAGAGATTTACTGCATTGTAACTAACTTAGACGCATTATAGGCTGGAAAGTATGGTTAAATGCTTGTAAGTTGCACAGCTAAACTACATGTGCTGCAGACTAATGCCTGAATAATCAAGTCCATATGCACAGACTTTTTAAGATTGGTGTATACACTAAATTGTATGCGCAGCTACAGCACTATGGAGCTACACAGCTTCATGACTTAGAATGCATGTGAAACATTTAATTTTTGAAGCTACGTGCAGTTATCAACTTATTATAATGCTATTTTAACCAAGGTTCCTTATTTACTTAAGCCTGTCAGACATAATTTACTAGTATTAAAGGTGTGGCCTGATGACATGTACAAATAGGCCTGTAACAGCTAGGAAGACCAGTGTTCTTACACTGGTTGACATGTGGTAATGCTTTCTCATGCATGGGTAGCATTGATTATGTTAAATCCATGTACATAGCAATTACATCCATTACACAGTGTGCTTGGTGACAACTAATGAATGGGGATCTTGTTACTGCATTTTTAGACAATTTAGCAGGATATTGTGTATCGTCACTTCTACAATGTGATGTCTATAATAGTTACTGTAACAAATTGACTAGTATCCAATGGCCAACATCTGTCATAAAATTTTGCACTTATTTTTGTCAACCATTTTGACATAATAGTTGTAATAGTTGTGCTCTTATTAATGTTACACATTCACTAATACCTAATTTGTAAAATTAGCAGCTTAGAAGCTCAGAAAAAAATGTGTTGCTCTAATATTGCAAAGGGCAACAAGCATCCAATGGCCTAAATTTATAATAACATTTTGCACTTACCTTTCCACCATTTGATATCCCTCTTAACAAACAAGTAATAATTGTGTTTTTAATAAAATTCAGCATTCACTCATACCAAATTTGTCAAAATTAGCATCTTGTAAGCTCAGAAAATAAGACAAAATATTTTCCAAATTTAATGTGTTTTTCTAATATTGCAAAGTGCAACAAGCATCCAATGGCCTAGATTTGTCATAAAATTTTGCACTTACTTTTCCACCATTTTTATCTCCCTCTTCAAAAACAAGAAAAAAATTGTGTTCTTAATAAAATTCCTCGTTCACTAGTAACAATTTGGTAACATTTGGCAGGTTGTTTAGTCAGAAAATAATGGAACAATAATTCTCAAATTTTGCATGTTGCTCTATTATTGCAACGGGTAACAAACATCCAATGGCCTAAATTTAAAAAATAATTGCACTTAAATTTCCACCATTTTGATCTTCATCTTAACAAACAAGTAAAAGTTGTATTCTTTATAAAATTCTGCATTCACCAGCAACATTTTTGTTTATTTTTGAAGCAATTAAAACTGAGAAAAAAGGAAAACCAATTTTACATTTACATTGACAGTACAAACCACTTCCATGACAACCTAACCAGATTCAACAAATCCCAAAGAAAAATGTGCCCTTATTTTTCATTAAATTTTGCAAAGTAGATCTCAAAACATCTAAGAGTGTCTCTTCGTCACTTGTTCGCATAGAATGAAACCCAATTTGTTGAGATTCAATCAAAGGATTGCTTTAATAAAAGTGATAAATATTCCTAATTTTTACCAAAAGCCTATATTTCCTATATTAGTACTTACTGTGTGATATTCATAGACTTCTCCCGTTGTCCGGGTAACCAAAAACAATCTGTTTATGTTATTATTGATCCTGATTCTGCAGGAACAATCAGGAACTTTCAAAAAAGCCAATATATGACCCCTAGAGATGGATGAATGACCCCCAGAGATGGACGAATGACCCCCAGATAGAGAGTAAACAACAACTTGTTTACTCCTAGCATAACCCCATAATATAAATATTAATCCTTTCTCTTCACTGACTGTTATACTCAGTGCAAATCTGTACTGTGTGTTTGTATATTCCTGTTCTATTTCTCCCTCACTATTATACATTAAAGCTCTACCACCATAGGCTGTAGAGACAAACAGTTTATTATTACTAACTGTAATATCATAGGGCCAGTCTTCTCCTAATCCTTTTAAGGTGATTGTCTTCATTATTCTCAATTCTCTCGAATCTAAGACAATCACCTCTTTGGATACCAAACTGACATAGACTGACCCACCTCTGGTTGTTATACACCAGGCTTCACCGTTAAACTTCCCTTGCTTGACCAGACCGCCATTACTGCTATCGTACAATGCTATCGTATCCTTACAACACGTTAAAAACAGACGATCATCCAGTAAACAAACAGACCGCCATTCTGAACCAAACTCGGTAAATACCTCAGTAAAATAGGGCTCTGACGTCAATAATAACGGTTTTTCCTGAGAATCAGGATCAAATTGAAACATAAACAGATCGATAAAGGTGTTCTTTTTCTTGATGCTATATCCAGCGACTGCCAATCGGCCTGTATCTAGCACGTCCACGGACCACACTTTGTAACTAACAAATTGTACTGTGAATCTTGGTATTGTTGCAATCATTGTATGCACTCTGTGTGTGGAAGGCAAAAAGTGAAAAGTTAGGTCAGGGTTGGAAGCTTGTCTCCGTGGTAACGAAGAATCTAGAGTGATTTTGTATCGAAGGAATGTTGATGAACAGCTCTCAGACTGCGAAGTAGGTACAGCCTAGGTCGATCTTACAAACGGTACTGAATTGTTTAAAAAAATGCCGCAGTATTGATTTATGCATGCAATTACAAAGTCATGTACCACATAGGCAAATGGTAAATTATAATCTCTAAGAAATAAGAAATGAGACGTTCAAAGGCCTAATAATTAGGATAATGGCCATATAGGTCCATGACCTAAAATAGTTTCCCATCGCTCATAGAACCCCATCGCGCATTAACGTGAAGAATGTTAAGCGGAGTAATGTTAAGCGGAGTGCTAGAAATTGGAAAATCGACCGAATAAAATAAAAACTCATTAAAGTATCTTATTAAAGTCGAAATAAAATTCAGAATGTAGAAAGACATTTCAGATTTATTGCTGTGTGTACGGATATGAAAATATTCTTTTCACAAATTTCTCTCACAAATAACATCACCGACTGACTACAACCCTTAATTGGCACTAGTTTGTCAAATCGATGAAATTGTATAGTCTATATTTAATTTGCTTGTAAAGTGTTTATTCATATACAGTATTCATCGTTATCATATGTATGCACTGATACAATTTGTCCGATCCTATGTGTTGACCATATGTACATGTTTGCAAGTACATTCTAAATCATTTGCATTTAGCGCCAAAAAGGAGAGATAGTTAGAAGCCCACAAATTTTAAGTGGTGGAGCTATTCAAGAAATCTAACTTTGTCAAAAGGTTCCTCTAATGATGAATGATGGCGCTATTTAAAGAAGCTAACTTGGTCTAAAGTTTTCAAGGGGCGACCTCTATTGGTAAATAATTTTCCAAGATAATAACATTCAAATATGCTAAACTCTGAAATGCTCACTTAAGGATTCAGAGATCCATGACGTCGGCGCCTCAGTGCAATCCTTAATCTTAATGTTAATTCATTGTTTAAAACTTCTACTATCTCCACCAAAAAATATTTTGTTATCTCCATAAAAGCAAAAAAGCTCCCTTTGATGGTACTAAACAACATGTGCAAGCAGTGGCGTAGGAAGGTACTTTTGAGTGAGGGGGCTGAAGACTGATGGCCGGCCTGGGGGAGGGGTCTAAGGGGAGGAGGTGTTCCCCTCCCCCTTTGGATATTTTTTTTGCATTTCCAGGTGGCCTCAGATGCAATTTGGTGCAATATACCACACTTCAACCCACCCACTCCATTTTGTATATAATTTTGCATTTTCACCTGGCCTTAGATGCAATTTGGTGATCCAAATGAGATTTTTTTCTCAATTGGAAATGAAAAAGGGGTTTTCTGACTTGCGAAGCGGGGGGGGGGGGGGCGGAATGATACTTCCGCCCCTCCATATTTTTCACTGGGGGGGGGCTGGCGTCCCCAGCCCCCCGGTTCCTACGCCCTTGTGTGCAAGTGAATTATTTCCAATGCATCTCAACATGACATTTGAGGCTATAACAGTCTTCACAATGACTTTTGTGTTACATCTGAGAAACTGACCCACCGTTCTTTGTGTAAGGCTGAATATGGTCCAGTCACTTCAAAGGGATGAACCTCACTTGGATCATTTCTTTAAACCGAAATAGGTTATTTTAATGATCTACAACACATCAACTTTAATTGTACCTCAAGTCATCCTTTATGTCTAAGCTTTGAAATAAACTATTTGTGTTATATCCTGGCGCGATTGACCGATGCGAGAAATCCGAGGGGGACACGTTGCTCCTGTTTTTTTAACATAAACGTTAGGAAGCGCCTAGTTTCATAGATTATAAGTGCCCAGTATTGACAAGTATCGTTCTTTATCATTTATTTTTTATTTTTGTTGAGACATTTAGGTGAAGTGCAATTTAAGAAATTTCATTAAACTAATCAATCGAAAGGTCCTATATCGTTGAAAATAACTCAAAATAATGCAATTTGTGGCACAGAATGCATAGAGGATCCATTTTATTGGCGATTTGAGATATTCTACTAGGAGTTTCTACCTACCCTCTCCTTCGACGCTGAACCGTTTTCCCTATTTCAGGAGTTATCTGGGAACGAGCAGCCCGGTTTATGAAACATTTCCAGTATACAACATTGCTTTTATATAGGAGCGTGTAATGTAAACACATAATCAATACTTAATTTCTTATACTGTCATGTATGAATGCCTAGTAAAACACATTTGGATCTTTTATAATGATAGAAAAACGTAGTAAATCTTACGAGGTTTTTTTGATGGCCATTTCGATATGTGCTTATTTAGTTCGGCTAGAATTATCTTGAAGCAGCAGGAGTCCTGATCTGCGGATAAATTAGGAAAATCTCTAGAAAACATAAGACTTTATAAATAAATTCTTATCGAAGAATATTGCAATAAATACAGAGATCATAGTAAGGGAAAGAAACGTTTTTGGAATGATGTGATGTTCAATGAGCAACCATGTGAAATGATGATTTTGGTCGTCGGGGAAGATTCCCTGGACTTATTCTATAATTGATCCCCGCTATAACCTGTCTATACGATTAACCATGAACTCAACGGCACATTTCCAATTACATCATGCTGGATTGCGAAAAAAGGAGACGAATTTGTGAGAAAATAGTTTAAATTCCAAGAAAATTATCAATTCATATATGATGGTCAAAAGTTCATTTTTTTTATTCAAAATGTCCCGTACAGGCATTTTGTACAATTTAGCTATACTTTCCGACACCGGATGCTGTTAATAAAACAATTATAAATGTTTAATTTACTTACAATGACAGACGTTTGTGTACGCCAGGTGCTGTGAGGAACAGCTAATATTCTTCAAAAGGTCTCAGATATAATCTTGTTTCAGACGTAAGTCGATACGTGTGTGCTGGGTCGCTGGCCGTTCAACGAAGCGTGCAGTGATGGCATAAATTTCAAACAGAGAGCCCTTTGAGATAATTTAAAAGACAACGAAATGTTATGACTGGTATTCAGTAAAATAATAAAAATAAAAAATTACGCCTACTAACCCTTGACCTCTTAGTCCTCAAAGTTTTCTCCTTGATTCTTTTATCATAGTCATTGGTATGATAATGAAACTTTAACAAATTGTGGTTTACTACAACAGTTTTAGAAACTTCTTAGACTTTATAACCCACAAAATCATTTAAGTTTCTTAATATTGTACGTCAAAGTTTCTATTTTGATAAAATTGTTTAAAGAAAATCAGTAATCAAACTATATTACACTCTGAAGAATAATTGGGTGGTGTATTTAAATCATTTAAGTTATGGTCAAAGTAGGGGAAGGTGTTAAAGGGGCAACATTGTTACCAGGATTTTAAGAGTTGAGTCAGCGGGACGCAACGTCTTAAAAATGTTTGCCTATGAAAACATTCACTTAACAATACCTCTACAGGAACGCACAATACTTATTTATAGTGATCCCTGACAACATATTGGCTTGTGCGCAATGGAGGCCGATAGTGATAAGTCTATATCAAGTGCACTGATATAGTCAAATGATGAAAGCTGTTAATCGTATACAATAAAATTACTGTCAAATTCTGAAGCGGGATATTTTGCCTTAGACTAATTACAATATATGCTTGCCTAGGCATCATGCAGTGCACACTTCTGTACGGGGTATACAACTCCCTTACATCGCGTTTATGAAAATATTGTGGGCCACGAATAAACTATGAATATCGGAAACCTCATTGAAGTAAAACGAGTGTCAAGAGGGAAAATGCAAGAATAAAAGTATCGCACTTTTAACTGATTTTATTGAGGCGCCCTTATATGATGTAGAAAATATTCCGTAAAGATCTTGACGACACAAGAAGACGCCTCTAAAAGGTAAAATACTTGTTCCTCACGTTTACGATCCCCGTCGTAAGTTAATCATTAACAGTCACCAAATGCAAATGTATTCTTAAGTTTTATTCAAAGTTGAATTTTGTTCCTTTCCCCCCGATATAGGCAAGTCGGCCAAACCCTAGCTATTTCCGACCCCTTTCTCATTACATTATGTAGCCTAAATAACTTTTTACTCACTGTCGATTAAAAACTGAAGAGCTAAGCGTTACTTTTAACGAAGTATATAGTTTTCATTCACAAAAAGTGTGAAGCACGTGGTCAAAGGGACCGCGAAAATTTATGCACGTTTGCGATGAAGAAATTACTGTGGTGTGAAAGCATATTTACTTTGACTAGTAGCCAATTAAATCACACGAAATTTGGAAACGCTTCATTGACTATTTAAAGTGTGGAAATCAACTGTAATGGGAGTGTCGTTAACTCGGTACATTGCGGTTGATTGTTATGACCTTTTTCTTTTCAAACAAATTCAACCATCTGTACAAAGGACTAGAAAATTGTATTGATTCTTTTGAAAAGGTGTGTTGTTCTGCAAAGAAGGAAGAAAAATATGCCTACCAAAACGTATTTTTATGCTTTGCATAGGCCTAGTTGTGAGTGTGCGTAATTATGAATCCCCTAAGAAACGGACGCAAGCAATTTGAAGGTTTTGCGTCCTTGGCTTAAAGATGGCGTTAAGACGCACAATCCTGCGATCATAAAAATGGTGATGATGGGCCGGGGGGGGGTGGGGTTGGGTGGTATATTGCACTCAAAATAGGGTACATGTGATTTGTTTCAGAATGAACATTTATAAGACTACAGATTATAGACTACACATGTTTCGAGTGCTTCGATTTTATTCATAATGCATCCAGATCTCTAGCAATCTGATGTGAGTAAAGATATCATCTTGTTAGGATAGAGCAGTGAATATGGAAATTTTCGATTGTTCTCTAATATTTTGTATTGTGTATTATGAATAATTCCAGGTTTCCCTTTACCGGAATTATAACAAGAAACATTCCAAGAAAACTATACCAGAGTTTGCTAAAGAATTCAGTTTTCTTCTATAAGTTTCATATGAAAGAGAAGTGATTCATTTAACCATTTTTCTAATGATGATAAAGAATCAATAGTAAATATCATAATTAACAATGTCGTTCAAAAGTTATGAAACAATTTTGTGCATTAAATTCTTATGGTAAAACCTTTAGGCAACGTGTGAATTTCTTCGTGCGATTAATATATAAGCAGTAACCTAATCATTTGAAAATATATTTAGTTTAGACAGATGGTAAGAGGCGTGGATCCAGAGGGTCGGGGTGGTGCGACCCCACTTTTGAAAATAACCCCATTGACTTTAATACTATTACACAGTAATTTCCCCCAGAAAAGAGCCATTTGTCAAAATGGGTAATAAAACAAATTCGTTGGAGGTAACACTAAATCAGTTTTTTTCCTAAGAAACCCCCAAAGGGTTTTATAGGAGAAATATCAGACCACGGTTGCAGCAGCTCAGTCTGATGAAACACGAAAACACGTTTAACATTAAATCCATCACACAATTAATCCGAGAAGTCTAACGTTTAACCTATCACACGATTAATCCGAGGAAACACACATGTTCGTTCCAGCAACATTAAACCAGTTTTGTACTAAAACGTTTACAAATTTTGTTTTATAGTGTAGTAGGCTAACCGGTTGTGATATTGTCCAGTATATTACTTTCTAACATACATGAGGTCTAGGAGGTCTGGAACAAGAATGTCACCACTTGACCCACATACTTAGTAGCATGAGTAATATTATGCCATTCTGTGTTGCTAGGGACTAAGAAAAAGATAATACGTATAAGCCTATGCTAACTGCAAACAGATGGCTTAGTCTGGAGCGTTATACGAATATCACTGAGAGATGAACTACTATATATAGAGTAAATTGGCATGAATACTCTGGAAGTGGGACAAACCCTATACTAGAATATCTTACAAGCAGGTTTGTAGCCATGGTGGGCCGCGTCGGGTGGGCCCGGCCTCCAACTTTTTGCCCGAGACTCCTAACCGAAATAGTCTGTGCCGCCTAGCAAGATTTTTGCAAAAATAAATTTCTCACATTCCTAACTTGGCGTTCATGTTTCTTTGGCGCAAATAAGTCCTGCCAAATATATCTGAACTTTATCTACATTTTGTGATTTTTTTCAGATTTCCGTCCAGATCTCATCAATATAACAAGAACAGTTGTATTGCTTCTTTCTTGGCGTAGGTGCTATCGGTGTCAGCAAGTGCGTGAAATGTTCATGTTTTCATGGTGGGTGAGAGTTAATGTTATATTTTCACAAGAACTGCTTTAAACATGATGTATAAGCTTTAGATTGCATTCATCTGATCTTGTGGTTCACAGATAGCCCATCGTCCACAGATGTGTGATGTTGTTCCTGGTATTGATGTGGTGCATATTAATGAGTAAATAGATATCATGCACAAGTATTGAAATAGTGATGAGCAACCATATATCTAATATGATCTATAATAATAGCAATCGTTTGATTATCATGCACAGTTGGCATGACTTAATGTGAAAATACTTGTAAACACAATATCTCATAAACGGTACACTAGCGGTACACTAAACGGTACAACGTTTAGCATTACCACACGTTGCTACGAAATGATCCGATTTAAAATAAACTTGAAATTAATGATTTTGGCCTCATCAAAAATTCGTTCGGCGTAGAATGAATACAAGTTGATAAGATCTTAAATGAACAGTACTTCAATTTATTTTTTGATGAAGGCGGTTTTCTGCAGTCTTAGTCGAATTGATTAAAGGAAAAGTGATATGGGTTACCTTACGTATAGCGTTGTTTGGTCGAATCGGCTAAAAAAGCAACGGTCTGGTTCGTATACAATAAAAAGGAAGGAACGTACTGTATGTTTAGAAACTCCCGCACAATTGCAAAAGGAAATCCCGAGTCAACATTTAAGTCCGCGAGCGTTCACATTACAGTTTTTTTAAGAAGGCAAGAGGGATTGAAGAATCTCCGAAAGGGGGATTATTGTTAAAAACGCACCCGAAGTTCAAGACTGCAAGGGCGATTATTTCCTTTAGTGTGAACGCTCGCGTACTCGTACTTCAAGTATGGGTGCGGTCGTAGATGCGAACAAGGCCAAAATGAAGCGAATCAACGGAGCGAAGCGAATCAGCAGAGCGAAGCGAGTCAAGAGCAAAGCCAATATTGGGCAGCCAGCCAAATGTTTTCTATTCATGGGGAACAGGGTTTGAAAATAATTTGTATTGTCTAATGATAGGATGTGTTAATGTTTTGCGAAACAAAACCACTTAATTTAGTCAAATCAAGGGCTTCTGTTATTACACCTTTTATAACAACATGTATAGTGTTGTGTTTCTTTTGGGTGATTTTCATCGACGCCATTACTTTAAGAAAGTAGACTGAGAGTCCGTCTTGGTTGTTATAATTCTGATTTATTTCCAAGAAACACATCACTTTCTTTTGCACATGCACCCTCGTCCTTCCTTAATTTTCTTCCCAACTTCTTCCAAACATACATATAACCATTAAAGTTGTCCAAGGTGACCTCGGGTCAAGAAGGTGATTAGACAATGATTATCACTTTTACGTAATTATCTCTCAGGTTTTGAATTTACTATACGACAATAGAGTGGGGAGGTAGAGAGAAAGCCTGAGTGCTAGTGTGACCACTCATTTACAAATTGAAGAATTCCTTCATCCATTCAAAGTGAGAAGCAAGGGCAATATCTCCCTAGTGACTCTTCGAAAGACGATTCGTTATTCCACACATATATAGCATATGCTGCTCAAAGTTGAGTCCTGAGAGCCTGGAATGAGCTCATTCCAGGTCTTAGAGGAAGCAGAATGCAAAAGTAGTTGTTTGTTGTATGTGGGGTAGTAGAGGAATTCCTAAACAAATAATGGGGCAAATCAGACCCAGTCACTGACATTACATATTAGTTCATATCTCAGTGATATTCGTATAACTCCTCAGACTACGTCATACGTATGTACTCAATGTAGGCCTACGTATTCTCTTATTTTCAGTTCATAGCAACAGAATGGCATAATATTTCTCATTTTACTCATTCTTTGTAAAAGTTCTGCTTCTTCAGTACTCCTCTACCTCCTTGTAATTTAATTATTAATCGTTGTTTTTATTATGTGGAAATAAATCAAACTCAAGCTCAATAAGTGTCTGGGTCAAGAGGTGACAAGCCTTCTAGAACTCTTGTAGTTTAGAAGGTATTACTAAACTTAATACTAAACTTGACACGCTCAAGCGTGTTCTTTATCTATTCACTGTGCAGCACAGCGCACCGAAGATTATTTTATAGTATTATTGCTCGAAATTACCATAAAATCTTATAGTTTTAGTTTTCAAATCATGAGAACACATTTATTCAACGTATCATCTGAGTAACTTGGCAGACTGCCTCGAAATTGATGGGTAAAAGTTCTGAAAGAAAATTGCTTCAATTTGGAGCTTTACTGTGACCATCTGTGTAAAATTGTGTGTACTTGTATACAGCGATATGGTTTTGAAAACTTCCGGGTTGCCATTATCTTTTTGTTCGATCGGTGGCATTCAAAGACTAGATCCCACCCCAATCTCTATACGTGAATTGAAAGAGAATAAAATTGTCTCTCTAATATGTTTCGTCCAACGGCTGTAAAACCCAATGTGTAGAGATAACTTGAAAAAGGTTACGTAACTTGCTGCATAGACATTTTTAAGTTCATTCAACTTATCACATTTCAATTTTTTTAATTTATTTGGATACGTTTTCCCAACTAGCAAATTGTATGAATGGGTAGCAAGAAGGTAATGCAAAGAACTTCTAGACATGACAAGTTATGACAAAAGAGCGAGACTTGTCGAATGAACAAAAGCTTTTAAGTCTACCACACATATCCTTCTTCAGATTTCAATACCCAAGTGGTTTTAGTATGATTAACTATACTGTTGACTAGTGCAACACAGAAATGTCTGTGCAACAAGTCACCTCGGCTTTTTCAAGTTAAGTGAACTGAGCTTTCAAGTTATAACAACAAGGCCGTTTGAGTTATATAAAATATTGTTTTTCTTCCAAATAAATCGACAGAAAAAACAAAACAGTAATGTGCACCTCGTTATACTTTAACGTAAAGGTGCTAAAACCTGTTTATTTTTTCTTATAAAATATTTACCACATATTTACACAGGCAGTTTTGTAAATTTTATAACTGTATCCCAGTATTAGTTTCACACTTTGTAGACTTCAGATATTTTAAGTGATAGTGTTTAAGTGATAAAGATGTTCCTTGATAGATATGAAAGCATGAATAACTAAAACAAAATCCAGATGTGGTGATGAACATGTGGTTGCTCAGCTTCATTGCATCTAAGATAACATGTGCCCTTTATTGATCTTGATCATCGCAATTAACTATTAGAGACAACAAGCTAGAGTGACAATTTGGAAAAATTACCAATATATATATATATATGCCTACACCTATGATGAAATATGAACCAGGGCTTCTTCTGCAGGATTTGTAGTTATACACCAATGTCCAAGTTGTCGTCAATGAATGAGTACAACTCTCCCATGGAATCAATTGGGCTGACAAAAATCAAACAGTATATATGCATTCCAAGGTAGAGCAAATGAACAAAGAAAGTAACACGTAAATTATGCATACTAGTCATTATAAAATATTGTGTCTGAGTATACAATATTACCCATATCTGTGTTGACTACAGCTATTATCTTATGTCGAGACTATTGGAAGAGACTATTACTTAGTCGAATGCTTGTGAATTTAGCTTTCTTTCCTTTTTCTAAAACATAACAATTCAAACTAAAACAGGGTGAGTTGACTACGTGAGCATGCTAGTGAAATGTTTTTTTTTTCTATGAAAGTAAATTGTTTTCCTGATGACTAAATATAAAACATAACAATACAAACTAACACAGAATAAGTACACTTTTGAAAATATGCTTTTGAATGAGTCTTTCTTTTTATGACTTTGACTTGTTTTTCTGATGAATGAAATACATTACAATACAAAGTAACACGGGTCTATAAAGTTCACAGAGTAGTTAAGACATTCGGTGGGGCCAGAGATCCTTCTCCTGTGCAGCCTCAAAAGTGTGGAATAACTTACCTCACGCAGTAAGACTTATTAACAGCCTTGGAACTTTCAAGATAAAGCTAAAAGCTTACCTGTTCCAAATTTCATTTATGTAACCTTTTTTCTTTGGCTGTTTCTGCAAAGCGCCATGAGCACCTTCGGGTGGATACCGGCGCGATACAAAGTGTCCATTATTATGATAACAATCAACCGCAAAGTACAAGGTTAACAACACTCCCGTTACAAAGAATTTCATGCTTAAAGCAGTCAATGATGCGTTTCCCAAATTTCTTGTGATTTGTTTGACTAATAGTCCCTACCATTGTCTGCAAACCTTTTTGCATATATCGTACTCAATGAACACAACGTATTTTGTTTCAATAACTTATTTACATAGCGCATAGAACCATGCAACTATTTATAACTTTGCTGTCCCTTGTAGAGATATATCTCAAATATCATAACGTATATTGTTGGCCACAGTGGACAAAATTCAGAAATTTATGACGACATAATTTCGATTTAATGCTGACATAAATTCGATTTAATATCAACATATATTCGATTTTAAGTTGACATATATTCGACCAAGTAGAGTGCAGGAATATGTGTCTGATTAATGCATATATTCACTTCTGACAACAATTCAGCCTCATTCGACAACAATTATCTGACAACAATTCAGTAACAGCCAATCGCTGCTTTTGTTACATACTCTACACTAAAAGACGGGATAGTTATACTAGACTAATGTTCGGTTCCTCCATAGAGATACTGTACCGTACCAGCTGCGTATAGATAATGCAGCAAGCAGCTTCCTCTTTCAATCTGTGGTTAATATTAATGTAAATTTAAAGAGTCGGCCTGGTGTGTTTCTGTATTGCATGTGGGCTACCACATTATGTCAAAATATTCTTGCTGTGAGTTGGACATCTCTTTATATAGTAAGTACACCTTTTAAAGGGTTTCAGTGCAAACACATGAATTTATTTGTGGGTCAAGAAAATACATACAATATTAATGTCCCCATGCTTCAATGAGTAAGAGTTGTGCAATTTGCAATTATGATTTTCAATATTTTTTTTTTAATATTTTTTTATTATATACACATTATAAACTTATCACTATAGGTATCCGTTGCGCACAAGCTAATGTTTTTTCAGGGGTCATTATAACTAAGTATTGTGCGTTCCTGTAGAGGTAATTTAGTGTGCATGTTTTCATTAAGGAATGTGGGGATGCAAGTTTTTCTGAGCGGACGCTAACAATTTTTATGATGTTGCATCCCGCTGGCGCAACTCTTAAAATCATGGTAACAATACTGAAAATAATATTTGTTAGTAATATAACATTTTTCTTTTTTGTACAGCTTTCTGCTGAATTTTCAAGTCTTGCTAATGTAAACCTGGGAAACTACATTCTTTTCATTCCTTGATCAACATCTGGACAGAATGTTAGACAAGTTTTCTAAGAAACAAAGGTTTCAATGCACAAAGAATTCAAGCAGAGCCGCAGAATATTCAGGTTGTTTGTGCATGATAAATTTATGGTAGTTTTATCTTTTCACTTTGTATATGGTGGCATCCAATAAATATATGCTTGAGCAAGGGTGCATAGAGGGTGTGGGTCGAACCTCTTTTTAATAGCACACAGAAATTCAAAAGAAACATGTCCTTGATGTTAGATCTAGTTATGGTTTCAGTTTCTGTTCCTTCATTCCAGTATAAATATCATAAAATACAATTATTTTTAATAATGTATGCATTATATTGACGAATAGGTCTGTATGGCTGTACAAGTTCTGACAGGTACACAGGTGCAACATTATTGAAAATTTTAAAAACGAAGAGAGTAGTCTTGTAAATGATCCTATGTTCAACCGGTAACCAGTGTAATTTGTTCAAAATTGGTGTAATATGGGAAGCTGCTGGGGTTAATGTGATGAGCCGGGCAGCAGTTTGTATACGCTGTAAACGCTGTAGTAGAGATTTAGTGATGCCAAAAAGGAGGGAATTTCCGATGTCAATCTTAGATGTAATGAAGGCGTGAACCATCAATTCCGCTCTTTCTTGGTTAACATATCTGCGAATACGGCCAATGTTCCTAATTGATATACAGGCAGTCTTACAAATTGATGTAATGTGGCTCTCCATTGATAGGGATGAGTCCAGAATAGCTCCAAGGTTACGAACCTTTGAAGATGGCACAATGTTTGTATTACCAACCCTAATGTAAGGGATATTAACCTTTCCAAGTTGATTTTTACCTCCAGTCACAATACATTCATTTTTTCGTCATTCAGTTTTAGGTATTTATATTTGTATGTATTTTAGATCATCCTGCAAGCAAGAACTCGCGAAGAAGCCTCATTGGCTTATCAAAGCCGCACGCTGACCGAAGTCAGTCTCTTACATTCATATTTAACGACCATGATTACGAATTGTCAATTGTGAACAACTCTGTAACTGGACGACATACATTCATATTGGATGGACTCGAACCGGGGACCTTGTGATTGGAAGGCACCGGCGTTAACCACTGAGCTAACACTACTGACAGGTATTTGTTCCTAACAGGTAGTTCCTAACAGGTAGTTTTTTCCATCCATTCCCGAACTTATCTATACAGTCTTCCATTCTTTTGATCGCTAAATAAAATTCTTCTTGCAGAGGGTTAACTGACACGTAAATCTGAGTGTCATCTGCATAGCAATGGTACTGTATATCTTGTATGTGTATAATGTCACCCAGAGGAAGCGTGTTCATTGAAAAAGAGCTTGGTCTAATTACAGAACCCTGAGGTAGGCCGTAATCCAAATATGACTCATTAGACACAGCATCATTTATGCACGCTAATTGGCGTCTCCTTAACAAGTAGGATCTGCACCATTTCAGAGCAACACCGTCAACACCAATGTGATCTTTCAGGCGCATGAGAAACTTGTCATGGCCAATGGTATCGAATGTTGCTGACACATTTAAAAGCACTAACAAGGTGATCTTCCCAGTGACCATTCCTTGCAGCAGATCATTTTGTACCTTTAAAAGAGCCGATACTGTGCTATGATAGGCACGATATGCAGACTGATATTTGTCACATCAACCATGCTCTTGCAAAAATGGATTAAGTCGTGAAATGACTACGCGTTCCAAAGTCTTACCAAGGAATGTGAGGTTGGAAAGTGGTCGATAGTTTTTCGACACCATTACGATCCAAGTTATGCTTCTTGATCAGTGGGCGAACATGAGCAATTTTAAACTCATCCGGTACAATTCCCGATTCAAGTGAATGGTTCACAAGTTTAGTTTTAATCAGTACCACTGCATGAGCGCATTTTTTCAGAAGTGAGGTAGGCATTGGGTCTAGTTCACATGATTTTGTTGGTGAATTCATCAGAATGCGGTGAATCTCGTCCTCTGAAGCAAGTGTAAAAGAAGTCAAACGATGGCGTGATGTTGGTGGTTCATCGATTGGTAGGTCATCCGTAATTTGAAAATCATTTCTGACTTTCTTGATTTTATCAGTAAACAAATGGCAAAACCTATTGGCTAGATCTTTGTCTGATGGACTATCAATGAGAGGTGAGTCCTGGCCTCGATGAAGTAGCTTGTTGATGACATTGGTGTTTCGAGTGTTCAGCACAAAAATCATCATAATAGTTGGCTTTGGCTTTTTGATCACAGGCATGACCTTCTATTTTTGTTGTAGGTAGAGTTGGCGATGTATTTACAAACGTGTTTTGCGCCATTTCTTTTCAAGCCGTCTCCTGTTTTGATTTTCAACATAAATATCATTGTTGTACCAGCTGGTGTTAGGCCTACTTTTAACAATTCGTTTTTTTTTTCGCGGGTGCGTGTTTGCTGAGTAGTTTGCTAAGGATGGAAGTATACTGCTGCACTTTGCTGGACAAGTCCAAGTTAGAGACAACAGCACTAAAATTGCTACAAGTTAAAGCATGATGGTCTGATATGCCATCAACAACAGTAAGATTGGAGAAAATATGTAGGTCAGATGAACGTGTGATGAACAGGTCCAACGTATGACCATGCTGATGGTGGATGTAGATATATGCAGTTTTAGTCCACTTGCTGTTAGCCCAATTAGGAATGAACTTGCGTCTATGTCGGTAGTGCTGTCAACGTGTATATTAAAATCCCATATTATGATAGGCTGTGCCAGCCTCACTAAATTATAGTCAACAAGATTCAAAAATTCTTCTGTGAATACGTTAAATGAGCAACCAGTTGATTTGGATTGAGGGCGGCAAAGTACCACAAGAAATAAAGAAGATTTATCGCTGGTTATATCCACACATAATGGTTCAAACGATTTGGATGAAAGTCCAGTGTCACAAAGAGTAATTAAAGCTCAGAGAAGTTTTATATAGAAGTGCAACCCCTCCCCCACGTTTGGTAACACGTGGGGCATGTTTTAATGTGTATCCAGGGGGAGTGATATTCCCAATAACAGTGGTGTCATATGGTTTTATCCACGTTTCAGTAAGTGCAACTACATCAAGATTGTGAACAATAACAAAATCCACAAATTCCGTTGGTTCATTCCTAACAGATCTTGTGTTGATACAATAAAATTTAATACTGCTGTTATCAAGTGAAGGTGATTTAATATGTGTCTTGGGTTTGCCAGCTCTAGTACCTCGTAATGAATGCTACATGCGTTACAGTTAAGTTTAAAAGATTGTATGGTTAAGCAAGTTTCCTTTGATAAATTACAAGTTGTGCTGCTATGAGTTGCACAATCTTTTAAGCCATTGAGAAACTCAAAGCAGTACCTGATGCTTGAGGGATTATGCACAATGGGCTTTATGTGCATCACAATAGAAGTAGTTGAAATCAAGTAGGTCTTCTGGCTCTGCTGCTCTATTGTATAAATCCAATAAAGTAAAGCTTGACCATGGTGATAGGCAACACATTGGCAATACAGTTGTGGAGAAAATTGACACGTATGATAAACAAAAAGGCCCAAAATGTTCAAAATTCTTCCAATATGATGGAAAGAAAATATAACCATGATGATCCTGGAGACAAACATTGTCAGTCCATACAAAATTCCAATAGAATCTCAATCTGAAAGTGGTTAAGAAATGGATGTTAATGAAGCGTGATGAGGAGCTGCCTGCAAGGGCGCTGCACTACTACTCTAAAAATCATTTAATTGTTCAAACAAATTTAATCATCTGTACAAAGGATTGGAAGAAATGTTGGTTCTTTTGAGAAGTTGTGTTTGTTTTAAAAGAACGAAAGAAAGATATTCATTCCATACAGTGCGAAAACATGTTATTGGAAAACTGCTCAAATCCCGAATCCTGTGTCGTTGTGCACTTGTTTACACAATTTACACGTTGACACTGAGGGGCAAACAGATGAATATTTTTTCAACTCCCTGGTTTAAGGATTCAAGTAAAACGGCATGTCTATTAACAGTTTATATGAATGAGGACTTGTTATAACGGAACGCCATTACTCTTTTAGAGATGTGTAATAATTTTCTTTAAAACTTTCCTAGCTTCCAAAATTGTTATGATTTTGAATTCTTATACATCCACTCATACTTTCATTTGTGGCTTCATCGTCTGTTACTAACAATATGCTAAAATTGGTTGTGTCACAGTGTTGTTGTTTTAAATTATTTCTACCTGGTAAGTTGCATCACATGACTTAAAAAAAAAAAAACACCTAGTTAGCACCATGGTGCAAACTATGGTGCTAAAAGCACCATAGTTTACCGTTAATTAATGAATCAAGGGAAGGGCTGTGTCTGTTGTATAAAGCTTTACAAGATTGATTGCTCTACACAACAAACAATAACAACTCCACTGAACTGAACAAAGTAGCAACAAACACGTATTTAGTGTAGATCCCACTCGTACAGTATACCCACAAAGAAATGTATAAGATACACGTTTATAGTACTCGAATTCATTTTTCTGCACTCGGACTTGAGACCAATTCCAATTTGGTATATCATCTTGCTTGGCAGATCTCTTATTTTTGAAGTTTACTCTTTGAGTGTCCAAAAATGGCACGTCTGTAAGGAGTCAATGCAGTCTTACTCATTAAGCCACACATACAATGAATATCTTCTTGTTTAAAGCAAATGAAGTGAAGCTAATGCTTTGATTGGTTGCTGATATTCGTCATAAGGTAGATTCTTTGGCATAAACGATAGTGACTTTGCAACTGATATAGAGACTGAGTGTTTACGGTAATTCTCACAATACAACTCCATTTCAATTAGATCCTTTCATTGTTCAAAGCTGTTTCAAAGTTATGGTTACAAAGATAAAATGGTGATCATAAGATGTAATTTTGATCTGAGTAATACTGGGAAAAGCAGTGTGACGTGACAAACAATAAATTCACAATGACACAGGCTGTCCTGAATTGACCATTGACCTCAACAACTGGCTTCTTGTGCTAAATGTGTTACATCAACATACTAAATATGACATCTGTTCTTGTTGAAATATTGTGTAAACAATGGTTTCCACAGTTTGACCCCTGGTGAACTCAAACGACTATGACCTCCGCCGACAACATAAGACTCAATATCACAATATTGGGATTACAAGGCCCCTTTATCATCTACATGGCTGGCTGGTGAATGCCAGCTGAACATACACTCTTCAAAGCAATCTCAAATTCACAGGTTGGCTACGCAGAAAAATATCCAGACTCTGATTTGCAAAGAATTGTGGCGGCGAACAGTTAATTCTACACACGTACAGAAAATAGATCTCCATGAGTAGCATACTTCTTCAAAACAATACGTAAATTTCTCTACTTTGATTCGTTATTTTGAAATTGAACAAGACCGGTAACATTTGGACGCATTTGAGTTAACAACATCTTGCAGAAAAGTTGGAGGCAACGAATGTGAACCGTATTCATCCGCAACGATTCGGCGTTAACTGTACTAATTCAGCGCTTGCAGCATAGGCACTTGTAACGTTATTATTGTACGTATATGGTTGGCCGTGTAAGTGTGTGGCATATAACGTGTTTTGGATGATGACCAACCAGGGCCATGAAATCGACCAAGTATTTTTTTAATAGGCCGGAGAGTTACATTTGTGCAAAGGATATAGACTAGACATGTACATTCTTTAGATTAATAGGGCACTAGGCCTTTGGTGTTAACTTTCGTAAAATCTCGTCATCTAGCAGCGAGGTTACACAAACGTTAATATGTTGTTCAATTCGACCAATCAGTGTCCATGACTCTGTGTATTCTCTGTCACGTTAGAAACAAGCGTGAATCGTAGTTGACAGCTTGGTTGTCTGGTTAATCTGTGATGGTTTTTGTCATCATTTCTTCGTTTATATTGCGGATTTTGAGATGAAACACTGTTAGATGAGATTTCCTGGCATCTGGCAATCAAGATAAGCACAAAAATAATGTTTTTATTTTATTTTATGGAATCGTGCATCATTATGCAATGTGATCACTCTGCAATTTTGGAATAGGCTAGCCAGTAATTATGATCATGTATCTGTCAAAATGCCCAAGATCTGGAAAATTTCAAGTATAAGCATTTACCAGTGTAAAAAAACTAAGTTGATAACCGAAAATCCCATGATTGTGCGCGCACATATTTTAAGAGGGTTGCCATGTCCGAAGTTCGGCATATAAGTGGCATATCATTGCAAGAAAAAGAAAAACATATAGTGCGCGCGAATAATTGCATTGGCTTTGTTTGAGTTATATAAACGGCATATTCGACGCATATGACGACGAATAATAAAAACATGGAGATAGAAACAAGAGGGCATTGCGCGCGAATCTTGCATACAAATTTAGTTATCGGGTCCGATTTTTTGTTATAAACAGCTCATTCGCTACAAATGACACCAAATGCCGTGACAAGATAGGAAAAACAAACACTACTGAGTGTGCGGGATCTGGGGATTCTTATCCATGGATTTTAAAATAAATCAATCTTAGATGCAATTTTCTGGCATCTGGAAGTCAAGACTAATAGTACACAGAGAAAGGTATTCTTTAAAATCATAATGATACGATAAGATTAGGATGTGGATTAAGTACACAAAAGATACCATAAATAATATTAGGGTATCGACTACTCATCATTGTACTACTAACCAGATAATCAGATTGTATGAATTTATAGTTAATGATGCTCACTGTGATATTAAACAACACATACGCCAGGCATCATCATAGTCAGATCATCAGATCACCCAGATAATCAGATGGTATGAACTTATAGTTAATGATGCCCATGAGTTCAAACAACAAATACGTCATGCATCATCAGTAACTGGATTCTTTAGCAAAATCCGTCCGGTGTAGCATGTGGCAAATATGTCAATGTTTTTACCATAGTCAAGACGCACATCCTATGGATGTACAAAAGTAGGAGTGCGTTCCTTCGATCTTCACCCATGGTTGACCGATGATGACATTTGATGAACATCAAGATGGAGTTGGCTCGTTCAACACTCGCGCTTGTAGAGGCAATTGTAAATAAAGTGCTTAGACCTGTCGTGGTATTCGGAAAACAATTGTCAGCTTGGTCACTTGTGAGATTTTTCAAGGTTCTTCTTTCAAGGTTGTCTATATCGTGTTATGTTAACCTCTTCAGTAGACCAAAACCCGCGCAACAAACGCAGTTCTTGTTTGAATGAGGGAGCGTACGGCATGCACCTAGGCGCCCTTTTTATTCAGTAGAATGTTCTGGCTCTTAGAGAGATCCACGTCGAGATTCTTCGACAGGAGGTAGAGAGTCTTTAATGAGTCACGTGGCCTTCCCACAAACCGATCACACATTTCAGTGATGAGACTGTCAATGAATGGGGTGAATATTCGGTTTTGGCGTTATCAGACTCCACGGCCATCTCCTCGCACTGCCGAAACAATCTCTCAAATTTCTCTTCGAATTTTGCCCTGATGTCTTCACGCTCGTTCTTCAGAAGGCCAGCGTAGTCATAGGCACGGATAATGTCCACTGCCGTCCCCGGCAGCTGAGGCGCCAAGCTCTTGTTGTACCCATATATGTAACCGCAAACGGCGAAACATATTATGAAAGTTGAAGATATCAGCTGTGTATGTAATCCCGCTGCTTCGGCCACAGTCTTGGTATGCCGTGTTCGCTTTCTGTTTACCTGAATTGAAGAGAGGCATTTGAGTACAAGTCAGCAAAGATCCTTCAAATCGGCAAAGGCTGTATGCCTTTCAACCCATCTATTCTCACACAGTGGTTTCATCTTCAGGCTTCCGCAACCCTCGCCTGCCATTTTAGTGACAGCGTTTTCAAGTTTACGCTGGCCTTTCGGGCTAAACTTGAAGAAAACACCCAAAGACTGCATCAAACGAACCATGTTAACAATTTCAATTACTTTCGAAGCTTGCGACAATGCACGGTTGAGTTCATGCGAACTACAATTTATAAAGGGTGCCCTGTTATTGTTCGACTTGTCCTGAAACATTTTAGCTGCGCCCTTTTGCTTCCATTCCACATTCCCGGCTCCATCGAAGGTTTTGCGCATTGCATTTTGTTGATACGCAATCGAGAATATTATCAGCAATGTTTTCTCCCAGTATTTCTTCACACTTAAGGAACTCAAGTAGTTCTTTCGATTGGTACATCATCTTTACTATAGCGGATAATCACACCAAGCTACTCCCAACTGGATGTGTCCGTAACTTCACCTGCAATGAGACCATTAGAATGGCCCAGCCTCTTGTGCATTCAATTCCGCTAGAATATTCCCGCGGATGTATTCCAAAACATAGTCTAGTAAATCATTCTGAGTTGTTTCTGGTAGCTGTTTTTCTGCCCGTTTCCAAGTGACTTCTCAATACATCATCTGATATACTAACCGGCTTAATAAGGGGCTGGAAATTTCATATATTCCTGTGCGATTCGTGCTCATTTTCAATGGACAAACCATCACGATGGCCCCTCAGAAACAGCACTTGGGGCCAATAATGTTCAATGCGTCTGTTTCGAGCGAAAGTTGCAGCTACTAGCAGTCGATGACAAAGTTTCGTCTGTTCGGGTGTTCGTGCTCTTCAGTGTAGACAGGAACACCCTCATTTTTGCTGTTGTGCGGATAGCATATCAGACCTTCCAGTTATATCGACATAAATTATTATTCATATTGTTAGGAAATTTTCGTGAAAAATCAAAACTATAACTTTACTGTTGTATAGTAGAGCATCATAGTGTTATGAAAAAGTAATACTGCCTCTTTGATGTTACCGAAAAACTCCATCGAGACACCTTACAGGCCCCTTATATATTTATCTAGGTCAAGGAATCAGTTTTTCCCACGAGAAGTTTTAACTATCTTATTGAATCTTGTTACAGGGCCTTTTCCCAAAAATAGATTCCATTGTGTCTGTAGAACATTCGAGGTTCTTCTCACGTGGTATGGAAGTTTCCATAAGAAAGGGGTGGACTTCCAAACTCCCAACCAATCAGGGCAAATCAGTGCTTTCTAGTGATTTTTATATCGTAAGCTAATACAGGATGAGTAGGTTATTCGCTGCCTTCTGATTATGCGCAGAGGGATTTTCGGTAGAGTAAGGTATAAAAGGCGGCATGCGCCCGCAAGTTCTTCAGTTCGTCACCATTTCATCACCCCTTCGAATTGCGTAATTGACGGAGTTAAATCATTGTTATTTTATTTAATTAGAGAAGAGAATCGACAGAGAAGAAATTATACCGAATCACTTATCAAATCCTATCTTGTCAACTTGTTTTTCTGAGAACTCATTGTTTTCTTCTATCTTTCGTTCGAGACGTCTCCTAAAGAAGCATAAAATACGGCATCAAGATAACCCCAGTACCTTTCTATCGCGAGTCCCGACATAATATTACATGTCGGAGGAGCGGGGCATGTCATAATACTACAATAGGCCTTTATGGGTTGTTTCGTTGGCCGGTTCTATATCAAAAGTAGGTATAAAGGGCCACCTGACAGTAACTTCACATATCACATGAGCGATTCAGGCAAACGTGGGTAATATATAAAAAAAATCACAGGGTTAAATTAAAGTGATTTGTCCTTATGGTGAAGAAAGGAATACACAAAGCTACTGATCTGACGAACCATGAAAGTTTAGGTTTCACTATGCTAACTATGCCAAAAACGTTGCATTTATAAAGAAATAAATGATCGAAAGTATCAGGAAATTTATCAGCTGAACACCCAGGTGGAACAACTTAATATGTACTGTCATGTCCCGGTTGAGAGCAATCGTCTAGTGTCAGTATCATGAACCGATAAAAGGTTAGGAACTGTTTGTACTGTATAAACGAGTGCTTTGAAGCATGATATGAAATATGGAAATTGTCCTTACTGGCTGCACTGAATACAGATTTCATTCATGTATGCTTTAACGTCGTGCCTCGTGATTTACACAAGCCAATGAGAGAACGCATTGTAATGCATATTCAGCAGCGACGAAGCATTCCTTGCTCGAAGAACAGCTGATCATCGACGTGACTAGCAGACTAGGACAGCAGTAATAAGTGTGCAAAACATAGCCAATGGTCACACATAATACTACACTTGGTATCACAAACCTTCGATCATCTTCACAATGTCACTGTAACTAGGGCTAGGCCATATAGCAAACTTTATCAGAACTAGGTTTCTGACCTGGCATACTCTAGTTTTCAATCAATAGCAAAGGTAAGAAAAGAAAGATAACAGAGAGCAAGAAAACAAACAAACAAACAACAAACTGGAGACAATTATCTGTAAGACAGTCAGTAGGAGGCCACTGTGTATTTTTAATTTTCCAAAAATGCAGGATCTGTTAAGTATGCAATATGTTCTAAACCATTATAAATAATATACAAGAGAAATACATGGATATTATAGTTGCATACCAGGCGCGTATCCAGGATTTTCTGACCCGGGGGGCGTGAATTACTATCTAAGCGGAGTGCCACCATCGGTTGGCGCGGAGCGTACAAGAAAATTTCTGGTTTTGATACCCCCAGATCACCGGAAATGGCACTTCTCGGGCTTGAAAATGAGCAACCAGCTGTACACTTTTGCCTGAGAACCAAGTATTTCCCAAAAGTTTTTTTCCATCCATAACCTTTTTGAAGATTGTCACCAGTCACACATCATGTTCGACCTCATTGCATGTCCTATGGATCATTGCTTTTGTAGGTTATTCTACGTCGCGGCCCACAATATCCAAAAGCCCCACTTTTCAAGGTTTTAAGCCATTACTTGTTAAGAATTTGAAATTCACTTTTCTCGTGAATAAAATCACTTCAAAACATACCCATAATGTTGCACAAAATTCAATCTATAGACAACCAATATAGAAAAACCTCCTTGAACCCCTAACAGACAGGTCAAAATTGAACGAGTAGAGGAAAGTATGATGAAGAATGTTGGTGAGGAAATTTTCTAAAATTCCGACACAGTTAATTTATTGGTGTAGAAATATTAAAACCTCTTATAACGGCTATTATAAAACTTCGTTGTAGGAACAGAAAAATAGCAGATATTTCCGATATCAGGTATATCGAAACCGAACACTTCACTCATAGGCGTAGGTCCCGTAGGAGGCGGGGGCTGCAGCCCCCCCCCCCCAATTGTTTTCCCATTTTTTTTCGGGCACCTACTGAAAGAAAAATAAATAGCAATGAATAACTTAAAATTATCTCCTTGGTAATTTAAATAAAGTTCTAAGCTTGGCCGACATTACTACTGTAAAAGAGAGTTATGACATAAATGGATCTGTATGCTTTTTCTCCATCTACATAAGACATTTGGTTGTTTACATTAGCATCCGGCGGTATACTGTGCAACTTTCACGGACCGTGCGGTACACGATGCCATACAATGTAATGACCGATCTTGCCTATATGATATTGGCATCGACATGTTGAATGCGCGCCTAGCGCGAAAAATTTTGGCTTTTTTTCGGGCAAGTCAGTACAGCCCCCAAATCCAATCTGGCTCCTACGCCTTTGACTACACACATTGACAGTTTTTGAGGCTGTTCATTGTGGAACATGCATTTCAATGGTCATTGATATGATGTTATATCTGCTCTTTGATTTACAAATTCGAACACGCGTGTAGCGAGTAATTGCCAAGGGAGGGCGAAGCCTGTAGGCAAACTATCTAAGCGAAGCGCCACCATGGTTGGCGCGAAGCGTACAAGAAAAATTTTGGCCGAAAATGCCTCCCAGATCGCTGGAAATGACACTTCCCAGGCCTTGTAAGTTGCATCTAAGCATTGTCTATTTTGAAATTACTAGCGATGTCATAAAGAAAATTTGCTCGGGGGGGGGGGGGCGGTCGCCCCCTTCCCGAAATGCGTTATGTTCCCCGACGACTCGGTCGAGTTCAAGTACATTAGTGAGAGAGGAAAAACGGAAACGTCAAAAATGGAGTTTTCGGGGTAAGGGGTTGGGTCTCTTGGCTATCTTCTACTCCCTCCTTTTCTCCTTTTTCTCTCTTTTTTCTTTTTCTTTTCCCTTCCTTCCTCTCCTCCTTTTCTTTTTTCCCCTCCTTTTCCCTTTTTTCTTCTCTTTTTTTCTCTCCTCTTTTCCTTACCCTGGGGGCGCGCGCCCCCAACGCCCCCCCCTGGATACGCACCTGCATACATTCACCCTCTTATAAGGGACAACTTAGTAGCACATAGCTAATGTACACACATCTATCTCCCAGTCCGTGTCAAAGTAGTCACCACCAACCCACCCCTCAGGTACCGAGCATTGTTCATGCATTTGTTACTTTTATCACAAAAGTGTTCACTTAAACAGAATGTTGTAAAGCCATTTTTCACCACCTCTCACTTCCACCTCTTTTAGGCTTGGTTACTTCTGACAGAGGATATTTGCAGCCAATTTTTATAGATTTTCTTGTTTGTAGGAAATTTCCACAACCCCTCCTCAAACTCCTATCTCTCCCTCTCTCAAAAGGAAGTCATATGTCAACTATTAAGCCTGACTGTCAACTATTAAGATCTGATGGCTAAGAATAAAGTGTTGACTAATCTGCCTTAAACAACATATCCCTTTTGTCCAACCTGCTGGATATCCTGTAAAGTATCATGTCCTATTATCCAATTTGCTGGATGTCCTTAAGCTAACATCCATATTATATCATGTGTTGGATATCCTTTAAACTAACATATCCCATATCTAAGTTTTGATTATTCATTCATCTAATATATTCCTATTATCTCATTGGCTGGATATCCTGTTAAGTATCATATCCTAATGTCCCATTTGCTGGATGTATTTTAAACTAGCATCCATATCATATCATGTGTTGGATATCCTTTGATCTAACATATCCCCTACCTAACTTGTGGATATTCATCTAATATATTCATATTATCTCACTGGTTGGATATCCGGTTAAGTATCATATCCTAATGTCCCATTCGCTGGATGTATTTTAAACTAACATCCATATTATATCATGTGTTGGATATCCTTTGAACTAACATATCCCCTACCTTACTTGTGGATATCATCTAATATATTCCTATTATCTCATTGGTTGGATATCCTCCCAAACAACATATATAGGTAGTGTCTCATTTGCTGGATATCCTTCAACTACTTGATCCCGAGTGTCTCACTTGATGCATATCCTTCCAGAAAATCCTCTCCTTTATCTTATTTGTTGGATATCTTCGCTACATATCCATAGTGCCATTTGCTGGATGTCCTTCAAACTAAAATCTACCTAATATCCCATCTGGTGGATATCCTTCAACATTACATATATCCCTGGTGAAAGCAAACACTTCACTTCACTTTTCAGTCTTTTCAGTCTTAGCCATAATTTCTTAATCTTAAACTAGTTTTTTTTCTGTAGCCAATTGAATAGTACATGCAGACAAAAGTTCAAATTATCAGAATAAACATGAAGATTTAACATTAGCAAAAAAAAAAAAAACATGATATTGCAATATCAAGAATATGGATGATATCATGAAAATGGATGATATCATGAATATGTAAAATGGTTTGTTACATCATTCACACCCTACTTCAAAACGTGACCTGTAGGATCCAATGGACAACATCCATGTAAGTTCCATATATACGCAGCCAATAATATCTTCATTCCAGAGATTAGCTGATATTCCACAGGCAGATACTGACATGATAATCATAAAATCAGAAACGGTCTTTCAATATCCTCCTACATTAAAACTGTGTCGTCTACTTTAAGCCTTGGCTCGGGTAAGGATGCAACCTTCCGTAGCCTTCTGTTGGACTCTGTAAGGTTACTTGCAGGAATGGCATCCAGAGAACTTAACGTGGCCTGATAAAGATAAATTTGAGATACAATGTAGTCATGCAGCAAGAGGAACAAAACACAAGAGGTAAATGTGTACATAGTAAACAAGACCAGAATATATTAAATGATGAAAACTTAAGCTACGGAAGACAAAAAATTATGCACACAAATCCAAGATGATTATATGTTGGGGATGACCATTACACGAAACTATCAGATAAGTCTACCAGTGAGATCTGAAATGTTCCTGCTGTATTGTGTTAGGATGATGGGACAATTGGTTTTGCAGTGAGTTGACAGCAAAACCTTGCAGGAAACCTTTTAATGCCCTGTTGTGGCCCAGCCTAGCTAGGTTGGCTTACAAAGGGTCGTTTTTTTTCTATCACTACCGTGTTTGAAGCCCAATCCTTAAACATCCTTTGTGCCTCACCTGTAGTCTGCTATCGTTTTGCCTCATCTTCAGCAGCGACACCAAAGCCCACTCGCTGTCTGCTTGAACTGCAGTATTCTTATCCTTTGTGTTGGAGACTAGCACAACCACTAACATGTTGATAAAAGACTGCGGTAAGACACTGGTCTCCATGGCAATAAAATTGACCATCTGAGCGCCAGCCATTTTGATTTCATTGGAGCTGCTATTTAAACCCTGTGGAAGATGAAACATATGATAACAATAACAAAATTATCATAATTTGGGTGTATACAATAACAACAATTTTACAATGGCAAAGAATGTCATGAAGTAATGCCATTTATACTACAAATTTAAGGTTTGACCCTGAAAATATTTAACTCATTCAAAAAGAAATGTTAAAATAGAAACCACTTTATATTTGTGAGAACAATGAAGCTTAACATGCACTTTTTCATATCTTTGTTATACTTGCATGAATTGAAAATACATTGAGATTGAAAAAATTCAAATACTTAAACAACAACAACAACCACACATGTGCCAGGGGTAAAACTTCCTTGAAAGCCTCTTAAAAGAGGAAAACAATATACTCATCCTGGTGAAATTAACAATCAAAAACCTAATGGTCACTTCTTGAGGTAACGAGAAATGAAATTGATGCATACTGTATAAAAGGTGAAATTGAAGCAAAAATCATGAGGAAATCAAATGTAGTCCATTCAAGGTCAATCGACCAGAGCATGAAAATGAGACCTGATAATTCCGTTATTTTATTCTCAGCCTCACTTGGTCCTCTAACATCATCTGTGACCGTGTGATCATGAACATGTTATTCCTGATTCAATACAGGCAGGTCAAGTCTCCTTCAACTTCCTACACCTCGTGGGGATTCCACAAAACCGTGCCTTAGTCTTTTACTTGCAGTGTAAAAGAGATTTGAGGTGGTAATAAGAAAGGGTGGTAGAGTTGAGGAGGGAGGGGATGGTTCCTCTAGTGCCCCCTTTACCTTGATAATTGCAGATACAAGAGGTTGTGGGGGATCTTCCCCTTCAAGGATGAAGTACTTCAATAGAAATCCAGCTGCCCTGATACCAGCAATGCATACAGGTACCTGGTTAGAAAAAGCATATCAATTAGACAGTTTAAAGTGATCAGACTGGAATGAAATATCTAAAATTAAAAATCTAAAATCAAACAGTACAGATTACACTATCTTCTACGATTCCTTCAGGTGTTACCTTTACAAACACTCTTGGGTGAGTATAAAATGCAGAGCTACCAACACTTGAGCTAATGCTCAATTAACATATGATTATACCAAAACTTATCTTGGAGGGCCATACTGTGAATTCCATAACTTAGGCATGAGACCCATAAATTTCAAAGGTCTAAAGTCACCAAATATAATCTTCCTGGTTACTTATATTGTCACTGATTACAGATTGAATGAAAGTTAGTAAAGAAAACGACAGCACACACACAAACACATATTCATCCAAAGTAACAAATCACCGAGTGACAGGGCAGAAGTTAACTATCAGATCTCTTCGGAAACATTGATTACGGAGCACATTTTTTGTTTTTCTGTCAACAGGCTTGTGACCAACACTACAATTTGACGACTAACTTTTAGGTTGAGACATGTGGCCATAAAGTGGTCTAAATTCTGGACGGATACAGCTAGTTGTCGGCTATACTCACCCTGTCAAATGCAGCATTCTTTAAAACTGTTGATATGACCTCCTCCCTCCATGCTTCTGTTAGGATATGATCTGCTGCATACCTCAGTCCTACTGATAAAGCCTGCCCTCTACTATGTTGAATTACCCAATCGGTGCTGTTGGCTACGTTAAAACACGTAAGAAATATAAGGAAACATGGCAAGACTGTAGCAAAGACAAATGTCTAGACTAACAAAAGTACCTTATATGACATAAGAATACATTCTTACACAAACACATATGCAACAGCTGGCGGTGGTATTTTCTTCATACTCCTGACATACAGAGCCTCAAGCACACAATGTGCTGTGCGATTCTTGGCTTATTGTTGTCACAACACATGCATAATCTCAACAGGTCCAATGGCCTTTGTCTGATTGGTTGTTGTTCTATAGTATTGTATATCGTCTTATACATTTACGGCCTAACGGTAAATGAGTAACACTTTCAAAATAGCTGTGCCTAGGCCTAACCTAGCCTAGTTAAACAAACACAATTTAAGGCAATTGGTATGTTTAGAGGTAAATTGTGATTAGCTGAGTAGTTGCCAATGGCAACTTCATGGCATTCATACAGGTACAAAGTGCACAAGTGAGATAAGGGAGAAACAGGTTCACTGGTTGGAAATTACACTATTGGTACAATCTCAGTGATAAACATGCAGTCAGCAGCTGCTTAGAAATATAACCATAAAGAAAATGGCAAGTTTATTACCTGTAAGGGTATCCACGACAACGGATAGTTCATCATCGGGAAGGAATGCACATAAAGCCCCCAGACAGCCAGCTACTGACATGCGTCCAGCATCCTGCAATAAAATAAAATATGGAGTAAAAACACCTACTGTTGCATGAAATGTTCACTGAATTTATATATTATTAGCTGGTGTATAATGGATTATGCCAGGAAGTAACACATATAACGATACAATTTGATTTGTTTCATGATGGAATACTTAAGATATGATGTCAGTCTCTGCTAGAACAACAGCACTTCCCAAACATGGATATCCACAAAGAAACTGGGCAAAACTGGGACACCTGCTATAGTGTACAGTGATTCAAAACAAGTCAGATAGGTTGCAATTTAACAAACTGTGGCTTCAGGGGCCTTAGTTACTGAGCTGGAGGTTTATCACATAGAGTATTTCATTATGAGCTAGTCAAATTATTTTAGTAATTTTTCTGGCTGGAATGTGCAGCATCAAAAACTAAACCAAATCAGGAATTTATTACAGAGTCAATTTATTTGAAAATGCCAGTTAGTACTCTTTCGAGATGGATGACATTGCAGATACAACTCTAACAATGACTCAATCAACAATTTATTATGTCCCTTCAGACATGCTCAACCATTGTCACAAGATTTCCTCAACTAACTCCAAACCAACTGTGATATCTTTAATAAACCTTTAATCTTGTTGTTCGCAAAGAGACTTTATTTCTGGAAGGGTTTCATTACATTTACATTACTTATTTGTGTGTTGCATTGATGTTTATCTTACTTCTTCCATTGATAGCATCAACATTATGGTTTCTGTCACATTCTTTCTGGTTGCTTCGCTCATCTTCTTTCCTGCCCCCAGAATTACTCCTCTCAGCGCCTGTAACATTGTCTCCCTATCAAACAAGAATGACACCAAAAATCAAACAACTTGAAGAAATAGTAAAGGGAAAACAAAGCTGAAGTGTACAAAGTGTAAAGTAATTAGACTTGTTTGTTCACATTTTTGATTACTTGGCACGTCAAGGTGTCAAAACTACCCTAATACAACTATGCCAAACCCAAACCACAATTTGACAGCTATTGGTTTCTTATTGTATCTCCAAAGAGTAGAGAACCTTAATGTGGCATCAAACAACCATTCATGCTTTGAAAGCTCTTTTCTTCATTTGTCAATATTTTTGAGTTTCTTTGACAACATTCATGTCACCATTGTTGCTGTTAAATTGTTAAAGCTCTTCACAGTGGTCGACAATTGACAAGTAAAAGCAAAGTAGTGGGTCGCAACTAAACTAAGGACAAGAGGAGACGACTGAACATGAACAAGGATTGACACTTGGTGTCACTATGAAGGACCCATTGTACAGAAAGACATGATTTAAGCATATTCGTCATGAAAAATGCAAGAAATTCATGGTTTAACTTGTGCAAGTAGATTTCACACTTTCAGAAATAAATGCCAGTAGATTTCACACTTTCAGAAATAAATGCCAGTAGATTTCAAACTTTCAATAAATCAATATTTCCTCACTTGACTCCTGTATCGTTCTCTGGTTTCTTGATTCCATTCAAGAGTTCTGTGAAGAGAGGATCTACCCGGGCATGGATTGCAACGAGATTGGAGAGAGCTGCAGCTGCTTCCAGCCGAACTGATCTATTGGCGTCTGTTAAGGCTCTCAGAAATGTTGTCTGCAGCTGAGGTAAGAAGGCTTTGAGATGTACTCCAACCTGTCAAATAAAAATAACAAGGTCAAGATGCAATATTTCTTCTCTATTGTCCTTAAGCTTACTGTTAAGGCAAGGCATGACTAAGGTTGAAAAATGCTGGGGGCTGCAGCATCTTGCAGCCAGAATGTGTAATCACTTGTGCTCTGCAGTCTTACACGATATGACCTCCTGGTCTGCTGAGTTATTCTATATTATTTGATATTCATGCAGCCTTGCTGCAGGGGAGTTTGCAGCTGCTGCAGCTATTCTTTGACACAGTGCCTAAATGGTTTGATCCTTTGCCAGCTTTAAAGTATTAAACTACATACAGGAAGAGAACCACTGATGTGTTTGTAAACAGGATGCCAGCTATGGAATGTCAAGTCACTGCAACAGAATCATAAAGCATTTTCCACTGAGCTAATAAGTGTCACACAAAACTTTACAAACATCTCTGCTGAAAGTTTCACTGGACAATTGAAAGCTGGCTTGCAGAAGACAGACTGACACATACATACAATAGACAGACACATACATACAATAGGCAGACACAACCATACTGACGTACAGACACACACATACATACAGACAGACAGACAGACGTACCTTTGCTAGGAGCTTTGTCAGCGTCTTGAGTATTGCGACTTTGACGTTCCAGACATATCTATCACCGAGTACACGGATCAGTGGACCTGTGATGTTGACAACTTGTGGTTTGAGGGCCTCCATACTGGTCCAGTCGATGATTTCACCTAGCCCTACCGCTGCCTGTTCCTTTAGATCTGGTGGTCCATTTAGTACCCCTTCCCTTAGGATAGGAAGGATCGGAGCTATACCCTGATCAAAGATTAAGAGAAAATGCCAAGTAAGATATCCGAGGTCTGGTTTGTTTGTATCTGAAGCATCTTGTGGACACTGACAGACATAACCTTGTGCTTTGTTATTAAAGATTGATTCCTTCCATGCTTAGCATCAGAGTGTAAACCCTGCTAAGAAAAAACAACAAACTGAGCTATCCAGATGTGACTTTGTGTCAGTCACAGGTATGGCTCAATCTCTAGGCATCAAGAGTGTAAACCCTGAAGAGGTGACCTGTTGGTTGGTTGTCGGTGTAGTGTAACATGCCCCTCTGCACATATTCTCTAATTGCTAGCATCATTCTGCCTTCTAGAGTATGATACGTTCAAGACTATCAGGAATCAGTGACTAACCTTCTTGGGCAAACAGAAGCCTGGTAGGACATTGCCCTTGACATCAGAGACAGAATAGCGGATGGCCTGACGTAACGACGATATATGCTGAAGACGTAATGCTTCATCTAAACTCTGCAATTAATAAAACAAATATCAATAAAGGTAAACCAGGAGGGACTTTACCTCTATTTTTCAGTTTGTACATTAAAGCTCTCATCTAGCTCTCAACCAATTAATATATCACAGACCTTAGTAACTGCTCCAAGGGCTTCACATACTGCCTCCAGGACCATGCTCTCCTCATCCTTGTAAGCAAATATCAATAAAGGTAAACCAGGAGGGGACTTTTACTCTATTTTTCAGTTTGTACATTAAAGCTCTCATCTAGCTTCAAACCAATTAATATATATATCAGACCTTAGTAACTGCTCCAAGGGCTTCACATACTGCCTCCAGGACCATGCTCTCCTCGTCCTTGTAAGCAAATATCAATAAAGGTAAACCAGGAGGGGACTTTTACTCTATTTTTCAGTTTGTACATTAAAGCTCTCATCTAGCTTTAAACCAATTAATATATATCACAGACCTTAGTAACTGATCCAAGGGCTTCACATACTGCCTGCAGGACCATGCTCTCCTCGTCCTTGTAAGCAAATATCAATATAGGTAAACCAGGAGGGATTTTACTTCTATTCAGTTTGTACATTAAAGCTCTCATCTAGCTTCAAACCAATTAACATATATCACAGACCTTAGTAACTGCTCCAAGGGCTTCACATACTGCCTCCAGGACCATGCTCTCCTCGTCCTTGTAAGCAGCGATCAACGCCCTCAGTAGGAGTGACACGTACTGTGAGAAGTCACACTTAGTTCTGCTACAGTAGACGTGTATGATTGTCGCCGCTGCCCGCCTCATCCCGGGGCTCTCGTGTCTGAGTGTGGGAAGAATCTCGTCCATGATGGTCTGGAGGCCGGCTTCGTCTTTTACAGACAAAACCACAGTCTGACAGTATTGAAGCTCCTGTGAAATCGATAATGAAGTATCCTGGTTTTGACAATAATAGTTATAATAATAATAATACGTAATACTTATATAGCGCCTCCCAGAAATCTTGAAGCGCTGTACAATAAAAAAAAAGTAAAAAAGGAACATAAACAGTTAAACCAGGCTTAGAAGTATAATGACAGTTTAAAACCAGCTAAACAGGTACAACTTCAAATCTGTCTTAAAACGATTAAGATTAGGTGTTCTACGGATGTTTGTTGGCAAATTGTTCCAGACATCGGGAGGGGGAGAGCTGAAACACCCGACTCCATAGAATTTAGTGTTCCACCTGCGAGGACGGCAGAGAAGGGTTTCGGACGACGAGGGAGGTAACAGGGTACATGTAAATTTCCTCTCCGTCATCAGTTCTGATAATGGCCTATTAAATTGCATCAAAAATAGTACATAGTAATTTCAGCATATTTTTGCACTGTATTTTTGCACTGTATGGTGCATGTCCATTATATCGACAAGGATTAAACAATGTTAACAGACTTTGTCAACTTTGGACTAGTTTTTTGTGCTGTATACTATAGTGCATGTAAATTATCAACAGGGATTAAACAATGTTAACAGACTTTGTTAACTCTTGGACTAGATTTTTGTGCTGTATCCTATGGTGCATGTCAATTATATTGACAAGGAGTAAACAATGTTAACAGACTTGTCTAACTATTAGACTAGATTCTGGATCAATGCTGGAGTTTGATGGTGACCTACTTCAGCAAGTACAAGACATGCTCACAAAGGCACTTTTCAATGTCTGACATTGTATGGACCTCTGCGAGACAAATTTAAAAATAACCAGCACTGAACATTAGAAATTTCTCTGCCATCAAGTGTCATAATATCCTCCTTAAAAACTTAATGACAAGTTTGCAGGTCAACAAATTTTCATACTGAGTCTTAAAAGGAAGATATTCTATTCTAATTGATGTAAAATTTCCATCCCATTTGATGACCTATTATGCATCGACTTCAATATTTAGCAACACAAATGATTTATCTCAAAACTTTTTCTGAAGATTTCTATACAATTTGCCTCATTGCTTGTTCCTCTGTTCCATCTGTTTTTGTATTTTTGAAGAAATTTACATCAATTTCTTCTGTAATTTCATGTCTTGATGTTGTACACTATTTGCAAAATATGTAAAACGATTAAAACGATCGTAACTGCATACAAATGGATTTTAAAAAAATTGGTGTTATTTTTAATCTGAATGACTGGACTTTGGTTCATTCACTGACATTTTTTTGATAAGCTAGTGCTTGAAGAAACTAATTTCATTTGAGGAGTACATTAAATTATGAATTTTAAAGTTCACAATTACTCCAAACTAACCTGGTCCTCAACCTCTGATCCCATGCTCTCGTTAAGAGCTGACATTAGTGCTGGGAGGATCTTTGTCAAATGACGGGTGAGAGAGTCTCCTGCTACTTGCGAGAGAATGGCAAGTACCTTGGTATTGACAGGTTTCTCTGTGAGCTGTAAAGAGACAAAAACCAAATTGATTGATTGAATAAACGAATGATTGAATAAACAAATGAATGAATGAACAAATGAATGAATGAATGAATAAATGAATGAATAAATGAATGAATAAATAAATGAATGATCGAACGAACGAACGAACGAACGAACGAACGAACGAACGAACGAACGAACGAACGAACGAACGAACGAACGAACGAACGAACGAATAAATCAATGAATGGAGATGCAGTTAATGGGTCTCCTCTTGAATTTATTCCATTAGAGTGACAATATACAGGCTAGCATTTCTCGTGTTTACCATAAAAAATAGAGATGTGTTACCAATTCTTCAAAAGACAGTGCAACAAGTATGTCAAAAATACTGAAATACAGATATTTTCATCCCATTTTACATTTTCAGCGTTTGGTGATGTACTTTAAACCAGCGCCATCAATGTTCTTTGGATTACCTCAGAGGTCTTGCTGGTAAGATAATTGGGTGGGGGTTATAAGCTAATTTTCAATTCTTGCTCATCTTACAATAAATTAATAGCAGTTCTTATAAATAAATTTGTGAGCTGCATTCAAGTCCGCTAAATGCTGGATAAACCTCTCACTTTGATTATCAAATCCAAAACAAGATCCCAAGTTTTCTCGCGAAATGAGTGGTGTTTGTAATGCTTAAAATAGACGGTCTTGATTTACCTTTGGAACCATGAATGGTAGAACCACTCGACTTTTGATGGCCATGACATGTTTAAGACCGTCTAAAGCGAATTCTCCTTGCTTCTCATCAGTGAGTTCCTCCAAGAGAGATGGTAAAATGTCCTCCAGAGCTTTGTGACCTAATTAGAGAGAAGAGAGACAAGCAACTCATAGCATTCATACAGATTTTAAGCAATAAACATTATTAATTGATTGAATTTCTTTTAACAAAAGAACTCTCTCTCTTAGTTCAATGAGCTAATTATGTTAACATAATCATTCACTCCATGCTATGCTAACACAACATCCACTCTCTCAACTGTCCAAACTACACCGATGCTAAAAACCACTACCCCATCCTATGCAGAAGCTACTTAACCACATACCTATTGTGTTGTGAAGTTGATCAAAGGTTTCAGCCGCAGCTATCCTGACCTCTTCCAGAGGGTCACACAGAGCCTTCCTCACCGTTGGAACCACGCTATCCACATACGCCAAAACCTGGCAAAATGGAAAGAAGAAAAGAAAATTGGAAAAATCCTGATACATTTGCAGAGGTGATTTCAAACCCACGATTTACACTCATCCACTTCTGCATCCTTTTGAGTTTGGAGAGATGGTTACCATGGTAACAATGCTGGAGTATAACAAGAAATCAGCCATCTTCACAGACTATGACAACTCCTTATAGTTGCTACCAAATGATTATTGGTTGCAATACTTGACAACAGATTGCATGCTATGATTAAATTGTGCATTCCATTATTAATAATATGCAGGGATGAGCCTGGGGTAAAAACAAAAACCACGGAACTTTTCAAAAATTGCAGTATAGGCTCCAGTTTGCGTATGCTACAGTGTGTTAGGATAATAGTTTTTGTCCCGAGGTAGAAAAGAAATCATGGATATTCCGCGAATTCGCGGATAAAGCTCATGCCTGGATATTAACGGTTCTCTTTGACATTTGATATTCAAGGATAAAAAAAATCTGTCTTGCCATGAACATCACTATAAAAGTACCACTTACCTGTTCCCTAGATGTTGAACTCATGATTTCACTGAGGCCGACGCAAACACCCTGCCTCTGGTCACTTTCATCTGAATCCAGGCCCTTTTCCAAGATTGGAATAATCTCAGGTAAGACTCTGTCTCCCAATTTCCTGACCAGGTCTCCTAGAGTTCTAGCAGCAACCTAGTGAGAAAACACAAAACAAAACATAACAAAATTACCTTTGAGATAAGAGAAAAACAGACATTTCAATGTATAGAGTTTTGGGAAGGTTGCAGATAACAGTAAAAAGCAAGGGACCCCAACAGGACCACCTAGTTGGAGCTTTTGGTCTATCAAGATTCAACAAGAGCAAGATTTGAGAGCAAAGATTCCCCTATTGAGAGAAAAAGTATCTCAAGTGAATACTTACTGACTGTGGCCAACTCCCATGGCATGTTACTCATATACACCAAATATATTAGCAGTACTACATTAAACAGTAGATAATAGGATAAGGGGTATCCTAATAATATTCAGAGCAAATATGGCTGCTAATCAACTACAATAACCTATAATTAAATGCTTACTTATATGCTGTACTACTAGTCAAAAGCATTCCTTCATATAAAATATATTATCTACCAAGCTTACTGAATTAGTCTTTCCTTGTGTCAAATATTAAAATGACCCTTTACTTAACACAACTGCAAATCGAGAGAGAAAGAGAGAGCTACGAGCTGCACATTGTATTAGTAAAGATTATCAGAAGCAAGATGGAGTCTGGGATCTAAGAAAAGCACAAATATTGTCATCAGTGAGGCAGATAATACAATCTTTCTCATCCCGTTTAAACCGTTCTAAACCCGTTCTAAATGGTGATCTTTTGTTTTGTTGATATATGATAATTCTTCCTCACCTGTCTCTTATCGTAACTGGTGCTAGCCAAACATCCCAGTAATAATCTGAACAAGGTTGACAAGATCTCCTTCAGCGTTCTTGGCGTATTCACCACCACCACCTTCCATACGTGTAGCGCTGCCTGCCGTACCATCAGAGCAGTGTCAGAGCGGCCCATGTACAACCCAGCAAACACGCGGTTTCTTCTCTCAAGTCCAAGAACATGGACCACAGCCTGCAGGAGTAAGATTCCAATAAGAAATTATCATTTCATCTAAAAACTTAATTGCTAATGTAAATTGCTAATGAAAAGTGAAGAAAAAATACTGAATTTATTTTAAAAAAGTACCACCAAAGGAGTCAAACCTAAAATACAACAATAGTAAACAAAGATGAGGAATGAATGATTGGTTAATCATGTTATCCTGTGTGCTCTTTACCTTTACACACTAAAATTAAGACAACTGTAAACAGATCAACAATCTGATGTCAGTGTATTGTTTGAAGGACAACACAATCTACAAAAGAGGAATAAAAACCCATCTAAAGTATCTTTACTCTCATACACTTTACATAAACAGATAGCAAATTGTGTTATCATCCTCTGCGTGCAAACAATCCAATGCAATGTAATGCAATAAAAGACAATACAAGACAATACAATACAATGTCAGGGCATAATTTATCTGGTACTGTATCGCAAAATGGTATGTAAAATGGGCAAATTGCTATACAAGTGCAAAGATGTATAGCAGTTTTTGTACAAAGGTATCATAGTATTTTGTAAGAGCCTTCAAAAGTGATATACAAAATATGAGCATTAAATTATTCCCAGAATACAAAACAGTACCATGTCACACAATGCAATACAATACAGTACAACACAACACAATGCAACACAATACAACAAAATACAACACAGTACAATAAAATACACAATGCAATACAATAGAACACAATGCAACACACAATACAATACAACACAGTAAAATACAATACAACACAACCAATACAATACAGTACAGTACAATACAATACAATACAATAGAACACCATATAATACAATACAATACAACAAAACATAACATAATACAACACAATACTATACAATACAAAACAAGAAGTACAATACAATGTAATACAGTACAATAGAACAGAACAGAATAGAACAATGGGTGCAAGAACAGTGGAAGCTGACTCTACCTTTGTGGAATGTTCTGTTCCAAAGTTGTCATCCTCTCCTCCTTCTGTGGTCATTTTACCAGTCACTCCAGATATCTTGTACAGCAGATCTCCCAACAATTGGATGGAGCTATAACGGATACGCCAGTTTTCGTCGAAGAGCCCCCTCTCTAGTTCCGGCAGGAAGACGGACACTGCGGTGTCGGCGTAGAGGTTGATGATCCTCTGGCCAGCCCTGAGAGCCGTGTCTCTCACATACTCCGACTCATCTGCCAGGGCCTTGGTAAGATGGAAGAGAAGAGAGAGACAATTATTCATAAGCTGTCAATCTTGCACCAGGATGTTAAACTGTCTCTGTCTAATGTTTAAAACTTACAGTTAGGACAGGACAGGTCAAAGAATGGCTAATGAGAAGAAGACTGCGGAAGCACAGGTGAGGGGGGAGAAGGTGTTTAGGTAGGGGGTCTTGGTGTGAGACCTGATGACCAATTCTTAATAAGTGCATCATTTTGCCTTTTTCCACTTCTTTGTCAGTTTCACAACACAGATATCACTCTCTTCATATAATACAAGATATAAGAGTAATTTAAATCCAAGAGAAGATGAAATGTCTGAGTTTAACTAACTACAAACAAGTCAACTGAAACATTAATTACCAGTAGAATTGGCGATATCAGTCGTCCAATGAATGGAGTCAAAAGGTCACCAAAGGTTCCCGGTAAGTAGATGAACATCATGATGTAACCGTCTCTGACGTGAGAAGGAATGTCCGGTGTCTCTGCAGTCTTGATGATATCCGGTAATAGCTTGTTCAGCTTCTCAACCCCGATTCCAGCGATAACCTCACTCAGACCTGATTCAAATTAATCACAAAGTTGAATTATGTCGAGGTCATGCATGACTTGATATCAATTATTTTGTATGAGGGACTCCAGTAAATGACTCAAACTGAGTTGAGAATATTAAGGGGACAAAAAACCAAACTCTTTTTAAACATCTGTCTCATGAAAGGATTGACTTTTTGGCAAATCTCTAAGTTAAATAATGGTAAGGATTTCCATCTCAGAAAGCATGCATAGTCTTTACTGCTGTCGTTTTTATCTCTGCATTCTGGTTTACGCTGTTACCTTGCATAGATTTGCCAGGCAACACAAACCCCACTGACATATCTAAAACACTATTTATCGACTCAATATAGTTTAAGAATTCCCCTTTATGTACTTGGCATTGTGTCTAGTGATTGAAAAGGCAGCCTAAAGTACAATACAACCCAGGTATATGTATATACCAAGATAGGAAATCAACTTGAGAACCATTAGTGAGACAGAACCGTCACTACAAGGAAAGAGAACTTTACCTTGGGCTGCTCCCGATCTATCTACCGAGTTCTGCTCTGAGGTCAGTTTCTCCATCAGCCAAGGCAGAAGATCATCAAAGCTGGTCTCACCCATCCCCTTGACCATTGCCCCTAGGGCCTTGGCAGCAATTCGACGGACATCAGGCACAGGGTCTAGCAAGGCCGTCTTCAGGCCAGGGACCACGGAAGGCAAATAAGGTTGCAGATCCTGTTCCATTTCGAAAAAGAGAGAAAATAACCAGGTAGAATAAAAGTGTGACAGTCCTAGGCTGAGTGTTGACATACTTTTCTCAAGATTTAAAACATCTTTTGTGACATTATTGTACACAGCCTACTTATACACAATAGATTCTATTCAAACATTTCTGATGGCCTGAGATATAATACTTCAAATGAAAACAGGTTCTTTTGAATTTTAAAATATAGCAGGAAAGAGCACGAACCTTTTGATCTGTGAGAGAATACATGTTGCCTATAATCTGGGCAGCCATTTTCCTCGTCTCTGTAGACCTGTCTTGGAAGGCCCTCTGTACCACTGGCATGATCAGGGCTAACGACGGGGCATCGATGAAGTGAACAAACTTGGTGTTCAGTAAAACCTGAAGACACTTGGATGTCTTGTGCGAAGGATCTGATAACGCCTCCAAGAGAATAGGAACGATAGCTGCAGAGGCCAAAGAACAATGCTTCTTTTGTTATTTCTCAAATCGCAAGGAACAATAGATATGGCGGCACAATACAATGCTTACTGTATTTGCTATAATGAAATGCAAAGATGCTAAAAGTGAACTAAAGTTTACTATTTGTACAAATGACATGAAACAATAGCTGTAGATAGACAAAGACAATTGAAACACAATGCAATGCTATTGTTTGCCACAAGGTATTGTTTAAGAAGACAAGGATGATCTAAATACTACAGGAATGATATCTGGATAATCAGCTAGGATTGGTGGAGAAGGGAAGAACATTAGGTATTTATTTATTAAATAATTAATAGCACAAGTTTATTGTCATAGCACATTTCTCAAATGTTTAGGGGAAGGGATAATAGATTTATTTTGTTCCCTTCCCAACCCTAATGTTGTTCCCATCTGGGCAAATGTGATAGGCGCTTGTGTGTTTGTATACCTTGATACTGTATGTCTTGGAAGTATCATGCAAACTTGCCGTGTTACTTCTCATCAAGTTCATTGTCCAGTGGCCTGCATTTTCAGCTAGGTGCCCTCATGGAATCCATTACTTTAGTTTCAATTAAACATAATATCATGCACACTACGTTTCAAGTATTTGGAATTATTTTACTTTCGGGCTCTGTCTGAAGACTTACCTTGAATTTCAGGGTTTCGAATGACAGATCCAATCTGCGACAAGGCCTGGGAACCAGCCTTTTGAACTTTGACGTGTGAATCTGTTAAGACTTCGGTCAGCTTAGGAACGATGCTCGGAAGGCAAGACGATAGCTGTTTGGGTGCACAGTAGGCCATTGCACCTAACAATTCAACAGAACCTGTATCGAACAAAATAAATCCATGTTGACAGTCTCCACGTAAAACATATCATATAACTTGAGGGCACCTCTGGATAGCAGTGCTTCTACACGGAGCAGGACTACCCTCATTAAAATGAAAATAATTAAAAAATAAAAAAAATATGTGGAGATTGTTGTAAAGAAAAAAAACGATCAACAGCACAAAATATAAACTGAATTTGACAAATGTGGTGTAGACTAAAACATTTTTAGATATTTTGATACCAGATATTTGTATCTGGCTTCACAATGAAGACTAATACCGCAGCAAACTACTCAGCACACCCTCACAGAAAAGAAGGACAAATGTAGGAGGAATGAAAATATACAAAACCTTGGATGACAGAAGAGGAAAACTGTTAACATTCTTGAGAGCAAATACTTATTTTATTTATGCTGTGCATAGTTGGTAGCCGTGATGCAACAAACAAATAAAATAATAATAATAATCGCATCATTGTTGACTTTCATGCATTTTGAAATCATGCAAACCAATAAGTAGGAAATAATAGGTACTTCTGATGGAAAATATGAAAACTAGGATTCCTGGACATCCTGACTATTGACCTGAGGTGCAGTATGGGGCTTTTATAAACAGAACAACAAAACTTAAGACCATGACTTTAGGAACAAAACTGTGAAAAAAAAAATGAATTAGAGGCCACGTGGAGATACAGTGGCATAACGATGAGCCTTGGGGCCCCGGCTCCTGGACCAAAGGGCCCCCTATCAGGAGGTCCAAGCAAACGGGTCAGCAGAAATGTTGACAAGGGGTGGTGGGATATCAGTAGGTCATGTATGTGTAACACACTACTTGATACTATTTAAGCGGAGCGCCACAATGGGTTCGCGCGGAGCGTACCACAATTTGTTTTTTGCCAAAAATAAAAAAACTCCTAGATCGTCGGAAAAGACACTTCCCGGGCATTTCAAGTTGCATTTACACATCGGTTATTTTGAGATCTCATGTCTTAGGATTTTGACTTTCAATAATTTCAGTAATGCATCAGTATAGCGGGAGGCCCCCTTTTGGTAGGGCCCCCAGCTCAGCCTGGTCTGAGCCCATAGGAGTTACGCTACTGTGGAGATGATGGTCCACTTAAGATCTTTTCTGCACTATTGACAGATGTATGAAGATAAAGAGTGGTACAAGACTTCACCTGCTTTGGTTCTCCAAGAATCTTCTTCTAGTGCTGTTAACAGTGAGGGCAGTACAAGCTTCACTCCATGACCGCTGAGTTTACTCATCACGGCCTTAGCTGTTTCGTCTGTTGCCTGGAGGAAAACAAAACACAAGTTGAAGTCCAGATATTTTAAGTACGGCATTGGAAACTTCATGCCTGCTTTCGTTTTAGTTCGACATCAATCAACATTTATTAAAAGGAACAAATTTGTTTAACAACCGAAAAGGGAAAAAAACAGTGTGAAACAGTTTTAATAGCAGGAAATTTTTTTTATTTGAATTCTGTAGTTCCTGTTTTTCTCAGGCTGTCTACATGAAAATCATGAGATTTTAGAACAAGAACTTCTTCAAAGTCCAAGACAAGGTTAATGCAATACTAAGAATGCCTTGAGATTGATGAAGTCTAAAAGTCTATCAAAACAACAAGAATGATTGACAGCTGATACAGGGCAAGACAATCCAAGAGCATTTCCAGTCACATTTAGGTACGACTGCCACCTAGTTTACATTTAGGTACAACTGCCACCTAGTTTACATTTAGGTACAACTGCCACCTAGTTTACATTTAGGTACGACTGCCACCTAGTTTGCATTTAGGTACGACTGCCACCTAGTTTACATTTAGGTACGACTGCCAACTAGTTTACCATTTAAGTTCCAGTCACATTTAGGTACAACTGCCAACTAGTTTACCATTTAAGTTCCAAACAAAATATACAAAACTTTATTTATTGCTGAGTTCTTACCTCCCTTACATACTGATTCCCATCTCCGAAGCACAGGAGCAGATGTGGTAAAACGTGGACCACGTAGGGTTCAAACAGACGACCCAACATATTACACAGCATCTCAAATGCAAATAAGGCTCCTGAATTAATAAAATTAATGAACAAAACAAGGAAAGTAAAATAAATGTCATGGCCAAATAATCAAGCAAAAGAAAGCCATAGTACGATGCATTATCAAATCAGACCATTTATCGTAAATATTTTATTCCACGTTTCCCAATTATTCAGTCGGTAGCACTATACTACATTAATACCCATTGTCAGTAGCACTATACTTCATTAATTTACCCATTGTCGGTAACACTATACTACATTAATACCCATTGTCGGTAACACTATACTACATTAATACCCATTGTCGGTAGCACTATACTACATTACTCCCCATTGTCGGTAGCACTATACTACATTAATACCCATTGTCGGTAGCACTATACTACATTAATACCCATTGTCGGTAGCACTATACTACATTACTCCCATTGTCGGTAGCACTATACTACATTAATACCCATTGTCGGTAGCACTATACTACATTAATACCCATTGTCGGTAGCACTATACTACATTACTCCCATTGTCGGTAGCACTATACTACATTAATACCCATTGTCGGTAGCACTATACTACATTAATACCCATTGTCGGTAGCACTATACTACATTACTACCCATTGTCGGTAGCACTATACTACATTAATACTCATTGTCTCTCTTTGCAATCTCTACTAACCTTCTCTGTGACGGAAGTTCTTCTTGTCTTGTATCGCTTCCTGCAGTTTAGACATAATGTCCAGCTTTTTAAGAGCCAAGATACCCAGCCCCTTGACTACCCCTGCTAGGCCATACGCAGCACCTTTCCTTTCCCCGTAGTTCTCCGACTCCAAGAGCAGAGCGAGAAGTTGAGAGACGATGGTGGGTGCATCCTCTTTGATGGCAGGAACCAGAGGGGGTAAGCAGTTAGCGACTGCCTCTTGCACCTATCCAGCGAAAAAAACGTAAACAAAGTGTTTGACAGGTTAGAGTTCTAACTAGAGCTTAATATACTCTACTAGACTGAAAGTAAGTGTAGATGGATTGCATTTACATAATAGTCCATTTCCTTAATTTCCAAGTTAAAAACAAAATTCTTTATCTATGTATATTAATAATGCTTTTGGTAACCCATATGATTTCTTCCAATGAATATTAAAACGTGATCATTACTTGTTGGGAAGGAGTGGAGAGCGCTTCGATCAGCTTGCCGATTATCGGTTTGACCTTAGGGTCAGATTTATCAAGATGCCTCGCCAAGGACCCCATCAGGATCACCACACTCTGTCTGACTGCATCGTAGGACTGATCGGTCGGAGCCTTGTCCAGGAAACTCTCAAATACTGGTAAGAGGTTGGACACTTCCTCCTGCCAAAAGAGATGAGGCTCAGTGTTTTAAAGTTGGTAACTTTTACAATTCAAATTACATGATACTGAATATCTTATGTGCCTGACTCTGACATGGTTAAATAGAGATCACCACCTATGAAAGGGTTGATAGCTTAGTTCAGTATGGGATAGATCCACAAAAGATCACTTTACTGAGGTGACTGGTTTGAGGCCGACCCTAGCCAATTATTCTTCCATCTTGCAATATTTTGTTATTTAATTGTTGATGTACTTCTTGATATACTAATATTTGTTAAGAAAATTAGAAAAAGCAGGCAACCTTGCATCTATTTAACACACTGCCAAAATAAAACAGAGTAGAAAGGGATATAAAAGTGATGAGATAACTTTGTGCTGGCAAAAAAGTTAAAATCATCATCTAGTACCAAAAACAAACCATTAAGTTCATTCTGAGAGGTTGTCTTCAAGGTATTAAAATTGTTTGAAGGTGCGGAAGCTATAATCAAATCTACCCATCCATACATACCTTGCCATGAGCTGTAAGAGCAGCTAGTCCCGCATCCAGCATGGCCTTCCTAACCGCCTCGCTGTTGTCCCCGAGGGCCCCAGGGACCAGAAATTCAAAGAGCTGTGGAATTTGGTCTCCAGACATGAGAGGGGATATCTGGCCCAGAGCATAAGCAATCCCACATCTGATGGAGAAGTTATCAACCGGGGCTTCGGTGACGATGCGACCTAAATTATCCTTGACTGGAGGAGGTATCTGTCATGAATCAATCATAATATACACACACTTAGAAACCTAGTCAGAAAACCTGCATGTGATCAGGCAACATCACAAAAGCATAGACATGAAATACTTCTTTGGTAAATGTGCTTAGCCTTAGAAATCTATGGGCTGGATGTTTCGTTGTAGTTAAGACATTAGGCTCATTAACAGCTGATTGTGCTTTAAGGGTAAAAGAAACTTGAGGAAGTATCTCAAAGCTTTTGCATGAAACATGAGTGATCTGATGGTTTCATTATGGATAAAGAGTGTGTACCTCTTTGCATTCACCTCACTCCATCAAGTCACAGATATTTTGATCAAGCTTTACCAAACCATCTTTGATATAAAACTCCATGACCATTTTTAGTAAATATGTCGGTACTTTTTTCTCGGCAAAATCTTGAGGATTCAAAAGGAAAAACACCCTGACAATATGAGACAAGAGCATCAATGATGCAGTATCTCAATACTGGAAGTTTTAATTTTGATTCCTAATTTCAAATCTTTGCTCTGTCTCTACAATTATCAATATCAATCATGGTACAACAAATATATAACTTGCATTTTTGCTACTTTGCCACGAATAGTCTCTGCAGGTTACACTTTATCCTGCTAGTCTTGCCTTTAGCGCTTATTGGCTGTTAGTCGAAAGAACGACGTTGCAAGGTTTAGTAATGTCATAGAATATTTAAGAACTTGTTTTTCATGTGGTATCCTTCATCTTAGGTCAGTCTCTGTTGGACTTTTTGGTCATATAGTTTGATGTCAATGACAACAGCCAAATTAGAAGAGGCGAACAACTCGACCATATTCTTGATGCCTGCCTTGAGAGCTAGGCCTATTGACCTACTGTATATTAATGTAGACTGTAGTGGTGACTACCATCAAAACTGTGTCCACTTCTAGATATCAAAACAACCCACGTTTTTCCATCTCAATTTTTCGGACATGAAGATTTCATGGATTTATGACTTGGAAAAAATAATGTAAAAGAAGATTACAAGTTTTTATATGCAAGTGATGGGTGGCCTCCTCTTCCCCTAATAGCCACCTCAGTTCCTCTCCATTTTGTTATTTTATTTTAATTCTTTGTACATTTGATGTCAAACATTACAGGTTCAAAAGAAAGCTAAACATACTTCTTATAACCTTATACATCTTAGGCCTATATCCTTATAAATAAAACATAACCTTATACAATTTTTATTGTCTTATCAAAGTTGTGATGCTATGGCCGGCTCCTCTTTTATACGTACCCATCAAACAAACTTACCCTGGTCCTTCCTAGGAAAAGCTGTCTGAACACCAGTACAATGCTAATGTGGCTATCACTGAAAGCCTAATAGGCCTAGTGGCCTATATATATATATATATATATATATATATATTTTTTTAAATTGCACTAGGCCTACAGTAAATAGCCTTCAGAAATACAAGAATGTGTATACGTAATTATACAAAATACATGAAGGGCAATCAAACAAACTTATCATGGCCCTTGCTCTGAAAAGCTACCTGAACACCATTATAGTGTTCAACCGATTATGCATAACAGAAAATACCGATTACTGATTATTTTTTCATAATCGTACCGATTCCGATTATTTGAAAATGAGAAAATATCCCGTTTATACGAAATCGGCAATAAAGTTTGACAGAAACAATTACTGTTGTGATTTTCCCCAGTTTCCTTTTGCTTCGTTGTTATACAAGGCTCTAAGGTACCATTTTGTATGTACCAAATTACCTCTGGAGTTTCTCGGAAAGAATTTTTTTTTTTTTAAATTTCCAAAATACGGAGATATGACATCCTACCTAGTCAGCACTGTGCTAAGCGAATGGCCTAACCACCTCGACGTAAATGTCACCTGTTAATGGCCTGAAATGGGCTACGAATAGTTACTCAAAATATCCATCTCAAAAAGTATCTCAGACAAACCATCCATCTGCAATCTTTACCAAAGTGTAAATTTTAATGACATGTTGCCTTCATTCCGACAATATTTTGTACTTATTTTCAGTATTATACCGTTTATGAACAAATAGAAATGTTACGAACTTGAAGTTAAACATACCTATTCGTTACCTATATAACTCCATTCAGGTTCAATTAGAATGTGTAAGCTTAGGCCAATCAAACTGAAAAACAAATTGTACCATCGTAACTTGTTTAAAATTACTCTAAAATGTAATACCAGATTGATGTAAAGAAATAATAACAACTAGAAACTACTCCAATATAAAATATAACATTCCCTCTATAAGACATATCACTTACATTACCTTCCAAACAAATGCCGATTTCCAGCAAATTGAAAGTTGTAAACTAAGCTACGCAATTTTTTTTTTTTTTTTTTTGCAAACCGATGGTTAGGCTACATTTCCCATTGACTTAGTGTGGTTGTTAGGCTAACATGTGGTCGAAGATTGCAGTTTCCGTGGATATTTTTAGTTTTTATTTGCGACACAACTAGAGCGAATAAACAGATGTCAAGTTTAGATTTCCATGCAGTTGATTTAGTGTGAAGTAAGGCTACTATGTGGTCGGAGATTTGTGAGGATTTTAGGTTATTTTCGCTAGTACTGCAGGCCGTAATTTACCACGGGAAGTTCCCGGTGATTGTGCGCGACCCTCTCGCACTGCTTCAAATTTTGATGCGGGGTGAGAAAACTGCGCGATTCGCGATGCAACTGCAATTCCTAGCTAAAGCAAACGCATGTCACAATTAATTTTACACAGACACCTGATATAAAGAGGGCGATTTTTTTATATTTCATTTTTCTTTTTCGCACTCGTAATTGTGCTTTAGGAGGGCTTTTTAGCACTTGCGAGGGCGAATCGCCCGTTGCCCCCGCTTATTTCCTACCCTGTCCAGCACATTCCTGAATTCGCGAAATTGCTATTGCTGCTATGCTTACTGTGCCAAGAAATATGCAGCCAATAACCACGAAGGAAGCAAAATCGGCGACCCTGGCAGCCTAATTTGATGAAAGTATACACTGTGAAAGACGTATAGGGGGTGCCTTTTTTTAATATTTCGTAGTAAAAGAACAAACCTAATTCATCAGTTGATATTTTCAACTTCCATATGTTTTTGAATAATGATATTTTCACCTTCCATATGTTTTTGAATAATCGGTATGACATAACTGGTATTCCACGTAATTTTTACCGATACCGATTATGTACCGATTATGCAATATTCGTACCGATTCCGATTCCGATTAGGTTAATCGGTTGAACACTACACCAGTACTATCCTTAAATGGATGTTACGTAGAATTCAGCAGTACAGAATGTAATTAGCATGCAATACACTAACACCTCGCGTACCTAACTACAGAACAGAAAATTGTTCGCGAGGGTAGCCATTTTCGTATATCTAACATGTAGCTGTTATGAGTCATAGCCAATCTGCTACAAAACAGACTTGGGGGCGGGGCTTAATCATCAAAAACGGACCTTTTTACTAAAAGTAGGGGCAGCAGCTCAGTGTTGTTTTAAGAAAGAACAAGAGCATCAATGATGCAGTATCTCAATACTGGAAGTTTTAATTTTGATTCCTAATTTCAAATCTTTGCTCTGTCTCTACAATTATCAATATCAATCATGGTACAACAAATATATAACTTGCATTTTTGCCACGAATAGTCTCTGCAGGTTACACTTTATCCTGCTAGTCTTGCCTTTAGCGCTTATTGCCTGTTAGTCGAAAGAACGACGTTGCAAGGTTTAGTAATGTCATAGAATATTTAAGAACTTGTTTTTCATGTGGTATCCTTCATCTTAGGTCAGTCTCTGTTGGACTTTTTGGTCATATAGTTTGATGTCAATGACAACAGCCAAATTAGAAGAGGCGAACAACTCGACCATATTCTTGATGCCTGCCTTGAGAGCTAGGCCTATTGACCTACTGTATGTTAATGTAGACTGTAGTGGTGACTACCATCAAAACTGTCCACTTCTAGATATCAAAACAACCCACGTTTTTCCATCTCAATTTTTCGGACATGAAGATTTCATGGATTTATGACTTTGAAAAAATAATGTAAAAGAAGATTACAAGTTTTTATATGCAAGTGATGGGTGGCCTCCTCTTCCCCTAATAGCCACCTCAGTTCCTCTCCATTTTGTTATTTTATTTTAATTCTTTGTACATTTGATGTCAAACATTACAGGTTCAAAAGAAAGCTAAACATACTTCTTATAACCTTATACATCTTAGGCCTTGATCCTTATAAATAAAACATAACCTTATACAATTTTTATTGTCTTATCAAAGTTGTGATGCTATGGCCGGCTCCTCTTTTATACGTACCCATCAAACAAACTTACCCTGGTCCTTCCTAGGAAAAGCTGTCTGAACACCAGTACAATGCTAATGTGGCTATCACTGAAAGCCTAATAGGCCTAGTGGCCTATATATATATATATATATATATATATTTTTTTAATTGCACTAGGCCTACAGTAAATAGCCTTCAGAAATACAAGAATGTGTATACGTAATTATACAAAATACATGAAGGGCAATCAAACAAACTTATCATGGCCCTTGCTCTGAAAAGCTACCTGAACACCATTATAGTGTTCAACCGATTATGCATAACAGAAAATACCGATTACTGATTATTTTTTCATAATCGTACCGATTCCGATTATTTGAAAATGAGAAAATATCCCGTTTATACGAAATCGGCAATAAAGTTTGACAGAAACAATTATTGTTGTGATTTTCCCCAGTTTCCTTTTGCTTCGTTGTTATACAAGGCTCTAAGGTACCATTTTGTATGTACCAAATTACCTCTGGAGTTTCTCGGAAAGAAATTTTTTTTTTTAAATTTCCAAAATACGGAGATATGACATCCTACCTAGTCAGCACTGTGCTAATCGAATGGCCTAACCACCTCGACGTAAATGTCACCTGTTAATGGCTTGAAATGGGCTACGAATAGTTACTCAAAATATCCATCTCAAAAAGTATCTCAGACAAACCATCCATCTGCAATCTTTACCAAAGTGTAAATTTTAATGACATATTGCCTTCATTCCGACAATATTTTGTACTTATTTTCAGTATTATACCGTTTATGAACAAATAGAAATGTTACGAACTTGAAGTTAAACATACCTATTCGTTACCTATATAACTTATTATATAAACATTGTGAGAAAATGGAAAAATAAATGAAACAATGAAACAACTCCATTCAGGTTCAATTAGAATGTGTAAGCTTAGGCCAATCAAACTGAAAAGCAAATTGTACCATCGTAACTTGTTTAAAATTACTCTAAAATGTAATACCAGATTGATGTAAAGAAATAATAACAACTAGAAACTACTCCAATATAAAATATAACATTCCCTCTATAAGACATATCACTTACATTACCTTCCAAACAAATGCCGATTTCCAGCAAATTGAAAGTTGTAAACTAAGCTACGCAATTTTTTTTTTTTTTTTGCAAACCGATGGTTAGGCTACATTTCCCATTGACTTAGTGTGGTTGTTAGGCTAACATGTGGTCGAAGATTGCAGTTTCCGTGGATATTTTTAGTTTTTATTTGCGACACAACTAGAGCGAATAAACAGATGTCAAGTTTAGATTTCCATGCAGTTGATTTAGTGTGAAGTAAGGCTACTATGTGGTCGGAGATTTGTGAGGATTTTAGGTTATTTTCGCTGGTACTGCAGGCCGTAATTTACCACGGGAAGTTCCCGGTGATTGTGCGCGACCCTCTCGCACTGCTTCAAATTTTGATGCGGGGTGAGAAAACTGCGCGATTCGCGATGCAACTGCAATTCCTAGCTAAAGCAAACGCATGTCACAATTAATTTTACACGGACACCTGATATAAAGAGGGCGATTTTTTTATATTTCATTTTTCTTTTTCGCACTCGTAATTGTGCTTTAGGAGGGCTTTTTAGCACTTGCGAGGGCGAATCGTCCGTTGCCCCCGCTTATTTCCTACCCTGTCCAGCACATTCCTGAATTCGCGAAATTGCTATTGCTGCTATGCTTACAGTGCCAAGAAATATGCAGCCAATAACCACGAAGGAAGCAAAATCGGCGACCCTGGCAGCCTAATTTGATGAAAGTATACACTGTGAAAGACGTATAGGGGTGCCTTTTTTTAATATTTCGTAGTAAAAGAACAAACCTAATTCATCAGTTGATATTTTCAACTTCCATATGTTTTTGAATAATCGGTATGACATAACTGGTATTCCACGTAATTTTTACCGATACCGATTATGTACCGATTATGCAATATTCGTACCGATTCCGATTAGGTTAATCGGTTGAACACTACACCAGTACTATCCTTAAATGGATGTTACGTAGAATTCAGCAGTACAGAATGTAATTAGCATGCAATACACTAACACCTCGCGTACCTAACTACAGAACAGAAAATTGTTCGCGAGGGTAGCCATTTTCGTATATCTAACATGTAGCTGTTATGAGTCATAGCCAATCTGCTACAAAACAGACTTGGGGGCGGGGCTTAATCATCAAAAACGGACCTTTTTACTAAAAGTAGGGGCGGCAGCTCAGTGTTGTTTTAAGAAAGAAAAATCATTTAAACATCAAATAAAGCAAATAAAAGCCATTAAATGTCATATACATGTAGTAAAATTCTTATTAATACCTACCTGTAAAAAACAAATGGAAGTTTAAAATTTTAATAAAATATATAATACATAGGACCCTATCTTAGACGATACCACTGTTGAAAGACAGTTCTATTCTATTCTCTTTCATAAAACATAAGTTTTGGAGCGTGTGCAAAACAGGTGTGACAAAGTGTGTTTTCAGTCCAAATTGGCCCGATTTGGACATAAATCGGTGAAAAAGTCACAGAATGAGATACAATTCTGGAATAAAAAATAGTAACATTTGTTGGTCTATATGATATATTCTTGCTCTGGAAATTCCAGAGAAAAAGAACTTTGTTTGAAGACGCTGAAAAATTTTTAAGAGAAGAGAAAGTCCCACTTACTGTTACAATATCTCTATACATGTAATGTATTGAGATAAAAATCATTTAAACATCAAATAAAGCAAATAAAAGCCATTAAATGTCATATACATGTAGTAAAATTCTTATTAATACCTACCTGTAAACAACAAATGGAAGTTTAAAATTTTAATAAAATATATAATACATAGGACCCTATCTTAGACGATACCACTGTTGAAAGACAGTTCTATTCTATTCTCTTTCATAAAACATAAGTTTTGGAGCGTGTGCAAAACAGCTGTGACAAAGTGTGTTTTCAGTCCAAATTGGCCCGATTTGGACATAAATCGGTGAAAAAGTCACAGAATGAGATACAATTCTGGAATAAAAAATAGTAACTTTTGTTGGTCTATATGATATATTCTTGCTCTGGAAATTCCAGAGAAAAAGAACTTTGTTTGAAGACGCTGAAAAATTTTTAAGAGAAGAGAAAGTCCCACTTACTGTTACAATATCTCTATACATGTAATGTATTGAGATAAAAATCATTCTATTTTCCATGACATTTCTTCTCTTTTCCATGACTTTTCTATGCCTGGAAATGAAAATCTGAAACATCCATGACTTTTCCAGATTTTTCCATGCCTTTTTCCGACTTTCCATGACTGTTAGAATCTTGTGATTTAACACTGAGAGAGCACTAGAGGAGTATAACTTAGTGTAAAGCTACATGAAGAGCTGCTCTAAATACCTTCTTCTTCTCCATGTAATCACCAAACAGACATTGCATGATACTGTCCACTTGATCATTGTACTCCGTAAGGAGAGCCGCGAGGGCCTTGGACCCTGAGATCCTGATCACTTCCTCATTGTGAGTGACGTCCTCAATCAAGGTCATCAGAAGGGCCGGGTCATTGGTGAAGCTGCTGTCACTCCATATCCTATACAATGAAGGTAACGTTTAAGGGGCGAGGTTAAAGGTCGGGAACTTAAACAAAATAGTCACAATGTGTATATAAAGATAGGGCATTATTTGACACAACACTGTCAACTTTATAGGCAGAGAAAAAAGGCATTCAGTGCTAAAACAAACCCCAATGAACCTTCTTCCCAACAGAGAATTTTATATTTACAAAGGTCAAGGGATTAAAGCTAAGTTAAGACTGGACTAGATAGAGCAGGTTATGAACAGACTTCATCATGTCATCAAGAAATTCTTTGGAAAAGACCCCAAACTATCCAAAAGTACAAATGACAATTTTCATGCTACAATCAAAACCTTTGGGGTGCTGCTTTCCAAATTATGTCAAAATATGGAAGTTCCACGAACAGATATAAGAAGAACACAAGTATATCATCCTTTCAAAGGAAGGGAGAGACAAGTCCTGAAAACCCTGCACAGTAATGCACAAGTACAACATAGACGACCAGAAATGTGTCTTACTCTTCGGCTAGTGTTTTCACATCTTCATCAGCATCATATTTAGCCACTAACAGTCTCTGAGCTACCCTCAGACCAAATTCAAGATCTGTTTCGGGGGTTGGTAGAATCAGCAGCAGCTCTTGCAAACCCTGGGAAAAAAATAGACAGCAACATGGTTTGTGATTAATGTTTTGCCATATCTTGCTTAAATCTTACATACACTTTGTCCTGTCTGTTGCACAATTTCTGTTGACCTAGATGTAGCGAGAAATTCCTTGAACTTACAGAGAATAGTAAATATGTATAATTTGATTTCAGCATGCAAGCTGTTAAGCTTGACCATCTGTGCAATACATATTTATTTCCTTGATAAAGATAAAGCAATTATGATTGAAAGAAAATAACTGAATGCTCGGTAAAAACTAATACATCTAGAAATTTAATAGATTGCTTTTGAAGATTCTTTTCTTCAGGTTTTTAAATAATGCTTTGCCTTATTTGGAAGACAGGAAGACCTTTCTGTTAATTTGTTTCCATATGCACACTTTTGTCTAGTAGCATTAACAAAAATGTTTCTGATAAATTGATTAAAATTTTCCATTTCCTTTACTGCAAATATCTTTGTAAATGGTCGAATAAGAAGAGAACAAAATACATGTATGCTACTTGAAGATATACAAGTTCTACTTGATAAAAAGGAGACAGAATTAGATGATTTTAACACCTTGAGGGCTGCCGATCTGACATCCACGACTGGTGCTTGCAATCCATCTAACAGTACAGAGATTTCTTCATTAGATGCTACACAGCAACCCATTTCACCACCTTAAATGAAAATATTGAAGATCACAACATAATTCAGATATCTTAAACATAACATATAGGTATACAGTTTCGTGAAACAGAATGCAATATTTGATATGAACAATGGCTCGACTAGACAAGTGCTTTCACAGAAAGATGCACGAGGTTCACAGACATAAACCACATATATGAGAACCTCCTTTTACCTCCAAGCATATCAACCACCCTTAGTCTAAAGAGTGAGCCATTACTATCTAATCCTTTTCTTCCAACCATTTTGACCGCCCTTAGTGCAAAGATTAAACCATCACTTTCTAATGCATGTATATATCCCTCTAGCCACATTATGAACTGATAACTTCTATAGGGTTATGTGAATTTCAATACAGAGAAATGGTAAAGCAAAACTGCAGAAGTCTGACATTTCATTTCTAATACTACGAAACCCCTTGCATAGTTACGTACTGAAATGGGATGTTCTTTTTGTGACCTCTGCTGCACGCAGTGACCCCATTACCCCATCAATACGGTTTATTCTAGACAGAAATGGCTCTGACTAGATGAAACTGTGAGGATCTGAAGAAGATCCTGCTAGGATCGAAACGTCAGGCCAACTTACTTTTACACAGTCTATTACACAGGCTCCTTAGTGGATAAGCAGTTTGCTAACAGTTTTATTTCATTTAGATGAAACTGTAGTAGCTGTGCAGTGAGATATATTCTTAAGAGCTTAAAGTAAAGTCAGTTGTGCTTCAATTTACCTGCGCTGGTGCACAATGCCAGGATGGTTTTAGCTGCTTCTTGTTGAGCCTGGACTCCTGATACTCCAATCAATCTGCACAGTAACTTCAGCATAGCTGCTCTTGGTAACAGGTCAGGTCCATTCTGTTACGGGTGGGGGGAAAAAATAATCACAGATTATAAACTCACAAGCTACTTTGAAGTTGCTTTTTCTTAACTGAAATCTCTGCACCAGTTATGATGTCAGGTTTGAGAACGAATACCGAATTCATCACTCTACCAACTTCAAGAAAGGTTCCTATAACATCAATCCAAAGAAGCAATTTTACAAGACTAATAACTGATCTAAACAGCATATAAAATCAAGTTGAACAATTTCATAGTAAGCTTGGTTTCTTGGAGGATTTTGCTTCTAGCAAAAAATAAGACATGTTGCAGCCTAAGAACATCTATACACTACACATTCAACGATCACAAAGATTTTTGATTTGGATAAGACTGGATTGCTCATCTTGCAGCATGAAGGAAATACAACCCTTAGATGACTGGTGTGAATTTTGTTCTAGCCAAACATTTCTTAGCTCTCTTCAAGTTCTCAGTCGGTGATTAATTTCATAGTTTATAGACAATTCTATCTCACCAGTCGGTGATAGATTTCATAGTTTATAGAAAATTCAACCTCAACAATCGGTGATAGATTTCATAGTTTATAGAAAATTCAATCTCACCAGTCGGTGATAGATTTCATAGTTTATAGACAATTCAATCTAACCAGTCGGTGATAGATTTCATAGTTTATAGACAATTCAATCTCACCAGTCGGTGATAGATTTCATAGTTTATAGACAATTCTATCTCACCAGTCGGTGATAGATTTCATAGTTTATAGACAATTCAATCTCACCAGTCGGTGATAGATTTCATAGTTTATAGACAATTCTATCTCACCAGATCGTTGATAGATTTCATAGTTTATAGACAATTCAATCTCACCAGTCGGTGATAGATTTCATAGTTTATAGACAATTCAATCTCACCAGTCGGTGATAGATTTCATAGTTTATAGAAAATTCAATCTAACCAGTCGGTGATAGATTTCATAGTTTATAGACAATTCTATCTAACCAGTCGGTGATAGATTTCATAGTTTATAGACAATTCAATCTAACCAGTCGGTGATAGATTTCATAGTTTATAGACAATTCAATCTCACCAGTCGGTGATAGATTTCATAGTTTATAGAAAATTCTATCTCACCAGATCGTTGATAGATTTCATAGTTTATAGAAAATTCAATCTAACCAGTCGGTGATAGATTTCATAGTTTATAGACAATTCTATCTCACCAGTCGGTGATAGATTTCATAGTTTATAGACAATTCTATCTCACCAGTCGGTGATAGATTTCATAGTTTATAGACAATTCTATCTCACCAGTCGGTGATAGATTTCATAGTTTATAGACAATTCAATCTCACCAGTCGGTGATAGATTTCATAGTTTATAGACAATTCTATCTAACCAGTCGGTGATAGATTTCATAGTTTATAGACAATTCAATCTCACCAGTCGGTGATAGATTTCATAGTTTATAGACAATTCTATCTCACCAGTCGGTGATAGATTTCATAGTTTATAGACAATTCAATCTCACCAGTCGGTGATAGATTTCATAGTTTATAGACAATTCAATCTCACCAGTCGGTGATAGATTTCATAGTTTATAGACAATTCAATCTCACCAGTCGGTGATAGATTTCATAGTTTATAGACAATTCAATCTCACCAGTCGGTGATAGATTTCATAGTTTATAGACAATTCAATCTCACCAGTCGGTGATAGATTTCATAGTTTATAGACAATTCAATCTCACCAGTCGGTGATAGATTTCATAGTTTATAGACAATTCTATCTCACCAGTCGGTGATAGATTTCATAGTTTATAGACAATTCAATCTAACCAGTCGGTGATAGATTTCATAGTTTATAGACAATTCAATCTCACCAGTCGGTGATAGATTTCATAGTTTATAGACAATTCAATCTCACCAGTCGGTGATAGATTTCATAGTTTATAGACAATTCAATCTCACCAGTCGGTTATAGATTTCATAGTTTATAGACAATTCTATCTCACCAGTCGGTGATAGATTTCATAGTTTATAGACAATTCAATCTAACCAGTCGGTGATAGATTTCATAGTTTATAGACAATTCAATCTCACCAGTCGGTGATAGATTTCATAGTTTATAGACAATTCAATCTAACCAGTCGGTGATAGATTTCATAGTTTATAGACAATTCAATCTCACCAGTCGGTGATAGATTTCATAGTTTATAGACAATTCTATCTCACCAGTCGGTGATAGATTTCATAGTTTATAGACAATTCAATCTCACCAGTCGGTGATAGATTTCATAGTTTATAGACAATTCTATCTCACCAGTCAATGATAGATTTCATAGTTTATAGACAATTCTATCTCACCAGTCAATGATAGATTTCATAGTTTATAGACAATTCAATCTAACCAGTCGGTGATAGATTTCATAGTTTATAGACAATTCAATCTAACCAGTCGGTGATAGATTTCATAGTTTATAGACAATTCTATCTCACCAGTCGGTGATAGATTTCATAGTTTATAGACAATTCTATCTCACCAGATCTTTGATAGATTTCATAGTTTATAGACATTTTCAATCTCACCAGATCGATGACATCATCAGCCAGGTCTGGGTCGCTCCTAAGACTGGCATGTTCGGTGACGATGGAAAGTGTCCTTGCAAACTCTTCGTCCTCCTCCTTGAGTACCTTCCCTTCCCCTCTCAGTAGCCTCTCGAGTAATGGGAAGAGATAAGAAAACGCTGGTGCGCTGTATTTTTGGCTGTGAGTACGATGCCCTTCTTCCATCTTATCCTCTGAATTCAGACTCTCTACAGCGATGGGAGATGAAGGGTGTGTCCCTTGATAGATATGGTCGAGAGCTTTGATGCAGGCTTCCTTCAGGCTAAGAGCGGTCCAATCAGGATTGATCGTTGCAGCAGGTTCCATTAGACGGAATGTACAGTAGGCAACGCAACTTGCTGTGAAGGAAAAGACGGATGATAATATTCAACTCAGAAAAGAATAATATAACTTCCTGCGTTACCTGGGATTCGTGTATTGTACTGAGGCTTACGATCTACTGAATTGCAACAATACAGATTGTCAGGAATGGTCACATGACATCATGCCATCCCATCAGAGTCCAGAGTGAAATATAAACAGATGAGAAACAGGATAGACTGCCTATCCATTATTTCCCTGAATCTATGTAATAATTTTTGAGACATCTCACTCATATTCAAGTACCAAGTAGGGGTGAATCAGTTTATGACCCTCTGTGTCCTCAAGCGAATAATAAAAGCCGCAAAAGAGACATAATGGGAACTTAGAACGTAACAAATTTGAATTAACAGACTTTTAAGACCAGACTGAGTTCTTCATAAAAGTTAAGTTGAAATAAACATGAATAAACTGAAAGCTACTTCTATAAATGCTCGTTACAGCGTAATATATGACCTTCCTACAAACACAATCAATCATGCTTACACTATAAACTAAAGGAGGACTCCAGGGTCCACGATTGCACTGGATGCAACAAATAGAAACTCACCTAAGATGTGCTTTTCCTTATCAAAGAGACAGGTGCTTATCTGGACATATGTTGTCATGACGACGGTGGCGGCCAGTGGAGAGGATAAGAGTGACAGCAGCGGCGAGAGCAGATCTGGGATGTACTGAGCTGACGCAGATGGATTACCTACGACGCTCGCGAGAAGCAGCCTGGAGGATTGCTCCAGTTCAGTATAAATCTGAAGAATGTTATGGATTGAGAAACAAATTAGTGATGAGGTCAACAACAAAAAAACATTTTAGAGACACATGCTTCATATTGCATGAATTACAAATATTCAAATGAAAGGTTACACTTCAGCAAAAATAAGTGAGCTTATGGGAAGATATGAACATACTGACAGGGCAAACTTGTTCTAATTACTGGATCCAGCATAATCCAGTCTTAGCATGAAAAGCAGAACATATCTGAGTGATGTTCTACTGTGCTAAAATTCCAACCCAATGTGTAATATACCATTCACCTGACCAGAAAGCAACACAGAGAATATGTTAGAAAATAAGGGCAAACGAATAAAGCAACAGAGGAGAGTGTTTGAATGGTTCTAGAGTAATATCAATGATGTCTTACTTTTTTCAAATTTTTTCTGATCTGACTTTCCGTTTCCAGCTGGGCTTTCATAGCCTCTTCCTGTTTCTTGGTGAGTTTCTTCTCAACTTTCTTTCCTTGCTTTAGTTTCTTCATCTCCAGCTCCTGAGAGTGAGAGAGGTAGGGGTGGGGGTGGGGGAGGAAAAGGATGTTGATGAATGAGAGAAAAAAAGAAAGAAAGAATGTGCTCTACATGAATAATTTTCTCTTTTTTTTTCGATTCTTACCTTTTTTTGGGGGGGGAGGGGTGGCAGGGGAAATGGGAATGGTAAGGGAAAGGGGGGAAATGTGAGAAGGGAGAGAGAAGCAACAAGGTGGGTAGATTGGAGGAGAATAAATGGGGAACACGAAATTCTCACTTCATGATGGAATTGCTATTTCATAAAGATGAATCAATTCATACAACTCTTTGAGCAAATCTGGTCTACCAATAAAAAAGGAGTACGATTTGCTTCCATTAGATAAATTTGTCTGTTAGACTTTTCTAGATTTACTGGGTAAGGTATTTCATATTTTAATGCACCATGCCTTATAGATAGTTAAGATAATAATGTAAATGATCAATTATAACATTTCATCACAGTGAGAGCATGATACACATTTCATGTCCAATGGTGTGATAGGGAGATTGAATACAGTAGTGCTTCCCCTTGACAACCAGACACATTGACAACTGCAGTATCTCCCTTCGGCAGCATATTTCTGAAGGATTTTGACTTAATTCTGGCCAGCTTCTCTTTCCCTCTCACTGCCATTACCTTCTTCAGCTCTATCTCCATTAGTTGTTCCTTGTAGGAGTAGGCTTTGTTCTGTCTCTTCATGGAACCAACACTTTCACTCTCCTGCCCCTTCCTGGAAGAAAAAAAAGGGAGGAAAAATCAGCCGTTATATTCCAATGAACCTCCATCTTTAGGAAGTTCTGCTCTACACAATTCGCAAGAATTCTTAGGTCCTATGTTGAACTATGACTGCTGACCAAGTACTAGCAAGCACACCTGACTGTCTTTGGAAAACATAATACCTAAAAATTCCAACGCTTCTACTCATAATGCAGAAGTGCATTATTAGTTTATTTTGAGTATACTACGAGTATAGTATGAGTATAGTACGAGTATATTATGAGTATATTATGAGTTTATTATGAGTACTGTTCTAAGGTTATTTGTCCAAGGTAACAATAGAGGCCTGACAAGCTCACTTGACTTGTTTTTAATTTTTCTCCATATTAAAACTAAACTAAAAATAAATATCTGTTTGTTACAACTGTTACCGTGCCAACTGAACTTGACAACATTGTGCTCAAAGATGAAATGAAATAAATGTCATAAAACACATCAGCATTGTCAGTTGATTTTTGTTTACATATTTTCAAACAGATGTCACCAACAAACAGTCACTTTCTACAAAACTTTCAGAGCAGATAGAATTAGCATCATTTGCAAACATTTCTATCCTCATCAATACATTAAGTTACAAAGTTACCAGGTGATTGTAGCATTATAAACTAGAAAACATATACTACATAGTGTTGTCAAGGAAACAATACAGTATATGGTTAAAGCAATGGATATGGTGGGCAGTGGACAACATATGCTTGAATAATACCAGCACTAAATTACAAACCAGCCACTTAAAACCATGTGGCTTGGACATGCGGCAAGACAGGGTGTCTTTGCACGTGCTGCGATTGGTGGTCTTCCTGCCAGTACTCGTAGGGGCCCTGGCAGACCTCGTCTTCGATGGGTCGACAATATTATTTCTTGGTCAGGACTGTCATCTGCCGAACTCGTCTATGCTGGCATACGACATGTTAAAATCAAACCTATGACAATTGTACATCACCATTATAACTTGCGTAGTAGAGGGCTTCGACAGGTTCTATCCTATGAAGAAACATGATGACTTTAAACAGAAGCCATGCACTTACCCTTCTATGATGGACTTGTCGTATAATTCCCCATCAGGTGTGTTCATGATACAGTAATCCCTTAAAGTAACTGTCGCTAGGTCTGGAATCAACAGAGTCTTCTTGACTCGCTCCATTAAAGCTGGCAGAAACTCATTGGGGCAACATTTGGCTAGCGATTGAATGGCATTCTGGGCAGACTGTGAAAATAAGAGATACATAAACCTCTACTTTTAATACAGGAACTCAAAACACTTGTAGATTATCCCCAATAATTTCTGTCCAAAGTAGCTAAAATCACTGGCCAGAGATCAGTATATTTATGTTAACTTATTTAAATACCACTTCCTAACTTCAAGAAGATACATTTCTCCCAATAATGTCTAAATATCTCACCGCAAAATATTTAAAATATCGAGTTATAATTATCTTATTACCTTAATATCTCCTTGTTACCTCTCCGTAGAGAATAAATCCATTATTGCATATTTTGAAGTTACCTGAGATGCATTATTCTTTTCCAGTAGTAGGACAAGGATTCTCTCCTCCGAGTCAGAAACCATCTTGTGAACATCTGTGACAAGTTTCCTGGTCATATCCACCCATAGGCTCGGTCTGTGTGAATCTACGGGAGGAACGTTTCATGACATTAAAACAATTCAGAATTCAAAACAACTTTCAACACAAAAACAATACAATACACAACAGCCATGTCCAGTTACCAAGAGCTGAATCTACATATGAAACCTCTTGCTTGTAATAAATGAAATAAGCTTCTTCCAGACTTCAAAGAGTCCACCAAGAATGCAAAATTAGGTAGTCAAACAAGGTTTGAAAATCGTTTTAATAAACACACATGTATATAAGCCTTCTGACAGGTAGATTCAAGAGGAGTGTAGGAGAGGGTAACGGGGGGGCGCAGTGCAAGAATGTTACCAGTTCTTGGACTAGGGTAGATCTAAGTGCATATGTATAGAAGACAGGTAAGTGATGAGTGATGTAGATATATGATAACAAGTGATGAAGTTAGTTACCGGCTGATTGGCAGAATTTTAAACAAATATTTCCAGAGTCCATCTACAGTCTGATGCATGTTTGCATGGTAATCTACAAAATGCTGTTTTAATGTATTAACCTACAAAATATTGTTATTTTGGAAAGGAGGACACAAAGTAGAACTAATCGGTAATATCAAAAACAAGTTCAGAGTGAAAACCAGACAAGACATATAATATAGCCAAACCTATCTTGCAATTGAGTAACCAAATTGAGTAACCAATTGAGTAACCAATTGAGTGCAATTGAGTAACCAATTGAGTGCACTTGAGTATCCAATTGAGTGCAATTGAGTAATTCAAACTGACATTTCTTGGGATATAACAAGCTTCTTTATCAACCAATCACTCACAGATGCAAGGGTGACTTGCTGTTATCAACAGGTGATCGATGACTAGGTCATAGCCAATTTCTTCCTCTCTCTGTCTGTCATAGGTCACTGGTAGAAGTGACTGGAGAGCAGAGGCTAGAACCTTTGGAGGAATCGGATCATTAGCCTTATCTCCCTCTGCTGAAACGGTCGGGTGCATCCCCAATGGCTGTAAGTAATAGTGAAAATAGTATCATTAGTAACATGACTGATTAGCCAGGAGTAATATCATTGTTCAAATCTGAGTTATGCAAATTATGATATCTTTTGAGACAGTAGGTATAAGATAGTACAACGACAATCTCAAATTTTTTTTTAAATTTTTCAAGACTTTTTTTTTTGGGGGGGAGGGGTATAATTTACAAGAGTTAAAAGGTTGGAGATGGAATTATGAATAAGCGGGAAGGTCAATGTCCTGGAATGACCTTTGACCCACGAGAGTCAGTACTTACTTTTTCAGCATTAATAACAGTTGCAAATTCTTCCAGGAGGTGGAATGCAGTGTGACTCTCTCCTCTGTCTGCATCAAGAATCTTGCGGACTGCTTGTCTCGCCGCTTGACGTAACTTCCAAGATGGGTGGACTAGAGCTTTGATGAAGCCAGCACTGTATGATCTAGAAGCAGAGAAAAAAAGAAACAAAATTCCACTAAACCATCATGATATTTATGATTACTACAGGACAAAAATTAAAATAATCTTTGGAGTAAAATATTTTCTTTTCTTCAATTACTGACTTGTTCAAAAGTCATTTTAAACTGATAGGTACCAGTGAATTGCTTAGTCGCCTCGTTCAAGGTGTTTCACACATTAAGTTTCTGAATTACATATCGCACATATTGGCCGAGTGGCTGACAGCTAACACCACTTTCAAACCAGGATACCTCCCAAATGGGACACGATTGTCCTTACAACCTTGGTGGAGTGGCTCATACCTAAGATCCCTACCATATATGCTAATGATGATGGTTGGGGCTGCTTCTCTAATGTGTGCGAGATTAATAGGGCTGTGATGAACTAGAGATTGGTGAGCATCGCTAAATGAATATATACGTACTTGGCTGTTGATGGTTTGATTCTGTGTATGTGGTCAATGAGTAACTTCTCAACAAGTTTCACCAGAGTGAACAGACCTGCGGATTGAAACAAATCAATTCAAAGTTAGTCGATCAATCTTGACCAGGGAGTTTGCACCAGATACATCAAACATTTTAGAAAGTATATGCGTATGCATATATATATATTTACATATATACATATATATATACATACATATTCTTTCTTTATATTTATATATATATATGTACAAAATGTACCTCCAATGTGTAAATAAATGATAGAATGCAGAAAACACAGACGTCAGTTCGATATCTTTGAAATCCACATCAAAGGAAGAAAGGCAGTATTGCAACAAGTCCAAATTTTTATGATTAAGCACTTACTGAATTCCATATAAAGTTTAGAAAAAAGACTTTAACAAAGAAATACTAAAACAACCTACATCATTGATGCAACTTCAGCATTACTATTACAATATTGAGTGAACATCGTAGATATAACCTTTGACCTCCAACGAGAGAATTCACCAACTTCAGCTTACTAAGGGGCATCCACATGCCAAGAATGAGACCTGGTAACATTTTCCTTTTTGAAATATCAGGTCTACCCACTTTTCACAGTGTCAGCTATACTGACTTCAAAATGTCCTTAGAATGCAAACAAACTCACTGGACATTAGGTTTCTTGTTAGCCTACTGAATGTTGGATACTCATCTGTAAATGTACGTTGCCTATGCCTAGCTAGTCCAACTAACAGGGTCTGCTCATGGGTAGAGTCCTTTTTCTTTCCACATACACAATTGGCATTCCAAAGTTAATAATTCCAACTTAAACATTCCAAAAAAATATATTTATCACTTTTACTTAATTACTGACCTTCCTCTGAGATGGTCTGAAGGAACTTTTCTGCAGTAAACATTTGTGTGCTATCCAGGAGAGGCCATAGAAAGGACACCTTTTCCTCTGTAGATTTGAAAAAAAAAACAAGACAAACATTGCTAAACATAAATAAAATCACCATCAGAAAGCATACCAGAAAATATTTTATCACTACAGATTTTTGAAGTATAATTTCCTCTTTCAGATCGAGTTCAATCATAATAATAATCATTTTAACAAAAACTATAAAAGTATTACTTTTATAATAAACTTATACTGAACTTATAATTGATGAAACCAAATATCTAACATCTCATGAATATAATGTTGACATTTGATGTTTACAAACAAAACTCAAAAGCCATTAAGTTTTATACAGCTTGTTGGGATGTATTTGGTCAACTCTTGCATAGGTTTATGGGAAATAGATTTTCCACAAGTATGTGTGCTATACACACTGACAGAGTTTAACAAAGCTTGTAGTTCATTCAGAGTTCATCTAGACATATTTGCCATTCATGCTATATTTGAAAGACACAAATCTGTCAGAACAGATATGTGAATCATTAAATAATGAATTGCTTGTTGAATGACAAACTGCTGCTAGGATTTATCTATTAAAAGTTGATCACTAACTATTATAACATAAGCAAAAACTGACTGAATTGCTATTATAATAATACTAACCAACGAGCTTGACTAAATTGATAGGAACAATAAACTACAGAACATAAGACCAAACTAACAGATAATACCTATGAAGTCCATGGTGTGCCATATTGTTTATTTAACTAAGGAGAATTTGCCATCTAGATTTGTTTTGTTTTATACATACCTGCACCAACATCAGCCAATGCTATCTGTGCTAGACAACAGGCTGCTGAGAAACCTTCCATCACTATGGCAACCTGGTTTGGTTGCTGTTTAGCTTTCTCCACAGACTGTTTCATTACAGGTATCAATTTGACTCCTTCTATAAGGTTATCACCTGACAATACAAAAGAAAGCATTAATTGCTGGTGAATTCAATCATGGCAAAATCCTGAAATGTTCCCATCAGGAAAGTTCTAGCTAAAAAAGCGAGTCATGTTCACTCTGTTAGGCTGAAGCACCAGCTTCTCATATAGCTTATGTGATAGGATAGAAGGAAATACAACTGAAACTTGGCAATAGCGGAGTTGATACATGCATTTTACATCATTACACTAAAATTATATAGGTGTGCCTCCAGATATCAATTGTGACCACAGACAAACACCGAAAATGGTTTTACACTCAATTTCAGTTTTGAATGTCTTTATTATTTATTTATTTATTTATTTAGAGCTCAAATGTCATGCTTATACTTTCCTAAGGATAATGTACCCCTGTTCATGTCTACATGTATTATGCAGTTAATGTCTTACAAGATTAACACTAAATTAACTACACCCATGCTAGGAAATACCCTTACAAAATGTTCTTCTTTGTGGATTATATTCGTTAGGAAATTTGTGTTCCTTTTTGTTCATTTGACATGCAATTTCTATATGACATCCTTACAATTAGCCCTAACTGTGATAATAATGTGAGATTCCAATTAAGAACTGAATGTTCAGATTATATTCCGTAACTAATATTTCTGCCTTCTGAGCAGAAAGAAGCATAGCATGAAAATCATTTAGTTTCTTTAAAACTTGCCCAAGTCTACTTGAATTTCAAATCTTTTATAATTTTTATAACTTTTTTATAACCCTAAAAGCAGGAGAGAGATCTCAGAATCTGTTATAAAAATATTATTTGTAACAATATAAAAATATTATTTTTTTCAACAAATATTGATTCTCGCCATGGTCAATTCACTCACCTTTGTAAAGGACTAGCATACACTGGAAGTATGCATTACGGACTGCTGTGGTTGTCTGTTTTAGAGCGAAGGCTTTCTCGATCCAGTCTGTGAGGGTCGGTGGGACCTGAGATGAGAATTTGGTGCACCACTGCGAGAGAACTTCAATGGCATAAACCAGGGTACCCTCATGTACTGTGGAACAAAACCAACAAAACGATACCCCAAAGGATACGTTCAGAGAGAAGATTGTATTAACATATGGACCATTGACTATGAACCACTTCTTAGGACAAATAAACTTGAAGCAATACAGTTTGTAGTCACCTGACAAGCATTTCTGCACCAGTATTACCAATTAATGTTAATTAATTAATACACCATGCTGATGCATATTCAGAACATAATATTAAAGGGCTGCTTTACCTTCCTGCTTCAGATAAGGTATGATCATATCACAAACAGAAGTAGCGATGGTCTGCTGGGAAGAGCTTCCCATGATGCCGCTGTTACTGAGACCTTTGACCCCGGATAACACACCCATTCTCTCTGGTGGTAGGGCTAACTTCCCCTCTGATCCTGCAGACAGAATCATGCATGTTGCTATTAATGTCGGCTAGATGAAAAAGTTATGCTTTCATATCATTCCACGGGGAGATAAAAAAGAATACATGAGTATCGAAAACAATGAAGTTAATAGCAAACAACACCATCAAGTGATGAAAACATAACAGACTGTATTGCTACGGTCAACGACATTTTAATAAATTGAATCAGTTTTCAATGACAATTAAATCTTTTGCACAATTATACTACCTCATTTATGGTATGTCTGTTAACTCACCGTCAACGACTGCTATGAAATGCTTGGCCACATTTAAATCTATTGCACAATTATATCACTTCATTTAGGGTATGTCTTTAAACTCACCGCCAAGGACTGCGATGAAATGCTTGGCCACATTTTCAACCGCTTCCGAGTCACTGCACTGTTTGGCCAAACTGTAGCTGGCAGCTTCTGCTATCTGTTGCAGTTTTTCATCTTTGCTGTGAAGTTGAGCTGTGGAGTTTCAAAGGAGTAAAATGTCATAATGTTAAAATCATAATAGAATTGATATTAATGTTTTAACTACTGTAGATTGGTTCATCGTACAAGATCACTTTAGTTAAGAGAATTATTTAACATTTCCTAAAATAAAACACTGTTTTTTGCAAATTATTATTTCATTTCACTTAGCCAGTAGGTCAAAGGAGGGTTAGGGGTGGGGGAAAGGGGGATAGTAAAGACTGCACTGAATTCTCAAATCATGAAAGAAATATTCCAACAACCAAGTTCAATTTGAATATTAATAAAATATATCATCATTGTAATTCATTGGCTACAATATAAATTGATTACAATGACAGTCCACATGAAGGTGAACAAAAGAAATGTAAAATTCCTGATGCTGAGTTCATAATTGCTAGGTTAGTGTAATTAAACAATGATGTCAACCAGTACAAAGATAGTAATGGTGGTAGAAACAAAAAAATATCCAGTCAAAGATCCAGGATAGTGGAAAGATATGGAGGGAGGGGCAGGGGGAGAGGGAGAGGGGGAGGGGACTTAAAAATAAAACTTACTTGCTATGCTCTTGGCCAGGTCCAGAGAGTACTGGCTCAAGTCTAGACTGACACCAGCAATGATGTAATTGACGGCTAAAAATGAAAAAAAGGAGAAATTAGATGTCAGTTTTCAGCAAGTTTGACTGAAGCAGTTATTGTAGGAGAAAAACTGTCATCTGTAATATTATAATATATTATGTGGGAACTGACCTGACCATTCTACTGTTTCTATTCAGAAACAAAAAACAATGAAAAACACAGAAAGGCATATGACATCAAACACCATTGCATAATGCGCATATCTTAATAAAACTTGACAAACCATTCATATATCTTAGCAACGAGACAAACTATCAATTTGAGATGAGTGAGTTGGAACAATCATTTTTTCTTTTTCTTTTCTTGCTCTGCGTTACAAATGTAGTTTTAATCTTAGATTTTCCTTATCGACTTAATAGTCTGTTTTATGTATATAAACGGAACCAGCAGGTTTTGTTTATAATATCCTTACATCTGAAAATTTTAGTAAGCCTACATTCAACCTATGGGAAGCCATATAAGACAGAAATAAAACAACCTTTACCTTGAAGAACATTTTCTGGGCTTCTCAGCAATCCTTTGTTAATAGCAGGTAGCATTTTGTCCTTAAATTCATCATGTGTCAAACTTTGAAGAAAATAATTGCAACATTCCTGGAGAAAAAAAGATAACATTAGGAAAACAGAAACTATCAAAAAAACAAAAATATGAAACATTGAATCATCACATTGATCATAGCATTTTATGTTGTGTCTCAAACTAATAGGTTTAAAGACATGAATTTCAGCTGAGTATCCATGCAGTTACGAATGATAAAATATGGTACTATGAACATTAAAAAACAAAAACATTTCTCTTGAAATCCCTTCCCTGTTCCTTTCTAGATTGCGTCTAATGAAACTCAAGTGTGAACTCTGGCTACATGGTGTGCATGTATGTGGCCTCTAACTAGCATTCCTCAGCAAAGTAATGGCAGCTGTATTTGGTTCCCCCCACCCCAACTAAGGGCAGGGGTGGGGGGAACCAAACTCTGTTGACAGGACACAGAAATTTAATCCTAATGTCACTGGTTTGAACCCCATTCATTCTAGGCCAAAAAATTTTAACCTTTAGTTTATCAGGGTGAAAAAATTGTTTCAAAAAGTGAAGATTGAATATTGACATACCAGTAAGTACAGAGGAGGCTTTTGTTTACCACCGAGTGTGATCTTAATGAAGCCATCAACAAATATCTTTTTCTGGAAATCCTGTGATGACTGGGACTTTTTCTCCTGTGATGAACGAACCAACAGGCTGACCATACAGAGTTGATGTGCAGATGGTTCCAGCTCTTCCAGTACCGATATTGTATTACTCCAAAGGCTGGGAGTCTTAAAGAAAAAACAAGCAAGAAAATGTTCAGTAAAGAATAAAGATTGTCTATTCTGTGGAATTCTTTTGGAACATTTCTCCTATATTTTCCCAAACTGCAATTTCTTACTATTTAGCTTTGTGAGCTGATTTTCGGTGAGCTCCATATTTATAAGATATTTACCCGTTTCCAGGATTTCCTGAGCTTTTGGTAAGTTGCTTGCCGGATGGATCGTCTCCTACTGTTAAGAGCAGCGGCGGCAAGACCACTCTGACATTCCACCTGAGAAAAGAACCATAAACAGTCAATTATAACTCTGAAAACCTGATAGATAATGGAATAAGTGTGACACAGGAGATGATAGTTTGAAGCACTGAGATTAATGCAGTTATGTCTTCATGAGACATCAAAATGAAAAAAGAAACCAAAATAGGATTAACATTAGGAAATTATTGCTAAGCCTGATATTATTGAAATTAATTTACAACAATCTAATTTCATGTTGCATGAATTCCTGTTTTACATGATATGGTAAGATGAAGCATGTCTTCTGGTAGATGAGATCAACAAGCACATAAATGACAGTGAAAATAAAATCTTGTCATTTTCCAATTTACACTACTGTTTGCATGTTTCTTATCCATGAAATTCAGATGTGAGTGGTTAACACTGTCACCATAGTATATATGTGCCTGTTTGCTGCACACAAGATGGAATAAATCTCACATTTGTACTGGTCATTCCCTATATTTACCATGACCCTTCCCAATCACTTACAAGTCGCTTCCATTCTGAACCTTGCTGCTTCGATTCTTCAGCGAAAACCTTTCGTATCAGTACAAACGTCCATCCCAGTGCTACATAGGCAGCTGTGCCATGACCACCACTGTAAGATAGTGAAGAGAAACAATGAATCAAGCAATATGGTGTAATTCACTCCCTGTAGAGAAGACTAAACTGATGAGCTTGGGAAATTGTGTCCAAAATTTTAAAATGATGAGATCGGTAAATTGGGTTCAAAATTTCAATTGTGAAGTTTCTTTCCACAGGAGTCATCTTGATAGGTACCAAATGAACTTTGAATTGCTAGAATAAGTGGGAAAATGTGGTTTCATCTCATAAACAGGTTACATATAAATACCCTCCTTTGGAATCAACTCCAACTCAGCATAAAGAATGTTGTGTCTGTGGAGATGTTCAAAACTGTTTTGAAGACACATCTGTTTTCATTGTTATACTGTAATTGTTATGTTTACTCTTATTGTATATTGTGTACATATCTTTCACTTTCCTTTTGTACAGTGCGGCGAGACTTTATTGTAAGTTGCGCTATATATTATTATTGTACTGTTTGCAGGTTTGGACTTTCACTTTAGGTAACTTTTTCTTGTGTCTACAAATATCATATTACCAAAATGCAGCATTGCTTATCTCTTCAAAATGTTTGATAAGATATGAGACACCAAGCAATGAATATACAGGTGCTTCCTTCAAGGTTATCAGTATTGGCCCCCAAGTATGCTAGAATCTCAATTAATAGTCACTCATGCTTTAACTTTAAATGGCATTTTACTGCCACCGTAAAAGCATTTTTCCTCATTGAAACATTTGTCTAGCTGAGTGCTTCTCAATGTATGGGAATAACTACGAGGGCCAGAACCTGGCAGAAAATACTTCTGGAACTTATAGCAATCTTTTAACATGCAGAAATTGGCAACCAATATGGCAGACCTTCATAAAGACACCTTAATGGGATATTATTTGTGAATTTATCTCACCATTTTGCACGGTTTCGTTGTTCTTCAGCAAACCGGCACAGCACACCTAAGATAGCTTTGACTGCTGCTTCCTGTTCCTTGTCAAGGAGACACTCTAGGATTGCTTGGACTTGTTTTCTGGAGAGGGTATCTCTATATAAATGGATGGATGTTGATAAACTGGACACCAATCCTTTCACAGCATTGTCTGGTATTACTGAAAATGAAGACATTTTAGCTTGTCTAATAATCTAACAATAAATAAATAATGATGAATGTCATGAGATTTAGCTTGCACTCCATATTATCACAGTTTATGGACACCCTGTAGTGTTTCATCACAAGGATATATATATATGTAATTTTTTTCCTGATTCTGTAAGATGTAAAATAACCAAACATAGCATGGAGTAGCCTGATCCCAAGCAACATAAATAACCTTCTTGAAGACCAAGAAAAACCATCTACACGTCAATCTCACAGTTTAAATTATAAAATTCCTCAAGCTCAAAAGAACTGTTATAAATATTCACTTTATCCTCCCACCATTCCTCAGTGGAACGCACTCCCACCTGATCTAAAATCAGCACCAAACACTGCCTCCTTCAAGATAATGCTGGGAAGTCAGCAGCACCATTAGCCAGCTTGGAGGACTGCACGTCAACAGCCACATCAGGGGCGATTTGTGCAGTATCACACCAAGACCAAGACCAAGACTAATGAAATTCAAACCACTAATGTAGGCTAAAGCAAGATGATTGCCTGTAATGTTATAGCCTAATTATGTTTACTAGTATAATTCGCTAAGTAGAAAAAAGAAAGAAAATATATGGATGAAGACAGAAAGTCTGCATCAAGGCACTTTGTGTTAGTTAAAAACTTTAAATCCTGTTGCAATTTTCAAAATAAAGTTCACAGAGGATTCTTAGTCCAATGACAGTGTTTGAAAGTACAACAAACTCAAGCACATCATTACATACTGTACCTGTGCAACACTGAGAAAAGGCATTCTAACAAACATTTTATCTACAATTTTTCTGAAACTAGAGATGATGACCTCTGACAGTTTGTCTTCCTAACAATGGATAAGCTAAAACACATCACCACAGTTACCTGAACAATGCCTTAGATTGAACTATTATTCTGAACTACATCTTTCACAACCTTCTGACACTAAAGCCCGGGTCACATCTGCGCGATTCAACACGCGATTCAACTCGCAATACAATTGAAGTTTGACACGGGTATCAACTTGTTGCGCAATAAAAGTTGCGCCGTCAATAATTGGGTTGATTTGCAATAGAGCAATGTCCTAATCAGCGCAACTTCTCAGAAGCAACTTTTCTGATGCGCGTGATTTTAGTTGCGAGTTGAATCGCGTGTTGAATTGCGCAGATGTGACCCGGGCTTAACAGTAACACACAGTGTGGTACATTTGAGAAGCCAAAGCCTCTCCAATTGAGTAACATCTGTTAACTAATTGCTAGTCTAGGTCTACTTGAAAACTGGAAGAACCTGGCTCTCAGAGTTCGAAACAAGTAGGATGAACAAACTACCAGTAAATATCAACTAATAGTTGCGTGATTAAATTTCTACTGCACATACGATTTGGTGAACAAAAAGTTGTTCAAATGCAGTGTACAGTAAGTATACGTACGAATGCATAATATAGGCTACTGGCATTGTGTAACTCAACATACCAATTTGTGTTGAAGTTAAACAGTCCACGGCATCGGTAAGAATTGTCCTTCTTTCTGTCAGCTTTGATGTAGTAACTTTTGTTACAACGGCCTTTAATACCCGCATAACCTGTAAAAATGATATAAGAGATGTCATATCTCCATCTGAGTGTGCGTTCGAATTAAATCATTTAAAATCCACGTGTGGATACTTACCTCAGTGTTGGCAGCCATTTTGACTTTTTCGGGTGTACCGCTGTATATTTATACCTGATAGATTCACATGAACTTCAATAGCTCATTTCCACATTTCCGAAACTACAACAAAAGAGCTTTGAGAAGCTCGGTTAAGAATGGAAGTATTTTACCTTATTCCTTGCTTTGGTTGAAATGTCTTTGTGTTGTCTTACCTCACACAGTTTCTGAACAAAGTATCAGAACATCAGGTAATATCGTGTCGGAACTAAATGAACCCGGGGGGGGGGGGGGAGGAGGGGAGAAAGAGAGAGAGAGAGAAAAAAAGTCAAATTTACTGCAGTAAATCTGCAAATAAAGTCGTGGGGGAACCATAAATTACAATCTGTTCAACCTCCCCCCCCCCCCCAATTCATGTGCCATTTTACGCTCAAATTACTGTCAATTAGCCGCATACCAATAACATTCTCTAACCAGAAAGGACTAAGTAAAGGCAACAGTGGTCCAGAGTGGGGGAGGAGACAGTGGCGTCGCCAAGGGGGAGGGGGGCCAGGGGGCACGTGCCCCCTGGAAAACCTAGTGCCCCCGAGTGCCCCCCATCTGAGATTTGGGTTGGTAAAAAAATATATATATATTTTGTTATATTCAACTCCCATCATCTGAGTTGGTTTTTCATAAAGACAAAGAAGCACAGTAATTCATATTTTCGGATAATGGGAGAAAACGAGAAGGACAAGAAAGGAGTCGGGGTCATGCACACATTAATTCAACAAATGTAGGTTCTATTGATAGGGTTAATATTGATAGGCATAATATCGACAGCATGTGGTTCATATCCTCTGCAAAATTCTGCGCGTTGTTAAAATCATTACCTCAAAAATAGCAATTTCTGGAGATATCTTCAGATCGAATTTAGCATCAAATGTGGCACCATTTGCATCTAGCCCATCCTCCGTATGCAAAAATTTTCCCTTAGACCCCTCCCCCAGCACGGCGATCCGTATCCATCTAAGTGCCCCCATCAAATGCTGGTGCCCCCCTGTGCCCCCCCCCCCAGACTGAAAAGTCTGGTGACGCCACTGGGAGGAGATGAGATCGATTGTACCAGAAAGTACTAATATTTCAACGGATTTTCTGTAATCCATTGCAGGAGGATTCATGCGACAATTCGCGGATGGCTAACTTAAAAGATCTAGTCGTGGCTGAAGTTCATTGATTGGCAAAATTGCTGAACATTTTCTGAATCGAAATGCACATCATGACAACAGCAGAATGGATGATGTCATCAGGGCAATTCAGCTGTAAATGTCTTTGTGTAACTTTACAATTTGTCAATCATTTATCCGCGGAGAAAAGTATTATTTCTACAAAAAGATACATTTTGATGAAATTTTCAGTATGGAGAACTTTGACAGCTAAGCAGACGTTCCAAATACATTGGGTTTCAGATTATATTTGCCTAAGTAAAGCTTTTGAAAAGCATTTACCCAGATGACATTAGAGACCACCCACTGTGATCCAATTTCCTGGAGTATTTGAAGATTTAGTCAGTCAAACTAGTTTACATTCAATCAACCAAATCTTACGCCGTTAGGGGCAATACATCGAGACTAGCAGTGTGGTGCATCTTTGTCTTTAATAGAAGTTTTACAAACCTTTCTCGGTAATATTACTTAGAGGATTTTTCACAAAGTAACTGCACTAGTTGCAAAGATTGGCACGTTTTGGGATCTTGTTATTCCATGCAACTATATTGTGGCATGTTCAAATCGCGACGTACTGGCCTAATATTCTGAGAACGGGGCAAGGAGGGATTACTGTAACTTACATGAAAACATGTGGGTGCAGCTTGCTTCTTCTGTACGTGGGACTATAATATATTAAGCTAATTAATTTGCAAAAAGTAATTAATGACAGTTGCATTTCCTAATGAGATTTCCCTTTCCCGTACAAAATTAATCAATTAACTTTGTAGGAAGAAAGGTGTCTATAGCTAGACTCAGGAAGGATTCTCTTGCCAGTGATATTTGTTTTGAAAAGATGCTAAAAAAACTGGGAAAACAGCTTGTTTCAGTATGTGTGACAGTAAACGACATACACTACAGACAGCTATTGTTTCATTGGTGACCTTAATTTTATAGTGGAAAACAACAGTCAGGCTCAAACACTTTGTATGAGCCAAAGTTTTTCCCAATGTTAAAACCTATTTCCATAAACCAATAGATATTAACTGCAGATTATCTAAACTACCAAATAATTGTTACAAAAATTCAAAGCACATTGGGAACTATGTTTGGCAAAGTTGAGGTGGAAAATGGTGACCAAGGGCGCTATTCTTAAATAGCGGTTCAAATTCACGGTAGACAGAGAAAAAGGTCACTACCAAGCAATTGGTGTTGTCCATATTTATTACAAGCAACACTCACAGGAGGTAAAAAAAAATACATGAAACAGCAAGGTAAGAAAACAAAAGTTGACATTCTGAAATTGTAAAATTAAAGTTCTGTACAGTCAAATGCATTCATATTTACAACAAAAATTAATATAAAGAATGTACATGACATTTGCCAATGCAGGAAGAATTGTCAATATCTCCTGAGAAATTAACTTCTAGGTTTAATGTAAAAATCAAATTTGTTGATGGATATTACCAATTCTTACTATTTTGTGGATCCTACTTAATGAGAGCCATTGTTTTAAGTGTCTTATCAGTATTTAAACAACACTGGATCAGAATTTGGAATTAACATGTCAATATCCTCATTAAATCTAATGAAAAGAGCAGCCCAGGTATTCTAAAAAGTATCATGTAAAATCCATGGCAAAATAAACACACATGCAAACCATACAATCTGCAATCAAAATCGAAAATTGAATTATTGAAATATGATATATTAAAACAATGTCTGCATAAGGCCAGATTCAATGACAGTGTAGTGTTATAATGAAATAACAACATATTTATAACTTATGTTTTATTCCTACCACTATCATATACCTTGACATATGTTCCTAATAAATTCCAAAAACAATTAGTGATAAAGATTTATAACAATAACTATTACATATTTTGGTCATTTCGTTGCCTAGTGTAGGAAAGAAGTGTAAGAAATACATAGTCTGGCTAGTCATTGAGGGCTTCCTGTGGTAGTTGCTGTCTGTGTGAAAGTACTGCAGTAACTTTTCTGTATTACTTTCAAGAAAACTAAATCTTGACAGTGTGCTTTGTCACAAAGATATCTCCTTTTTATATTTTTGAGAAGTCTGAGGAATGTATCCAAAAGCAGCAAAGGATTAGTTATATCATCCTGGCAATTGAATTGGAAACAGCTTTGTAATTCCCTAGAATATGTTGAAATTATAAACTCACAGAATACATTTTAACCTGAAACTGCATTTTCTTGACACTAAGGAAGTCAGAGTACACTGGCTGAAAAGCCAAAAGCTTCAAAGGAATCACAATTTAAGAAAACTTGATGTATCTTGCTCCCCCAAAAAAGAAGGAAAAAAGTAAAACAGATAAAGGTGGCTACTGAGACTGGACATTCAATGTGCACTGCGCAATATTTTCATCTTTCTTATAAGCATCAACTTGTGTACCAACGTAATATCCTTTTCAATTAATTCTGAAAATTGAGTGAATTTTATCAGAATTTCTGCAATAACTTTTTCCACTTCCAATACATGATTTGGCTAAATTTATTTCCACATTGATCTCATAAGAATTATTCTTTTATATTACTGAAAATATTTATTAGTAGTTTCAATATCTGTGATTCTATAAATGAATCCTTCCAATCAGAATATGAGTTGCCTTACAGGGTGTGATGGTTATATTTTAACTGATGAAAAGAAGCGCAGAGCATTTGAGTAAAATTTCTGAGATAAAAATATTTCCACCTACATAATATGTGACTCCTCAGAGAGCTAATGCGCTGGTACATATTAAAATGAAATGGCTTCCAGCATCATTGTCTTGGAATTGTTCAGTAATTATAAGACTGGGAGGTACAAATGGAAAGAGGTACCAACCTCTCCAAGTGATGATTCCATAAAATTTATGAAATTGGTGTACATTACACATAATACTGAACTAAACTAACAAAAACCGCTAATTTACACTTTATTTTACAATTTCCATCTTACTAATGATACTACTTCATATCATAGTGATTGTGAGGTAACGTCCTGCTAATTCGTAGATTCCCCTGATTTATGCCGCTGCTTGGTTGGTGGCTCCTCTTCTGACTCATCCTGTAACAGAGAGAGAACTGGAAAATAGCAAATACAGACAAAGCAACATCCTGCACAGTGTTGCACATTCATAACTGGAAAATAATACAGACAAAGCAACATCCTGCACAGCATTGCACATCATAACTGGAAAATAGTAAATACAGACAAAGCAACAGCCTGCACAGTTGCACATCATAATTGGAAAATAGCAAATACAGGCAAAGCAACAGTCTGCACAGTGTTGCACATTATAACTGGAAAATAGCAAATACAGGCAAAGCAACATCCTGAACAGCGTTGCACATCATAACTGGAAAATAGCAAATACAGACAAAGCAACAGCCTGCACAGCGTTGCACATCATAACTGGAAAATAATACAGACAAACCTACAGCCTGCACAGCCTTGCACATCATAACTTGAATAACAAGCAATACTACAAAATGCAACTTACACCTCCACTCATACAAATGGGCCTTCTTTATATTTTGTCTACCAGAACTACAGTTTCTCATCATTTTATGGCTAATTGTAACTTCACCAGCTTGTCTTTTAACCCAAACAATCATCATCAACATCATCGATTTGTGGTAAACATTCCTGACAAAATAAATGATAAATTTTGTATTCACCCTGCTCATTAAACCTGTCTTTATTCTTTGCTTCTATTTTGTCCCTTGTGTTTTCTGTAACTTGTCCTTCAACCTCTGAAGAAGATCCTGCTAGGATCGAAACATCAGGCCCACTTACTTTCACACAAAATATATGATATTTAACAAGTTGATGACGATTCTGACCATGTTACTCTGCAGCGCAAACTTTTAGTGATCTCACCGGTTTGTCAGCTTCACTGGATGACTCCATTTCAGTATGACTTCTCTTCCTCTTAGAAGTGTCTGCTGCTTTTACTAAATTTAAAATAAAAATACACAGTGAATGGAGAGAGTTTTAATGCGTGGCTACACTGGAAGCCGATGGTTGCATTTCAAGTTTAAGCATGTCTAATGCCCTTCTCCCCTAATAATGTAATCCAAGTTAGTAGTGTATGGTGTATTATTGTTTTTGGATGCTATGAGGGTATGAATTGACTATTAAATCCCCTGATGAAGAATACAAAATTCAGCCCAGCCCTTGGTACATTCACTATGAAGGTGCTGCAGTTCCAGGCTACCTGTTGCTGATTGTGGTGAAAATATCAAGCATTTAAAGCAAGAGAGTAAACATCTGTTGTTAAACTACTGCAACAAATCAACAATAATATCATACTACAGCAAGTGCTCGAGTATTGTTTATTGTGTGATTTTATATCGGCATTTGGCAACATAGCCTGATACTTTAATGCCGCGACAGGTTTTTCCTTACACAAATTGCTAGGATCTCATGGGACAGTTACCTGAAAATTATAAATACAACTCATATAATAGTGTTGCTGTTATAATTGCAATTAAAACAGTAGCTGTGTACTTCACTTTCAGAAAAGAACGACCTACCACTGCTCAAATCAACCAAGTTCATTAAATTAATTTTGGTCAACAAACACATGTTGGGGATAACTACAATACCATTCTCCATTACACAATAATTTCTGAAATATTACTTTTATGACCTCCTAGTTTTACATATAGTTACATACAGTTTGAGAAACATTGGAATTTCAGTCAAATATCTTCTGAGTATCCTTATCTGAAAGTCTTCCAAACTGGCCACATTTTACACACTTACCAGAGTCATTCTTGGTTTCATTGGTTTCTGTTTGAGTCTCAGGTGGGACAGTGCTGTTACGTCCACTTCCATCTGAATGTAGAAAATATAAACCTTGGCTAGGCAAGTCCAACAACTGATATTGCACTTAGGCAAACTAGTCAAATATCACTTCTCAAATTACGTTGACATTTTCCATTACATTTAGATTTGCTCAACCATCTTGTACAACATTTATTTGAAGCAGTAGAAAGTAATTCTTTTCACCGAAAAAGGTGTAGTAGCCTCAATGGTTCATATGATAACACCTTAGTCTCCATTCTTCATACTTACAATTTGTCAGAAATACAGAAATGAAGAGAGAAAGGTGATAAAACTAGAAAAAGATTGCTTCTCAATGGTCAATGGACATGAAGCCAGTGGACATTGCTCAGTATTCAGTAGATACCAGCTAAAACTATGAGTGGAATGGGCGTATTAAAAGACATGAAAATAACATCAAGTTGAAATGTTGATTTGAAAAGTGAAATAATACAGAGGAGACGGGTAAACTCCAACACCTATCTGGTTTGGGCATTTACAAATGATGATACTTACCTGTCTCCACCATATGCACTAAAACCTACCTTAGCCTAACCAACTGGTAACATATTTGCAATGTAGATAAAAGAACCAGTAATGTTTCAACAGATCCTGTGGAACTTACTTTCACTTTGAGCTAGAGTAGTACTGCTTCCATCTTCGTTGTCACTGCTGAAGTTTGAATAACCTCTGGAATCTTCATCGGACCAAGCTGAAAAGAGAAGGAAACATTTCAAGTATTCTTACTGCCAATTTAATATTTTGAGGTAATTTAATGGTAACAACCATAATGCCAGTCACAACATTTGATGGTCAGGGCTTACAGTGATCAATTTAGCTAGATAACAAACTACCCATAACATCATTGTAAAGTTTGCAAAGAAGTTTTCTGATTGTTCCAGCCTCATTCCCACACCAACCCTCTGATCCAGACTTAGGTACAATCTTAATGAATATTCATTATTCCTATCTGCAGTACTTTTCTCATGTTTAACATTCAGACAAGAGTTTTATTATTCCATTTTTCACAGTTTTCTTTTAAGTTTCTTAACACCCAACGGATGCAAGTTCAAATTATACACTATTATATTTTGTAAATTCAGGAGATCGTTCTGGTGCCAACACCTATGGTGTTAAAACAAAGAAAAATACATTAAAAAGAAATGAAAATGATATCTCTACCTGGCCTTTCCTCTGAAATAAGGGCTGCAATATTCCTGTGTTTGGGTGTTTCTTTCTTCTCATCCAATTTCTCTTCACTACCTTGAACTCCTATCAAAGATAACAAAGATAAAAATAGACATCAAAGAAAAAAGAACACAACATCAGAAATAAAATAAAAACTCACAGCTTATAGATATATAATTGGTTGCAAAATGTACCAGACAACAACTAGCATTTCATATGCACCCAAAATCAAATTATTCACAGTTGCCTTAATTTATATTAAAGATTTGAGACAGGTGGACAAAAGTTCAAGAGTAAATGTTTTTGCAGCGTGCTTTTATTGTTAAACTAATTTTAGAATCACTGCCTTTTTGTCATAAATTCAATATTTAAGCCAACAGTTGTTTTCTTCATTACCTGAATTTTCTTCTTCCTTTGAACCTTCTTCTTCTTCTTCTTTCTCTTCTTCTTCTCCTTCGTTCTTTTCTCTATCTTCTTCTTCTTTTTCCTCCTCCCTGGTCTTGGGAATTGGTACCCACTTATAAATTTGCAAAGACGTATCACCAACTGAGACCCATTTCTTTTCCCTGGGAAAGAATAGAAGTCAGAATGAAAATTAAAACAAAAAATAGTTTGCCATGTAACATCCTCCAACACACAAATAAATGAGCGAAAAGTACAAATGTAAACATTCCTATTTGTTTTTTCTTTCTTCTTGCCCAAATATTGCAATTAGCAACTTGATGTAAATAAGACTTTTAGGGCATTTACTGTCAACTGTACAAACTAATAACTGATGGTAATGAGTTTAAAAATGCTGGCAATTTTTAACCAAACAAGTGAATCAAGCCACTGCAACCTTCAAATTCAACAAAAGTTCTTGGTAATTAAAAGCTGCTTACTACATAAAAGCTTACAGTATGTAGATATTACTAACCATTAATCAAATATATACCAAATTTTGGCAATCAAACTGTCATTAAATACTCTACTTTTAAATTTGGATGCCATTAACAACACTGGGAACCAACTCTTTTGGCTATAATTCTTTGCTAATTGCAGTAACAACAAAACAACGTGCAGCTGTCTATTTTCCGACCACAAAATTTATATTGCTGTTGGACATCCTCCAAAGAATCAAGGTAATCAATGCCAAAAAATTGTTTCTTCTAAGTTGGTCTCAACCAAAGTGAATGGTTAAAACCAAGAAAACAGACCATATCGGCTTTACCGAAGAAGAATTTGCGACAGTAGTCACTTACTGTATTAACTATCTGACATAAGTGCCTATATTTAGGCCTTGGTTGCCTATTTAACATATTTCGCGGAAATGGTTCCATGTGTTGGATTGCACTAATATACTGTATGTACATAACCAATGTTGTGCGAGTGAGACTACAAAATAACTTACAGAAAGTGGGCCACACCTTACAAAAGAAGCAAAGTAGCAATCAATTACCATTTCCGAACCCTATCAACAGCTTGCATTACTCGCTTAATTTCATCTTTTGCACGACTGCGCGTCTCAGCACGAGAACTTCTTCCGGAGACCAACATTTTGTGTCTATTGTCTTTTCTTTGGAATAGAAAAATGGAATCACCGAACGCCAAACGTGCAAAAGGTTTTAACGTGAATTACGGCAGGTTGGCACAACCAAAATCCATGTGGGCAAACTAACTACATGTGTAACATCCTTCTGGAGTATTATTTAGTCTAACAAACTGACGGCAGCTCCATCGCATATTTGCAAAACAAAAGCAGCCGTTTTACCACCTTCGAAGCCGTAGACAAATGATAAAAACTGAAATAAAAATACATTCATGAAGTGCAAGCCGTGTTTCAAGTAGTTACTAGTACATTCCGGATGTTTCCAATCTTTATTGGTGAAGGACAAGGAATCAATAAGTTGCCTTGTGTTATACAAATTCCCACTCTTAATTATAGCATGTAATTAATTATTACTTTAACTTTCTAAAATGGTAGTTCTTAAAGGGTCTATACAATGAATCCGAAAGAAGCATCGCTTGATGGGACCTAAATGCCGTGTGCAAATCATCCCTATGGTAACAAGACTCCATCGCGTCCAGACCTTGCGCAAGTGCCTATACCATGGAAATTTATATGGCCTATACACACTGAAACTCGACTCCCAGTAGTGTAAACAATATATACAGATACTGATCTACATGATACAGTAAACACACAGTATGTACAATATATACACACACTGTTATACAGTGTATGTAGCCGAGTGCACTGTTCAGTTCATCATATACAGGCGCGTATCCAAGGGGTTGTTGGGGGCGCGCGCCCCCCGAGTAAGAAAAAAAGGAGAAAAAAAAAGACGAAAGAAAGGAAAGAGGAGGGAAAGAAAGAGGAGGAGGAAAGGAAGGGAAAAGAAAAAGAAGAAAGAGAGAAAAAGGAGAAAAGGAGGGAGTAGAAGAAAAACGCCAAGACACCGGGAAGAGAAAGAGGAACAGTGACATCATTACAGCGCTGATCCCTACTATATACACAGGGTAGCCAGGGTAGTATATATATGTATATATATATATATATATGCTATATATATAGGCTATATATATATATATATTATATACTATATGTTTTATCATAATGCGTGTTTGTGTATGGACGCAATTGTACAAGTGTGCTATGAAACCAACTGTGACTGGTCTCGAACTCGACCGAGTCGTCGGGGAAAATGACGCATTTCGGTATTAGATTAGGATCTATATGCGAACTGCATTAGAACTCATTACTATATGTCTGAATTATTTTGGACAAATTTCCCACAATAAAACCATTGCCAGAAGATAGAAAAAGGGAGGCTGATGAATCTAAGCGAGGGGGGGGGGGTAATTTAGGGCTATAGCTATATCCCCTTCGCGTGTTACTATAACCCCTAAATTAAAAGAGATTTCTTATCCACTTGAAACATGATATAGTCTCCTATACTTTCCTGTCGTCAGTGTACTGCATTTTTGCTTACATATTTTGTTGCTGCTATGGGTATATGTACATGCTCAAGTAGAACTACCTGGGGCTGCGTGTTGGTCTATGTTTTCAGTAAGTTTTGATTCGGAGATAAACTGTGACCTATGAAGGGTGTTTAGAGGACCTTTAACCATCAAGAACTAACGTCCTCAGCGCAGGCATAATGACGTTGAGGGGAAGGGGTAGTTTGTCAGGGGCAATGGCCAGGGGCCGGCAAAATATATGGGATTTATGAAGTGTGCAAAGTGGGAAACCAGTGAAATTATTGTCTAAGAGCCCAGTGTGGCTCTCAACGACTCTGGCCATACATGATATACCAATAACTTATTTATTTTTATATATACTTTTACGGTAATGGCCGCCCATAATTAACCGGTGAAATTATTGTCTAAGAGCCCAATGTGGCTCTCAACGACTCTGGCCATACATGATATACCAATAACTTATTTATTTTTATATATATTTTTTTACGGTAATGGCCGCCCATAATAGCCATACCTTTTTGATGCGAACGTACTCCCAACTTATTTAAATAACAGTGGATGGCGAAGCATTCAAACAAGAACAATTAAAGACACAAACTTCATTTCTTTTTGTGCCTATAAAGAACACTTAATACGACATTTATTTTTTTCCACAGAAGTTTCAGGGGAAAACACGTCAGGTTTATCTTTCTGGCTAAAGAAACAGCAGATATAACATTAGTTTTCAAAACCTTAACGTAAGAAACCTCTTCAAAAATGAAACATTTTAGATATATGTTGTATTAATTTATTCGTCTTAACTTAAAACACGAATACACACTAACGTAACATTATGTAGACTCTTTTTAAAGATACGTTAAATAACTCTAAAAAGAAAAACAATTTAAAAATAGATAAAATTACTAAAACTTTTCATAAATTTAAATTTTAAAGCAATGGGTATGGATGCAGTCGAAGTTCATGATATCGCAAGTTATGAAGTCATTTTTAATTTATTATTAAAATGCTCAAGAACTTGTTTCATACGTAATATAAATCATTATTGTTGAAAAATTTCAGCAAGGGACAGGAATGAAAACATTTTAAAGATAACAAATACTTCTAGAAACTTATTTTCAAGTCAAGTGATATTGATTATAGTTCAAGATGTTGCTTTAAGTTTTTCTACTCCTTCCACGCGGTCAGGTCTAGATGTGGGATAGCGGTTCCGTCCTGACAGCTCACTCGGACGTTGGCGAATCCAGGAAGTTCCCGTTGCATGTTGGGATATGTGTGCAGTTTACTGTAGCTGCTGAATGAAGTTGTATCTCTATGGAAGATAATGAAGACAGACAATTTGTTAGGAATTAAAACATCTGGACCTTCAGTTTAACAAGACTTGTTGGAATCTCTGCTAATTATAAAATATTCATGTGATTAAATAATGTGAGAGTGGAACAGGTGTAAGCACGGTCTCCCACCTATTTGGATAACTTTGAAGTTTTGTACCGTAACTTTGGCGAATTGATACACAGTTTTAAAATACCTACCGATTGCTAATCAAATAATATTTCTCTTCATCGTCTTTAACTAATCGGCAAATGGACGATTTAAGAAATAATCCCTAGGGTTTTGCAATGACCTCATAGTAGAGACTAATATACTTACACCCTCTGCGAAATAACCAGTCAAACCTACCTCTCCCCGAATTTCCAGCAATTTTCTAATTAGTTTTTATTTAACACCTGCTGTGTTGGCGGCCCTTATGTTAATTTCAATAACATGGGCGATTCTAAAATGATGTCAGCGAGCCACATCGTAAGTTGAACAATTTCAATCTCTGCATATGAACTGTACACTTGCTTTTGGAGATTGTTCGAAAGTTGGTGCAAAGTGCCGGAGTGCCAAGCATTTGGCTGTGTAAACAGTAGAGGGAAAGAAAGAGCAGGGAACGGAAAACGATGTTATGTTATTCGTGACGGGAAAGGTTTCCAGAGAAAAGAGAACGTACAAAAGACCTAAAAGGAAAAAACATTAGAAATAAACCACACTTGACCTATAGCCCGATTCTATGACACCTTGGCATGCGTAAGTTGACGTAGCAACAGGCTAAAAGTGATGAATTTCAGATTGTGTTTAGTAAACGTAGTTTTATGCAAAGATTACTGATTCTTCAGACCATTCATACTTGAAGACATGCTGATTGCAACTTGTAACTTTACAGAGATAAATATATTATCATTCTTACCCATCACCGATAGCTTCATCGCTTTCCCGGAACGCAAACGGCTGAATAGAGTCTATCGTTTCGAGTGTGTCGCACATAACACGTGACATCGTCATTGCACGAATCGATTTCAATTGATCTGAAATTTTGTTTGATAAATCCATTAGCTGAGTAATTAATATGAAACATGTAATCGTTTTCGAAAATGACATAGTTGTAACGGTAAGAGATCTTTGGCAGCGACCTACGAAGTCACTCGGCAAATTAATGTTGAGTATAGAATGTACTTCGCAATGTTAAAAAAATGTTATCAGTAAATTGACCAACAGGCATATAACATAAATGCTGTATTCTCTAACAAAATATGGTGCGAAGATAAATGTTGTTAATCATGTGCTAAAAATGATTAACTCTTCTCTTCTGCCAACCTTAAAGAATATTGCACGTTACTAAGGCTTAGAAACTATATATACAACAACTTAAATGATTGGTTCAGGTGTTTGACATGTCTGTTTGTATGTAAGAGCACAAAAAGACAAAAAGAACAGTGAAGAAACTACCATGATAGCATGCTCTGTTAAGGAGATATGACACTTTGAAGATATCAAAATTTCTTTGAAAATGACTGGTGTAGAAAGACTAACTGTGAGGGTGTGATGTCACATCCTCACTTCCTTAACATGTGTGAATATATTTCTTTAAAAATTATTTACATTTTTTAACACATTTGAAAATAATATAATCAAAAATTCTTCAGATGTTTAATCTCAAATACTTCCTTTGACAAATATGAGATCTCCTGACATATCTTTTGGTTGAAAGTCATGAAACCTCACAAAATATTTAGAAAAAAAAACAAAGACTTTTCAGAAATGTGAGGATGTGACATCACAGCTAGTCAGATTTCAGCAGTTTCTACACAATCTGATAAAACTTTACACTTGAATATCTCTTTAACCGAAACAGATATTTGAACAGTTTTTTCACCATTGTGTTTCTTTTATTGTCTTCTTTCATATAACATAAACATATATGACAACTGAACCAATCCTTTAACTGTTAAATTTATATTCATCCCACGCAATGTCAAATAACATTCAGGAGTATTACAACAATTGCAAACAATTGCTGAAATTTAAAGAAGAAATGTTAAGAACATGAACTTAGCTCTTTTTTAAAACCAACTCAAAGAAGAAAAGTGAGCGTAAATGTCTAACCTTTGGTAAAGGATGATATGAACCCTCCATTCTCGTACCAGAACCGATCGCCAAGCTTAAGCTCTCGAAACTGTCTTGCAAGCAAACAAACATTTAATGGACCTACCAAGGCATCATCTAATAGTCTTTCTGCTATCGAACCAACAAAAACATCGATGTCATGAACATCTCTGTAGGAGAGAATTAAAAAGGAAGAACGGTTACCATAATTTCAATATAGTAAAGTATAGCAAGTAAAAGTTTAAAGCTAAAATGTGAAATGTATAGATGCATGCATATCATTCAAACACACGAGTTCCAACCTCGACAGGGAAAACATGTTCGATTAAAAAATCAGTTTTTGAAGATAAATTTCTCCCACCTGCGTATAAACAACTTTGTAAGGAGGGGGGGGGGGTACGATACTTGTTATAACAAAAAAATAAACACTGAAAATGAAATCGTTTTTAATAATAAAAATAATATAAATATATTCTGTCAAGCTCGCCAGGAGAATGGAATGTCTCTTTACAATATCCGCAATGTCTATGACGTACGTATAGACTTGCTGTAGTCGGTTTATAACGTCCTGGTCGAAATCAGCCTTCAAGTCCTCGAATGACGTGACTGCAGGTGAGCCACAAAACCGTCGCCATTCCGTGTAGCTCGGAAGGCCATGGTCCTTTCCTCTCTGTATGTTAAATGATATTAAGTCCAAGCTAGGTCTGGAAAAAGAGAAAAAGACAAAAAAGAAGAAGAAAAGCAGTAGTAAGGGAAATCCTTTTGACTCATTCAACATTCGGTTTTCATAAAAAATAGGGTAAGTTTGTAACTAAGCACAGTGACTTAAAATGGATCAAATTACAATTATATGTAAATGCCTTCTACAATTTCATTACATCGATCCGTATTGAATACTACGGTAGATGCAAAAAGTTCAAATGGTTACCGCAATCATCGAGTCTTCTACAATGAATGACTGCAGTCAAAGTATTAATTCGAATTTTGCCTAATATAAAGTGGTTTAAGACTATTTTAATTAAACTGGTCGTGAGACAAAAGTATTAATTCGAATTTTGCCTAAGATAAAGTGGTTTAAGACTATTTTAATTAAACTGGGGTCGTGAGACATTCTACAGTTACCAAAATGTTTCGGGAGAAACAAATATTTGTAGAAATAAAAGTTCAGAAACTTCAATAAGTAAAATATAACAATGTTTGTGAGGACCCTTACTATATAAGATCATATAATTGCTCAAACTATGGGGGGGGGGGGGGGGTTGGTACCCCTACCTGTATTTAGACCCCTTCTCCAGGCCACAAAATTCACCACTTGATGGTCGTCAAGGTAAAACTTGGGGTCACCCAGCCAAGACGTTTGAATACCAGGGATTGAAAAGATATGAGGTATCAGCATAGGATTTACTTACGTTCCAGGAGGAAGATTGAATAGATGGTGAGTGAGGGCACTTTCGATGTTCGTGTCCACTTTCAGCAATCTTTCGACTAACATCCCAAAGACAAGAGCATCAATCCCGCCATTACTTTCATCAAACATTAGAGTCCCATTGAAGAAAGCCTCAGTGAGTGGCAGAGGATCAAACACCGGTTCGAATCTGTTGTTGAGACGGATCATTTCGTGGCTAACTTGACTGTGGCCCATGCGAATTGCTGACGTAGACAGGACGTTTGTCATAGCAGGATGTATTTTATGATCGTAACCGTGAAAAAATCCGTCTGGATTTAACAATAACTCAAATATTCCCATTATTCTGGGACCAAGCAGCAGCGGCAGGTACTCATTGTAGACTATGTGTTGAAAAATGGCTGTGACGATTTTACGTGCTTCTTGATACAACCTGAAAAGTAAATCAGTCGGACATGAATAAAGATGGCGACCAGATCTTTCAACTGATCTGGGCTAAAGGGCGTAGGAACCGGGGGCTGGGGGCGCCAGCCCCCCCCCCGTGAAAAATGTGGAGGGGCGGAAGTATCATTCCGCCCCCCCCGCTCCGCAAGTCAGAAAACCCTTATAGTAGTAGCCCAGACAGTGGCGTAGGAAGGTACTTTTGAGTGGGGGGGGCTGAAGACTGATGGCCGGCCTGGGGGAGGGGTCTAAGGGGAGGGGGTGTCCCCCTCCCCTTTGGATTTTTTTGCATTTCCAGGTGGCCTCAGATGCAATTTGGTGCAATAAAGCACACTTCAACACCCACTCCATTTTGTAAAATTAATTTTGTATTTTCACCTGGCCTTAGATGCAATTTGGTCCTCCAAATGAGATTTTTTTCTCATTTGGAAATGAAAAAGGGGTTTTCTGACTTGCGAAGCGGGGGGGGGGGGCGGATGATGCTTCCGCCCCTCCATATTTTTCACTGGGGGCTGGCGCCCCCAGCCCCCCGGTTCCTACGCCCTTGCTGATAAGTAAAGATGTGTGATTATTTACTTCTCCTCGTCCCATGCCCTGTTTAACTGGAACAGTTGCAAAGCGATATGATTGTGCAATCGATGGAAGAGGGTGTGAAGTGCGGTCAGACCGGGTTGTTCAGCTGCTCGTTTGTCGCCGGATCGCCCGCATTGTTGAGTAGCACGGAATGAGATACAATCTGACATCTGTACATCCTTTGGCAGGTGAGGTAAAGAAAAGTCATTGGCACCTCGTGACATCAGAAGGAGACCCATGCCTGCAGCAAAATTTAATGAAAATGATTACTACAACCATGAAGGTAAAAACAGATGCTACAACCATGGAGGTAAAAACAGATGCTATACAACCATGGAGGTAAAACAGACCTCCATGCTACAACTTACAGTGTAGTGGGGTGGGGTGTGGGGGGGGGAGAGACTTTTCACCGGTTTGAAGTAGGGGCCGTGAATGTTTTTGTACCTTCAAAATGAATTGTGATAATCTTACTACTGAATGTGACGCATCATCATAGTGCACGATAAACCTGGAATCTCTACTTCCAGGTTTTCCACTGAAAATCCCGGTTTTTCAACAATAAACCTGGTTTATCTCGCGGAAACCGGCAATATCGCCGATAAAATTGGAATATCGAGAACACAAACTTGAAAAATATCGAAAAAAACTTGGATTATCGTTAGAAAAACCTGGATTATCGCAGGATATGTCCAGGTCTATCAGTCGAAAATCCAGGGTGTGAAGACTCGTGCACAAAGAAACGTCTCATACCGGTAATATGATCTAGTTTCGAATGAGGTGTAACAGAAGTGTTTGACACCACCATCGATCCCAGAAAATGCACACACAGCTTGCTACCGTTGGTAATTAAACACTAGTGTACATTCAATGCATACAGCTACGGTCAATACCCACAACACAGTGTACATAGCAGCGATGGACATCTCAGGTCTAGATAAAGATAACAAGGTATCACGTTTCATTACGGTCTGCATTTTGTAGCGACAAGAAAAAAACTTCACTTGCAAGCAACGGAGGGTGGCACGCGGTTTGGGGCGAGTCTTCAATGCCTTTAATTAATAGGCTTATCAATTGAAAACCCTGGATCATCGGTACAAGACCTGGACTATTGATCGATAAACTTGGATTTTCGTCTGATAAATCTGAATTCTTGACAGATCATCGGTTCAAAAAGTTGACTAAAGAACTACGACCGATAGTCCAAGTTTTTTTTCGAATATAATCTTGGATTTAAACCGATAATACAGGTTTAATTACCGATAATCCGGGCTTTTCGCCGATTATCAAATGACACTCTCACCACTCATTGTGGCAGACGTATCCACTGAATGACAAATTCTCCCTCCCCCACCCCCTCCCCCACCCCCCGCCAGTAATCCTTGATACGTTCATCATTCATAGTTGCAGGTAAATCACTCAATGTGACAAATGGTCGTTATTTATTTATTTATTTATTTCAACTTTATTTTAAGAGGGTAGCTCGTTTAGCAATAGCTAATCTTCCACGAGGCCCTCTGATAAGACATATAATAATATAAAAAGTAGGAAAATTTAAGAAGTCATAAATACAATGTTATGTCGCTCTTCTCAATCATTATGATAAATTAAGAATTTTAAAAACAATAAGCTTGATATGAAGAAAAAGAAGAGAATTTGGCATTCAATTTATCATAAATATACTTTCCATGAGATTTATCTCTCAGAGACTCCTCGACTTCAGCTGATGACCCATATGTGACCGATCCGTCAATTAGTGACGTCACTTGGTTCAACTGTTGACGAGGGCCCGGCTGACAATCTTCTCCAAGGACTGGCAGCGAACGAAGGAACGGAAAACAAGGAACCTCGAAGAAGGGGTCGGAAGCAGGCACCTCGATAGGTAAACAAATTGATGACCGCGAACAACCACAGTTGCCTTAGAATGGATATGAAACAGAATCCAGTCAAAAGCGTGACCAGAGTTGGCTTTAAAATTGATAGTGTATGCTAAAATTGCTTTAAAAAATGTAATATTTCAGTATGCGAAGATATACTTTTGAAAGAGTTGGTAAAATGCTTGCTTGAATTTGAAAATGACTTGTGAGACTTTCTAGGGTGTTTGCTGATAATACGAATGATTTTTTGCTTTGTTTATTATTTTTTGTTAATTTTGGTTGACAACAGTGTTACGTAACTGAAATTATGGATATATTCTACAGACCCAATTTTCCACCCGTAATTCCCTTCCAGACTTCCACAATTATGGTATCGTATTGAAATAGAAGAATTCGGCAATATCTAGATACTATATAAGGTTTCTAAATAACATATAATATAGGCTACTATTGGGTCGGTGAGCGAAATGGGGAGGAGGAGGAGGGATGGTTTTATTATTAGGTAAAACGGAACCATAGTTAAAGCTTTACTCCCTTCCTCAGGAATGCATTTTTATTCTCACGTGGCATTTGTACCTGCTGTGAAATATTTCCATTTGTATAGGTTAATCATATCTTATCCTCACCAACTTCTGTTGGTGTGTGACCAATATCGTGGTCCAAGAGTTGTCCAAAGTGAGTGACCAGGCTAGTGTATCCTCGCATCTCCACAGTTTCATGAGTAAAGACTGTGGATGAAATCTTCCTAGCAGATGGGAGCTCCTCCCCTGCTTGCGTCAGTCTCGGTTGAGATAAATCTGTAACGTATAGTTAATGTAAGTAATAACAAATAGTTGAACGGAGGGGAAGGTGAGAAGGGGCGGGCGAGGCGGCGGTGAAAAGGGGCTTGGTAAGAAAATTGAAGGCGCTGTTACTCTCAGTCGAAGTTTTAGGAGTGACTCAAGTGGTTCCATGTTTACAAATGCCCAACATAGCTAAACAATGACAGCCGTATAACCATGATAACGTTGAAGAGAGACTGTAATCTTTTGCAGGAAATTGCTGTCATGAAAGAAGTCGATGAAATAATTCAGTTTGCTATAACCTCTAACTGACGACAAAATGAAAACAGTTTAGGCTGATTTTGATAATTTTAGAAATACCATTTTCTATTAGCCAATAGAAACGTGAAGTTTTTAGCTTCATTATACATTTGATTTGCAATAAATGAAGCTACATTTGTTTTCTCGTTCAGCTCTTTTCAACTACTATACCTTACCGTCTGCATAGGCTGCTTTCAAATATCTTTTCAGAGGCGTGAAAGATTTGCCTCTGTGTGGGAAGATCGGATTATTACACATGCCGTCAGGTTTGGTGTATCGTGATAAAGGGTAACAGGATGGCGTCTCGTCAGGTGTGGAACACATCTTCGCGATCTCGTCAAGGACCGAACGGGTGTGTAGCCTGCAGTGAGAACGAGGTCAAATACGGAAGGCTAATTAACACTAAGGGCTAACCCAAATGGAGAGTAGTAGATAGTCGGAGAATACCCGAGCAAGGCCTCAAACAGAGGGGCCCGAGGTCAATTTGGCGGAAGAATGGTAACCGTAATGGGATGTATGAAATGTGCTAAAAATTGTTATTTTCGGCGCACCAATTGTAGATATAGTTGTCTCATTCGTGTTCATGTTGGACAGCTTGAGTGTGGAATTATTTTTTTCCAAAACCCTTCCATAATCTACGCTCTCCACGCGCAACCCCCCCCCCCCCCCCCCACATCAATAACAAAATCGACCGTTCGTTAGCCCGATTTAGGCTATTATTTAAAAACATGCATGGTCAAACGGGTGACTTTTGTGGTCTGTTCAGTGCTCATGAAATTGCCTTTTGAACAGTTAAATGCTTCATTCTAATGACCACAGATTTTAAATGCCTCAGAGCTTACAGGGGAATCGCACTCTGGACCCCAACCGTGTTGTTTTCCACTGGACCCCACCAGGGGCCAAAACGCGGGCATTGATTCCACGACTTCGGTGGAAGCATTCCGCGAAAAATGAAATTAAACTACAACATTCGTATAATTCATGATATGTGTATGAATTAATGTGTATGGTTAATGTGAATAAATATTATCAGCCATGACTGAGAGGAGACAATTTTGGCGAACTTCTTATTTATACTGCAAAATGCCGTTTGTATTGGAAAGTATGATTAATTCATCTAAAGAGCCTTCCCGTTTTGTTTTGATCTAAGATCGTCTGCGGAAACAGTTTACCTCGGATTCTGTATGCTAGGAACGAAAATGTCATTTATCACATTTGTAATTTAATAAAAAACTACCGTTGTATTTCTTATTTCTAAGTTACGATTTTTATTTTATAGTGTCAAACAGATATATTAGGGAAAATGTAAGGGAAAATGTTTCATGAAATTAAATCTGATTTAAAAAAAAAAAGAGTGTCTCACCTGTGACCGTATGTTGCAGTAATGTTTTCACATACATGTGCAAATGTTGACATTCTTTTACTCTGGTCAAAACTTGCTCCAAACTGTGATAGGGTTGTTAGTGGAGTTCTTCGTGTCCGCGATTCATTGAATTCTGTGATCGATGTAAGATCGATCAATCAATAACATTCATCAATTTATATACAAATATCTTATTGACTGATATGAAATGGGGAATGGACAGATTGTTTATTAAGAAGGGGAGACGAGTTCCGAAAGCTTTTGACCAGAGAAGGTGATCGACTTGTTTTGTTTTCTATATTAGAGATAGGGAAGTGTTTTGTTTTTCCAATTCCATCCCTTTCTATCAGAGAATGCAACTCTCATAGCAAGTGATACATATGTCAAAAAATTATATGCCTCACATATTATTCAATTAAAAAAAAATTAAACAAATATAACTCTAATATACCTCTGTAATGAGCGCACTGCTCATTTTCAACCCATGTTCGAGTTTTCTCTATTAAATCTTCAGCATTGTTTGGAAAGGTTTGAGACTTCTCATCAAATGGAAATCCAAAGATGATTTTGATGCAAACGGAAGCAATCAACACACTGACTAGTGACACGCTGAAGAAAGGGGGAAAACAGTCAAAAGCAAAATACATTGCAGCAATCCACAGATTAAAATTGTGGGAGGCCACTAAAGAATAATAGCAAGGTAGAAGCAAATATACACCATATACCCCCTCTCCATTTCCTTCCCCATTTAAGTTTTGCAAACCCTACCTCAAAGTAAAAATTTGATGTCTGGTATAAAAGTGTTCAGGGCGGCAATTAGGCCTTGGGTCCTTTGTAACATTATAAGTCTTTTAACACTAGTCTTTTAACATGGGGAGACATGGGACATATTGCCTATTTGGATGATCCGATAATGACCGATAGAAAGCAAGGCTCATAGCCATACGGTAGGCCTCTCAAAGGACAATTTTAATACTATCAAAGTGACCGACGATAACTTTCTGGTGAAACTGTTGAGAGAGAGGGGGGGGGGGGGAGGCAGGTATAGTAAATTGAAAGGAAGGATAAGCACACGTAGGGGGACGAGTAGTGCTGAAATGTTGTGTAGGATGACATAGTAACCTGTTTGGAAATTAGGTACACACTTGCCGCCGTTTTCCGTATTTAGTCAGGTATTATTCAGGTATAGTTTACCCACAGACAGTGACAATGTCATGACGTATCAAATTCATAGTTGTTCTCATTTGTCACAAGTCAGCCAATTATTAGCTTTCACGAAGAACAACTTTCAAATTTGAGAAGTAACTTTTGTCACTCAACTCATTTCTGCACAGAAGATCGAAATTGAAGCAAAAACTTAGTTTTTGTGAAAATAGTTTTTCAGTTTTAAGAAAAGTCATGTTAGATAGAACCTGGACACGATGACCAAACCATTTGTCCCTCTCTCCCCCCAAGTCCCGATACATCGAAACTTTAATAGAGTGATCAGCGTATATGTACATTAATTTTCGTACATTAATTTTCGGAGTTACCAAACAGGTTTTTTCTCAGTAGACTTCCGACAGGAAGGAAAGGTTATGCTAATGCTTACATTAGATATATCCATTTATACCGACCGACCAAAAAAAAAAACTAAATGTAAAGCTGCGTTTTCGTTTAGAAAAATACTACGACTTAATGACACTTGTGTAAACGTTGTCAGCATTAATTATCTAAGAAAGCTTACAAACTTTTAACAAATAGTATACTTACCGAATGATTAATGTATGCATGGCTATAATCTTCTTATCTAGGGTGTAGGCATGTGCAACGTATAAACTAACGTTTCTTTCTTTGAAGATTGATGTAGCCTATACAACGTTAATCATTTACACGACTTACAAGGTTGACACGGAAAATGAAAGTTCACGTTAGAATGGTATAAGAAAAGGGAGTCTATGGGATGATTACGTAATCGACGAATTGAATTAGAATCTCAAAGATTGGAATGCAGAAAGAATTTAATCACTGCAGCCATTTTCTTAGTACATAATTAAAAGTTTCATTTCACTTTACCGTTGACGAAGTTTCCTTTTCTATTATTTGCTTTTCCCCCTAAAATTTGGAAACATTCAATTACGTTTGACGGACTTATGATAATTGCCTGGACATGTTGAATATCGATTTTGGTCCTGGAGAGTTGAACCATCTGAGGTTAATTTGTTTGAGTCAATGATCAGTTTGTGTTACGTCACAGGACAGGCGCGTAGCCAGCCTAGGTGGTACGTGTTATGGGGCAGGCCAAATCCCCTTCCAATTGTTAAGAGTCTGAAATTTGAAGTATAATTAACGTTTATAATGATGTAACTATTCATGACACCATAATGGCTCTACCCTCTGCTACGAATTCCAATTCGGGGAAGGAGGAGTGGGGCGGGGCGGGGCGGGGCGGGCGGGCGGGGCGGGGGACACAACATTTGAATAATGAACGCTTTGCGAAGGGGTCAAACAGCTGGGATTTTTTTTTGTTTCAGAACCGTGTAATTAGGGGGTATGAGCCAGGAGCACTGGGGGCACGTCCCCCCCCCCCACTTTTTTCCAAAATAGCAAATGTGGCCTACTGGAAAATAAAATGTGCCCCTTTGATGAAGAACTGTCTTTTGCATGATATCTTAAGCCTTTGTTAATTTTAATATTTTATTTCAATTATTCACGTGCACCATAATAGTTCAGTTAATATATTTCGCATATACATAGACATACAATGCAGTGCAGTAATGGTATATACAGGATACTAGATAAACCATAAAATGTTATCAAAGCTAGTAACCCTAAAGAAAAAGAAAGAAAATAACAGAACAAAGTAAGAAAGAAAAACAAAATGTACAAAACAAAATTGACAATAATATCAATCACGGTACTTGGAAGTTAGATAACTCTTTAGTTTATACTTAAATGAAGCAAATGATTTCGAATGTCTAATACCAGTTGGGAGATTATTCCATATTTTATAACAATAATTGTTTAGCAGAAACTTTTCATGTTTAGAGCGGTGTCTAGTGACAGAGAATAGTACATTTTTTCTCGTGACGTTTGGGATATCTGACCCAAATCTTGGGTGTTCAATATTTCGAAAGACACGAGGCAGTGCATTGTTAACGTATTTGTAAGCAAATAGTATTGATAGCATACTAACACATCATATATATTTAAGTAATATGGCCGGTGTGTATCGGTTTATATCATAACGAGTGGTGGTTGTTGAATGAGAAAGTGCCCCTCTGATGTTGTGCCCCCCCTTTTTTGGAAGCTACCTACCCCCTGCGTGTAATTATGACGCTCCAATCACATCCGTTGGTGCAATCCCAGCCGTGAACCTAACTGTGTGTAAGGTGCTAAAGTTCAAAAAGTTGGGCTGTTATTTTACAGTAATCATAGGTAAATTAGAAGAGGCACTTGTTTACATTGGTATAATGAAGTTTATCTCGCTTTTAAAGCTCCCCTCTCCAGTTCCAACATATTGAAACAAAATATCAGGGCAGAGTATCCTTGTTCAGCACATTTATAACGTTATGATCGGCTGCATATTTTCGTCATATTAAACTAATTTAATAGTTTGAACTTAAAAACTGACATGCAAATTCCCCTAAACCGATCTTCCTGGACCAGGTGGTTGCTATTTATCGTAACCACAATTTCTACAGAGCGACCTCAACTTCCACCTACTAAATAGACTTTCATCGTGGAACTGACACACATACAAATTCCCTCAAATACAGTACGAAGCCGTACTCGAAACTTAGGTTAAAAATGTCTTTTCTTAGTCAGGCATCTTTGACAGATGAGTTTGACGATCTTAAAGAAGAATATGAAACACTCGTGGTAAGTGGTCTCCCAATCTTGTGAAATTTAAAGTTAGTCACCAGCAGATTTTCCTGCCATTCCTGCGGTGTTTCTTAGTAGTACTAGGCCTAGACGACTACTTGACTGGTACTACTAGTACTACAGTACTAGGCCTAGCCTCGGCTAAGATCAGGTTCCATTACTCAGGCCTACCTACGCTATTTGATCTATTTCGATCTAAGGTTATTGCTTATTGCAAGCATCTCGAATATGTCTTTGGAGCGAATGCAGAGCTAATTTCTCCGAAAAGTAGCATGATGTAATCTTCTTTACATATTAACCTGTACACAGATTTGATTTAGTGCAAAATATAGTCAGTGACCAATAAACTGCTACGTAAAAATGGTAGCAGATATAATATTTGGTATCAGAGATTATTTTCAGTTTCAACAATAGCAGTTTTGTGATGAACCAACTTGTGTTGTAGTCTCTCGTCTATCTACATCGTGGAGGGTGTATCTAATTACGAAAAATACTCTTACACAGTTTGCAGGTTTATGAATTTGATTTCTACTGTAATTTAATTGAAAACAGAAATAAGTATGCTACATTTTATAAAATCTGATGTACATTTGAGCATTTGTTTAGCAAGTTTGACATGCTGTGGAACATTTAGCTATATATATATTAACCACATGAATTATTCCCTGAATTAAAATACATATTTGCATTTGTATAGCAACTTAGCTATTTCTTTGCTTGTTATTAAATTAAAAGATCAATATAACACCTAAATAACATTCTTGTTCACAGAAACAAAACCAAGTCTACAAGGAAAAATTGGCAGATTTAAAGAAGATACAGTCTAAATGTTTATCTCTACTATCTCACCAAAACAAGAAGTACAAGCAACTCCGACAGGCACTTGAAGGGTACAGTATAAAAGATAAAAGAAAACATTAAACTGAAAGTATCAATTGATTTCATAAATTTGTCAATACTGTGAGACATTTTAAGCCACTGTTATTAGATACGATCAAAACTAATAAGAAGTGCAGTGTTTGGGCGGGGCTTAAATTCATTAAGTATTAATTTCTTAATTTTAATAACACTCCTAATAATTTATGTGTAGTACTATTGAAGGCTATGAATTTTGTCACATACAAAATACTTAAGCTTCTACGTACTACAACTATTATACATCTTTGCACTTGTGTAGCAAGTTACCCAATTTGCATAGCATTTGCATCACAATACGGGTTAAATTATTCCTTGGGTTAGGTAATGTTACAGAAAAATCCCCCCCCCCCTCCTCCCTTCTAAAAAATGCATTAAGAACAGGTTGAGTCTGCCTTAATATGTATTCCACTGCAAAATAATGTACAATGTAACAATTATTCTAAAGTTGGACAGAGATATGGTGTGTATATATTCTGCAAGTATCAGAAATTGTTAAGTACTGTAAGTTTTCTTGGAAAGTTGTACAGTACGGTAATATTGCACATTAAACTCAGTACAGTATTTAGTGTACCCAAGAACAGTTCCAGTACTACAGTATATTGAGAATAATTCTCAGTACATGAATTCATGTTTTTGATTACAACATCTTTGACTTATATCGTTATTTCATTTTGTTCCTCTACAGATCAGACTCTAGCCTATCAGAAGAGGATGCTGCTCTGGAAAAGAAGATCACAGAGAGACAGAAATCCTGTCGAAGTATCCAAGAGAATTTACCAAAGCCAAATAGGTAGGAGAAAAGACATAGAGTAGAAGATGAACTTATGTGTTTATTTGTATACTGTATTTGTACACTGTTTTTGTGCACTGTGTTAGTTGCGGTAGCCTATCTATTAATATGTTTGATATTAATGTTTAAAGTCAATTGACACAGCTGATGGAGCTTAGAGTATGTAGCAAAGAGTCTTTTGATCTATCTCAGGTGTACACTGTGTTAGTTGTGGTAGCCTATTTATTAATATGTCTACGTCTCTTAATGAGTCTATTGATCTACCTCAGGTGTACACTGTTTTAGTTGTGGTCTCTTCAATATATACTGTACTCTGTGATGTTTCTTGTGGTTTTCTGATTTTGCTTTCTCATTCTTTCTCATATTTGCAGCTTTTTACTTAATGTGATTGTTGGACAAATTAGTCTTTCTCTTTTGACCAAGGCAGAAAAGTAAGTCACTTTTTATATATTTGGTGACCCTGTAAGCTGTTTTTCAGACTATATTCTATAAAAATTTTGCCACATTGCCAATATTAATATTTACTAGAATTTAGAGGACCCTTCATTTATGCTGTTCTGTGGGTGTACACAAGTACACTCTTGCACACTCTTAAGACATGAAGCAATCAAATGTGGTGAGTGGTATGCAGATGTTCAATTAACCATTGATTTCTAATTAATTATGTTTCTCAAATTGAATGGAGTCAATATTGGATATAGTATATGATCAACATTATATAATTATTGTTTTAATACTAACATATAATTTGCCAAGCAAGGATTTCATGGGCATGGATTTTTCCAAGTAGTTGATGTATTTTGAACCTATTCTCACAAAGTGGTGACATTTGGCATTTAGTTTCTTGAATATTACATTATTAAATCCATATGGCTGTTCAAACTTACAGTCAAATGATAGATTTGGTTATTGATTCAAACATGAATGTTTCTATCCTTGTGCCCATGATTTTATTTACATTTTCTTTTTTTTACCATTCTCATTAGGTATGACTACAAACAAGGCTACGAACAGTTTAAGCTTTACACCACCATCATCATGCTGGTATATTCCCTGGTCAACCTCTTCATTGTTCAGTACAGGTAGGTCATCCAACAGGCCAGAACAGGAATTAAATAAACTCATTTGACAAAAGATGGATTGGCAGGCTATCTCTCAGAAGCTTTACTTCTTTATGAATCATTTGTTGAATAAATTAGTGAACCCTTTGAGGTCCTTGAGAAATTGGTACCTTGTAATGGGAGTGTTGTCAATGGTGGACAAGACTATTAAACCTTTTAAAATCTATGATCTGTCTGAAAATGTGTAGATTCTGGTGATTTTGTGGGTACAGTTATTGTGGTAGTGCTGTGTAGTTCCAAAGGATAGGCTAACGGTGTTGTTAGTGAAAGGTTATGCTAGGTCTGGAAATAATTGGAAAATGGAGTTTGACTTCATAATAGAGTATAAAAATGATTGTTAAGATCTTTGACACAGCCAGCTTTATATTGCAATCTTCTGTAAAGAACATTACAGATTCTGTAAGAATTGCAGAACCTTACAGATTAAAGATTGTCATCTTAAGTATTGAATAAATCCTATACATTTTGAAATATTCTGCATATTTAGAACATAACTTGACTGGCCCAAAAATAAATGCCATCTACAAATTTGTTGAATAATTTATGCAATCATTAACTGTTACTAAATATAATTTGTCAGTAATGTACAAACAGCTTAAAGGATTTGATAAATTGTTAATACTGTAGTTTGTGAACATATCTTGATAGGGGATTCATTCTCGCAGACAAAGTGCCAACAACATCTTATGATTTTTCTATGTTGTTCTTTTACATTTATATGACATTTGCTCAGTAAACAACTTATCTTGGTACAAGTATAGGTTTGGAAGTCAAATATGTTTAAATGCTAAGATCATATGCATTATTTAACTTGTGTAATATTTTCTATATTTTGAATTTTGATTCACGGCACAGCAACTCTCATTTAATTCAACGGTAAGTGTGGATTGTGTCCTTCGATGATCTACTGTTGTGTAGTTTCTGTCAGTATTTTTACCTGGTTAATGGTTTCCATGGTAACATTTAAATTGGTGGTGGACTGTTGTGATAGATATAATAGAAGAACCTTACAGATTTTTAAAGACAAAAACATTTCTTTTCTACTATTAATATTGCCCGCATGACAATTAATGACGTCGTTCAGCCTATGTGGTGTATTTTATGAGGAATGAGGGAAGTATGGCTGGTACATGTTCGTTTATAACAGCTCAATGGTGGGTCAATGGAGATCTCCAGCCACTCCCAGATCAATAGAGGGCGATATCAGATTGGTCCTATCTAGTTCTGCGAAACTTGACAAGCTGCAGTCTCTGAATTCACTGTGAATTCCTCTGAAGAATCACTACTATGCAAACTAACTGCACATTTCCTAAATCACACTTAGTGTGACATATTCAAACTAACATACATATATTTTTTACCACTCATGACTTGCACATTTCAGCAACAATATCCTTCCCACTGTTCGTTTGTTAACTTAACACACACGTCTAGTGGCCAAATAAGTAGAAAGCTTCTTTGAGGTATCTTCAATCACGTTCCCTGAACTGAATTTAACGTTTGATTGTCAATAAAATTGTATCCAAGTCTCTGAAATGTAGTATGCTGACTTATACCTGCAATTCTTCTGTTAATCATCTTCTGTTAATTATTAAAGATGAGATCTATTGAAACATATTTTCACAACTAGCACATATATAGAGATATGATACAGCGCTATACAAAATCTTTGGAGATCTGTAAATAGGATAAATCACGCACATTTGGACCCTTGGAACCGTAGCACGACACTTATGGGGACCTATGTGATAGCGCCCTCTACGAAAGGCTGCAAATCCTCATTAACAACCCAAGGTCACTGGAGATCATTTCACAATAAATTAACTGCTGCGAAAAAAAAGGAAAAAAAAAATTGCATCAAATCGATTTGGCACGAATGAAATTTGTTAATTTTAAATTCCTCTTGCAATTTATTTGTTATTATTTATCCTTATCATTTATAAACTTGTGCAATGTCTCTGGAAAACTGGTACCACGAGGCTTTAAAAGATGACCTGCCACAAAATAAAACATCAGTTTGTCTATTCAAGGGTGAAATCCTACAATCAATTGGATGTCCAAGTTAAACTGCACTGCATTCATAAACGCACCTGATTTCTTTCTAGTTTTTCTAAAGCTTTGCTTGTGGTGGTGGTGTTGTTTTTGATATGATTGTATTCTTTTGCATCATGTGTTTCTAAGTTTATGAGTAATGTTTGCTTTATACACACTCATGTGACGTTATAGTTTAGTGATCTGTTGTTCCTTGTTTGGCCTGCCGGGTATTTTAAGTAAAGATTCTTTAATCACAGAGAATTATTCAGTCCTCAAATTTTTTATAGCACTTTTGAATGCTCTGAATGGTCACTTACCAACACAGTTCGTTTCCTGTGATCAAAAACTGCTTTACACTTTTGCACTTGTAAAGCATCTGCCCATTTTGCCATGTGATCATTTTGCCAGATCAAGACCTTTAATACCAATTCAAATATTGTATTGCGATTCTTACAAGTCACTGTACAAGAAGACCTTATCAATTTCAGTATTTAAAAGAATATAATGCAAAAGAAACTAAAAAACCAAACCAAAGCATTGTATAAACCTCATAGTTGCAAAATGTACATTATTCCTTGTAGCAAAGATCTGAGTACACATTTTATGTAAGGCTACAATGAACAGAATGCTGGCTGTGGCTTCCCAGATGGCATTCAATTGTTTCAAGTTTATTTCAATCTATCAATCAGTCAGTCAGTCTATCAGTCAGTCAGTCAGTCATTCAGTCAGTCAATCAATCAGTCTTTCAGTCAGTCAGTCTATCAGTCAGTCAGTCAGTCAGTCAGTCAATCAATCAATCAATCAATCAGTCTGTCAGTCAGTCAGTTAATCAAGAGGGCATTACGAAGAGAACATATACAAAGAGAGATGATATAAAACAATAGCAAGAACATCAATATTAACATATTATATGAGATAGGTATGAAATTGTAAAGAGTAGAATATACAGTGGAAAGATAATTGAATGATGACATTAACTGTACATATATAGCAGTGTTTTGTTAATTGAAATCATGCATAGTGTCTGTATAGTGTGAAGTGTGCTTGTTTGAATACCAAAGGAGTGGAATGTCTGTTTTCTTGCTAACATTTACAAATTTTGCTGGTAGCTGGGTCTATAACAATATTTGTTGAAGGGAGTTGCAGGTATTCTGATGTAATTACCTCTATTATGAAGAGGATAAGTTTTCACAGGAAAAAACCAGGCTAGTATGGGTTGCATGTGTCTCAATGTAGTGGTGTATGCTGGTCTTTTATATCTATCATTTATACACAAACCCAAATTTTCTTCAATGCAAAGAAGTATAGGCCGTAAACAGTTGGAGGCATAAAATTGATGACATTTTATTTAATAAAATTAAATATCTATTTCAAAGTAAATCCTGCAAAGTAACATTGTGTTTGAGGAGTTCGTCTTCAAAACATATTGATCTCTATCGTTTGAGGCAATGTAAGAAATTGAATGCTGAGGGGCTGCAACATCACTGCATCCAGGCTACATCAATAAAACATAATATTTTAAGCTCTGCAGGTTCACACAATAAAGGCACTTCCAGTTTAAAAAGCATTGAAACAGGGCACTGTGTTAATTATTTTGTGCTGCAGTTCCAATGCAGGTTTAAAAAAAGGAACCATTTCTTCGTTTTGGAATGGTTAAATAGCTGAGTGATGGGAGATGTTTGAGATTTTGTGTTAATTGGTGTCATTCTGATGCAGGACCGAATCCGTCAATTTGATCGCCCTCAAATTGATTTTCATTTGACGATTGCTAGATTCATCAAACATATTTGCATTTCTTTTGTGTCCTTGGTATCCTTGCACTTTAATCCTTTTTCAGTCATTCATCTTATAACTAATTTTTTGGTAGTAATGCTGTATTAATAAAATAAAATATTATGATGAAAATAGCTTTGAATCTTTGAATCAGGCAAGTGTACGAGACTGGTCGTCACGTTCAGTTAAGATGTAGCGTGATAATTGAGCACCCTACACTGGTGGAGGATTGTGCAATCTTTCTTATTTCTGTTTCGATTTTGGCTCACTTCCAGTTGATAGTACAAGCCCCATACACAATACAGTCCATTAGCTCCAATAGTCAGTTTCATGCAAAAAACAATAACACAAAGAAAGAGCAGAAAAATGTATTTTTTCTCTCTAAGTTAAGACTGTAAATGGAATCATTAATTTAATCTTTAAGTAAAGTTTAACTTAGTTTAAACTAGGAAAGCATTCTAAGAGACTTCCAAGTTTAAATCTATCAAATTATGAGTAATTAATCATAAACTTGCCACTAATTGACTTCCAACATGGAAAGTTGCTTTAACACGTGTCACACATTCAAGATATAGTAAAGTTTGAGATAATATGAGTTGCCACAGTTGTAACTGCTCTATGAAGTTCTAGATCATTTCATAACTGTTAGAACCAGTGCTAAAAATGGAAATATTTCTTTCATTCAGAGGGTCACTCACTATAAGATGTTGATACCAGAGCATTTCAAAACTGTTAGAATCAGTGCTAAAAATGGAAATATTTCTTTCATTCAGTTATCACTAAAAGATGTTAATACCAGAGTATTTTAAAACTGTTAGAATCAGTGCTAAAAATGGAAATATTTCTTTCATTCAGTTATCACTAAAAGATGTTAATACCAGAGTATTTTAAAACTGTTAGAATCAGTGCTAAAAATGGAAATATTTCTTTCATTCAGTTATCACTATAAGATGTTAATACCAGAGTATTTTAAAACTGTTAGAATCAGTGCTAAAAATGGAAATATTTCTTTCATTCAGTTATCACTAAAAGATGTTAATACCAGAGTATTTTAAAACTGTTAGAATCAGTGCTAAAAATGGAAATATTTCTTTCATTCAGTTATCACTAAAAGATGTTAATACCAGAGTATTTTAAAACTGTTAGAATCAGTGCTAAAATTGGAAATATTTCTTTCATTCAGTTATCACTAAAAGATGTTAATACCAGAGTATTTTAAAACTGTTAGAATCAGTGCTAAAAATGGAAATATTTCTTTCATTCAGTTATCACTAAAAGATGTTAATACCAGAGTATTTTAAAACTGTTAGAATCAGTGCTAAAAATGGAAATATTTCTTTCATTCAGTTATCACTAAAAGATGTTAATACCAGAGTATTTTAAAACTGTTAGAATCAGTGCTAAAAATGGAAATATTTCTTTCATTCAGTTATCACTAAAAGATGTTAATACCAGAGTATTTTAAAACTGTTAGAATCAGTGCTAAAAATGGAAATATTTCTTTCATTCAGTTATCACTAAAAGATGTTAATACCAGAGTATTTTAAAACTGTTAGAATCAGTGCTAAAAATGGAAATATTTCTTTTCCATTTGTATTTTGTTTTCTTTGGTTTGTCTTGTAAATTATATATATTTTTTACTATGCAGATTCATTGATGCTATAGAAATAACTGCTGATTATTACTATATTATCATGGTTAGTTCAGTATCACTAGCAGATGCTGCTTATGATTATGAAAACAAAGATTATGGTTTTGACCTGAACCATAGAGAGACATTAGTCTTGAATATGAGTAGGTATTCCAGAAATGATTGGTTTTTGATTTTCTAGGTAAGATCCCCAGTCTTGTATATTTGGTTTGTTTTACTCTCCTACTGCAGATTCATTGATGCTATTTATCACTTTATGATCGTTTGGTACTACTGCACTCTTGTGCTGAGAGAGAATATACTACGCCATAACGGTTCAAGGTAAGGAAGGAAAACAGTGTAGTATTTAAACAAGATATTTACCATCTCATTTTACCAGGGAATTAATAAATCTGATATTTTGCATAGCAATTAACCAAAATTTGCTTAAGAAATTATGCCAAGGTTTCTAGCATATCTGTGTACATGTTTTTATCAATCATAATCAAACTTGAACACTTTTAGAATTGCCTATATGCAAAATGTTAACTCCTAGTTATTCCCTGACTCCTTTATGGCCCAGTATTTTCGTTAACAGAGTGAGATAATTTTATTTACATTCTTCACAAGTGTTTTTCATAAAGATATCTTGTCTGTTTGAAATTGAGAGGGAGTTACATGCACGATGCAGCCACCAGCTCTCCTTCAGTGACAAACATATCCAAACAACAACAAGCCCTCTTAGTAACCATTCACATACAAACAGCAACAACAAAAGCAACAAACAATTTTATAGAGGGCCATAACCCCCAATCGTTATCTGCTCAGAGGAACACAAAAAAAAGACTGTTACACAGACCTAATCCAAACAAAGTCAGGGAACAATTAATGCTGTATCCGCATCACAGATTACTATGCAAAATGGGCAAATTGCTATGCAAAATGGGCAATTTGCTATGCAAAATGGACAATTTGCTATGCAAAATGGGCAATTTGCTATGCAAAATCAACAAGTTGTTATGCTAGTGGGAAGATGCAAAGCATGTTTTTGAACACAGAAACCATAGTATGCTATAAGAGACAAGGTACAGAGCCTCCAAAACTGTTATGCAAAAATGCTCCACTAAAACTCTTTCTTTCTTGAAAGTTTGGAAAAATATACCTGGAATCTTACATATAAGCCCAATTACTGTAGGCTGCCTTTGTTTTGATTGGATAGTCTGTTAACAACCGTTACTTTCAGAATTTTCAGTCGACATATCATTCGTGTAAAAGTAAGTTGGCCCGACGTTTCGATCATAACAGAATCTTTTTCAGAGGCTAAATGACAAGTGTCATTTAGCTAAATGACAAGTGTCAAATGACACTTGTCATTTAGCCTCTGAAGAAGATCCTGCTAGGATCGAAACGACAGGCCAACTTACTTTTACACATTACAAGACTGTAAACCTTCAACTTTAACATTATCTAACACAGGCTCTCTAGTGGATAAAGGAGCCTGCTAACAGTTTTATTTTATTTTGCCATATCATTCGTGCGAAAAAAGGCGAAGTGAGAGGAATTGAATGTATTTATCTTCTGTTTTTTGCTCATCGTTTAGAATCAAAGGATGGTGGGTGATCCATCACTACCTCACCGTACTGCTGTCAGGTATTCTCCTGATTTGGCCAGACAGTATCAGCTACAGAATGTTCAGGACCCAGTTTATGGTCTTTGGGGTTTATCTTAGTAAGTAGTCTTCATGAAAATCCATCTTGCTCATATTTCTCATGAAAGTCTCAAAATTTGTGTCTTTTCTTCACATGCTGAATGAAAGTTTTGTCACCCCGCCAACCACAGTGTCAAAAAATATAAGAACTCATCTTAAAATGCTGTTTTGGTATAGTTTGTGTTTGTTTCTTCAGATGTGTAAATGTGATCTTAAACCATTCGACTGAAGTGTAGTTTAATTTGTTAACTCCACATCAATGTAAAAAGTTCAAAGGCAACATACAAATGTAAAAGGGAGGTGGGGGGCAGGGGAATGGTTTAAATTTGCAATCTAGTCAGAGTAATTTTTAAATTTGAATGAAAGTAATTTGTCCACTGTGTTTCATAAAGGGGTCTTGGGTTTTGTGTCATATTCCAGCATCTTGTCAAATCACCTTGTGAAGTTTGTAGAGTGTGATAGAGTTCAACTCTTTCTCTCAGTAATAAAAATGTCATAAAACAGACATGAAAAGGATAATTGCAGAGATTGTTTTCGTTTAATTTTTTATAATATTGACAGATCTGTTCATTTCATTCTGGATGATATTAACAGATGGTTTGATTTAACTCTGTGCTATGTTTGTTTTTCAGATTTCTTGCAGCTGCTTCAGTATTATTACCAGAGTGGATGTCTGTACCGGCTAAGAGCTCTGGGAGAGAAGAGTGACATGGACATCACAGTAGGTAAGAACTGCAGGGACATCACAGTAGGTAAGAATTGGAGGGACATCACAGTAGTTGAGAGTGACATGAACATCAAATAAGGTGAGAGCTGCATGGACATCACAGTAGGTATGAGTTGCAGGAACATTACAGTAGATTACAGTGACATGGACATCACAGTAGGTAAGAATTGTAGGGACATCACAGTAGGTAAGAATGGCAGGGACATCACAGGAGGTAAGAGTGACATGGACATCACAGTAGTTGAGAGTGACATGAACATCAAATAAGGTGAGAGCTGCATGGACATCACAGTAGGTAAGAATTGCAGGGACATCACAGTAGGTGAGAGTTGTAGGGACATCACAATAGGTGACAGTGACATGGACATCACAGTAGGTAAGAATTGCAGGGACATCACAGTAGGTGAGAGTTGTAGGGACATCACAATAGGTGACAGTGATTTGGACATCACAGTAGGTAAGAGTTGCATGGACATAACAGTAGGTAAGGGAATGGTGAAGCAAGAATAAAACGTATCAGTCGGATGTATGATGGATAAACTGTAGGTATACTAGAGTTAAGTGGATGGTAAAAAGTTTAAAGGCTAATAAATGTCATTTGTTTATAAATCAAAAACCATATGAGATGTGACACATTGTGCTTTGGTGGTAATATATGTAACACTTTGACTTTTATATGGCCCACAGTTATTAACCTAGGTTAATTCCTCTAAAACCAGAAGTAAGTAAAGAACATAATAAATTACAATTTAAAGTTTCTGTTCTGATCATTATCTCTCATTTTTTGTCACTAATTTAGCTGAGGAGTTTCAAGCGTGGATGTGGAGGGGTCTCACGTTTCTACTACCATTCCTGTTCTTTGGTTATGTAAGTATCTTTGACATCAGCCTGTGTTTGGTTTTGGCTAAATATCTCTTTATTGAGGAAAATGATTTAGCTACATAGAAGTTTGCCTCTTCTGATACCTGTAGACTGCTCTGTTCAATATATCCTAAAGCAATAAGAGAGGAGATATGGGGTGGGACATATTTCAAACTTGTAGAAATACTTTAAATTGGATTCTCCATGTCCTATTTCCCTATTTGTCTTCATTATATTAATGGGTTTATATCAACAAATACACAAAAGGGAACAATAATAAACAGGCACAAGCATATAGCAAAATTACATTAAAAGCAAATCTCAATAAAGTGATATTAAAAAAGGTATACAATTACAATATCTAGCCCCTTAATACCTATATAAAACATATATGATAATTAAATACTAAGGGTCTGCTATAGTAGCACATGCGACGCCTCTCTGAACCAGGAGAGGAATGACCAAGCAGAAATTTCCCTTTGGTCACGCTAAGGAAAGAACACACATCGGCAACGATGACATATGGTGATAGGGTATATTTAGTTAACCCTCAAAATACAGCCAAGTTTGATAGCTTTGTGGAAGCTACACAGTTCTAGTTGTGATCAAAGAAATAGAATAATCTGCCTCTGATAACTTTTTGATTGATTTGATTTATATTTCAGCTATTTCAGCTTTACAATGCTATTACATTGTACTATATTGCAAACCACCCAGACTGTCAGGAGTGGATGGTGAGTAATCATTGTTTCTGAAATTATCTTAATGAGTCTTACAAATGTTGTTATTTACAGATTTCTTTGGTATGTCTGTGCCTCCACTTTTAATCTTCTTGCAAAGGCATAGAGTTTCATTTGTAAGAAGGTATATATATCGTTCTACAAAAAGCATCCAAATTACACAATTTTTAAATTTTGTTTTTACATTTTTACACTTTTAATAGTACAGTGATCTTTAGTGAAAGTACATTCCAATAACCCACAATGCAATGCAGCAAATACTCAATGACATTGAGTAACATGTAATTGCCATTTTCTCTGTATACCACATATGGTTTATTCAGGACAAGATTAATCTCATTTGTGAGCTTAAACTTCATTGCTACTATATGCCTATATGCTTTTTTTTTTTTTTACTCAATAGCTATTGGCTAGTATGCTATTTAGGTAATATTCAGCATAGATAGGTCTAACCCATCAATGTCTTGAGTGCAAATCCATTTTATGGGCTTCAATGCTTCAAGAATTTAGCCATTTACAGATCAGCAAATGGCTAATAAATATCTTGATATTTTCACCAAATGATTAGTAAATTTTTTATGCTGGTTGGGGTATGACCCCCCCCCCCCCTCTCTCCCCATGTGGTTATTATAAACATTTGCCTTAAACTTTTAAGTTAATAAATTATGGAAATGAAAGAAGCAAATCCAGTTATACAGCATTTGTGTCGTGAATGGTCCAGTGTGTCATGGAATAATTTAGTGTTCAAAGTTGTAAGAAGTGTTGAAGTCTTTGAATATTTTCTCTGTGTAAACAACCTGCTTCACATCTTTGCACATGTGTAGCAATCTGACCATTTTGCTCCGCAGTTTGCGATGCTATACTGGATGGATTACTCCCAGCATGTTGTAAATGTCATTTGATCCTTTTTTTTTCATTTGAACAGGTTTCCAGCTCTGCCGTCATCTTTTTCATACTCTTCCTAGGGAACTCATCCACGTTATCTAAAGTCGTCATCGATAAATTCAAAAGTAAAGGCAGTAAAACCAAGGCTGCTTGAAGGAGATGCAGCTCTTCCTCAGGGTAAACATTAACTGTCAATTATACCAGTTTACAGTATGGCAACTGTTAACCACTGTGTAAACGTACAAGTAATGTTTAACTTCTTTGTTTACTATTGTTATAGTTCATCTTAATAATGTTATGATTAAATGTAATGACTCAGAAACAAGAAATAATATTAATTGTTATAATATGTGATGAAGATTCTTTGAAATCTTGCCTTAATATGAAGAATTCATGTTTTTTCTTAAATAAAAATTCTCTCTGCGTAAAAGTGCTTTATCATTACTACCTGGTGTATACTATAAGGAGACTGTTGAGTCGAAACCACTTCAGTCTCTAAAGTGATCTAAAGAGTTAGACGCCGTTAGCAGTCTTAACCCTGGTGACCTCTAATAACTAGAACCATAGGTTACAGCATTTTTAGGTTCGTTTTGGTACTTCCCACAACTCAAAATAGCACATTTCTGCTTAAATTGCTTGTTGGTGATAAAAGTGATCAAATTTTGTGACTTAAAAAGAAGAATGAAGCTGATATTCTTTTTGACATCTAAGGTGGTCAAAAACAAATTATTTATTCATTTAGAGAATCATAATTTGTTAATGTGATGACTATATGAATCTATTTACCCCATTTATTCTGCTCTTACCTGTATCCTCCCAAATTCTTTAACAAACCTGCCAAAGTTATTAGGAATCTTTCTACCTTAGCATGGCAAAGTCCGAGCTGTTTCGTTTACAAATTATAGAAATCATGTTTGAAATAATGTCATTATTAGTATTATCGTTACTATTCTTTAATATCAGTGTAGAATCATGAAGGTTCTGTTAAGATATCAAAATTTCACTGTAATAATTTTTATTATAAAGAGGATTCAATATTTCTGACGTATGTGCTCTAGTATGAATTATTTTGTAGGTTTTGCATTTTGCTATTATTCTTTTAAAAGAAAAACTATGCAGGGTTTTCACAACTTTTTTATTAGAAAAGTTAGCTGTATCGGTTAACCATGTTTCTCTATATGACTCTCACAATCTGTTCAATGAAAAGTAATATTTTGATGGATCTTAAATAAGTAATTAAAAAGAAAGATTTGTCTTGCAATTTGCCGGTGCTTTCATCTTCTCAGAAAACTTAAAGTACTGTTGACATGACAGGCTCTCATTGCATTCTTCATTTGGTGATGGGGTTAACTCACGATATACTGCTACCTCACTAGAAACGAGCAGCTTAAAGATGGCCTTGCTTGGATTTGTTCACAAATAAATGTTTTCTTATTTATGTTTCATTCAAAGAAATAAATTTCTTATTGGTTTAGCTGTTTCACAGAGATGCAATCGGAGTACAGGTTTTGTGACTTTTATTGGCATTTTATGAAATGTCTGGTAGAAAAAGTACTGCAGTAAATAGCAGGCCACTTTAATTGGTACCTGGTGAAGATTCAATCACTTTGAAACTGTTGGTTAGGCTTGTGCTGAAACTAAACATGTAATTGTCCATATTGTTGAACCAGTTATTGTAATCTTTGTGGTGGGGCTAAGGGCCAACTTCATTGAAACGTTTCAACACATCTATAGACCTAAGAGGGTGTCTCTGTGGTTGTGGGTCATTAGGTAAGGTATGTGAGGTTTTACCTATTATATTTGAGCACTTGTTTTCAATAAGATTGTGAAAGAGTGGTAACCTCTAAGTATATAACCATATGTGATGGTCTGTGGAAAGTATATTTATACAATTCTTTGTTATAATTATTACATCATTACATCTTCTTACCACTTTGATATTTAATTTCCTAAGACAAAATTGGACATTTTTTTATCTTTAAGAAGAACTTACAATTATTGGACTGACTATGAGTGTGAAATTAATGAGGAACATTGTAGAACTTACTTAAAAGCTGGTATGCCAGATAACCAGTAAGATTAAGGGCCCTGTTCCTGAGTACTACTTCTGTCTTGATGTCTTCACAAGTAATGACTCACTTTGGTTAAACTTTAGAACAACTTCTTGAGTTAATTCTTCAATGCAGCCTGATCAATGACAAAGGTAAGCTGCTTCCTGCTATCACGTTACATGGTTGACCAACTCAACTATTGTTGCTTGGCTTTGAAATCTGACAGCCTGTCAAAGTATGAGCTAAAGGTGCAAAAATAAGTGATGTATTCCTGTTGAAGATCAAGTAGAAATATTCCCAAGTATTCATCTGTAAAACGTTAAAAAGAAACATCGATATGTTATCCCAAGCAGAAATAGATATTGCTTTAAGTCATTTTGGGACAGGATAGAGGAGGGTTAGGGTAAGGTTGGGTAACAGGTAGGGGGTTGTGGATGGGTACAGGGTTGAAGGGTCTTGTGGGAGATAATAAAATCTAGATTGAGTAGTGTAATCAAGTAAATGGCTCCTTTGATGTTACTCCCAGAATAGTGTTTTTTTTATTGTTCTTAACTTGTGACTTATTGAAACTTCTATTCGTCCTACTCTATATATCATTGCCAAGGTGTTTTATCATCATAATGTTGTCTTTTTGGAATCAATCCCTCATTTTAATATTATATTTGAAGATTGTAACATGAACGTGAATAGAGGAGTAGCCAAATGAAACTGCAATTTTTAAACCAACAAAATTATAAAGTAAGGTACATGTGTAAGTTACTTTCTTGCCCTCCGAGTTCGCCACCTTGCCTTTACAAAAGAGGCCTATATCTGTTCTCTGTGGGTATCAGAGAGAACTCCATGTAGTTGAAATGCCAGCTTTAAGTTTATTGGGAAAACTACTTCAAGGGGGGGGGGGGGTGGGGAGAGGCACAACTTTACAAAGGAACTTTCACTGAGGTTGAGAATTTCTAAATTCTTCCCAAATGTGAAAAATTTACACACTCATTAATGTGTCAGAGTAATAAACTTTTTGAAGTTTTATATATTGAATAGGTTGAGCATGAGTGACCATCTTTTGACCTATCTAGCATATTTGTGGGCTATATTGATGACCTTTAGCACCATAATTAATGATAAAACATGATTACTGTGCATTCCATAATGCTATATTTCTTTCTCTCTCAATGTCCAAATAAATTTTACTATAACCTTCTAATCACTAACTTTCAAGTTTAACATCTGGTAATTTTGGTGATTTGATTTAACAGTACACGAGGCGTTTTTTTTGTTATCATAACATTTGAATCTCGTGATAATTGACAGCAAAGTTGAACAATTCAGTAATATGTGGATTACCTGTACAAGTTGAATCCTGAGGTTGTCTGGATATGGCAAAACTTTGGACAACCAAGGTTCCTATACCTTATTTGATTAAGTACAGGTTTGTGGGCCACTCTTTATGTTTCAGGACACTTCCAAATATTTCTCAGAAGGTCGGATTTGGCCTGCCAGTCGTTTGTTGGGAATCCTGCCTTTAAATTCTAACTTAATCATCCGTTCATATTGTAGCATAATGTATTTGGTAATGTGTGAAATATAGTACAGTTACTTGCCTATTGTCATATCTCTGGTATCGGAGACAAAGCTAGTTTTGTTCTTTGTGATGACAATGCATATTATATTTGTCAATGGAACTTGAAGTACTTGTGCAGTATTGATAAATTATGAATAATTGAATTTCAGATTCAGTTCCAATCCAGGATTAGGATACAAGAGATCAGGATAATATGTGCTTTACTGTAATTGGACAATCAATGATTTACTGCAATTGGATAATCTTTGATTTACTGTAATTGGATAAACCATGGTTAATTGTAATTGGAAAATCTGTTATTTAATGTAATTAGATAATCCATGATTTACAGAAATTGGATAATCTGTGCTTTAATTTAATTAGATAATCCATGATTTACTGTAATTGGATAATCCATGATTTATTGAAATTGGATAATCCATGATTTTCTTTTATTGGGTAATCCATGATATAATGTAATTGGATAATCTGTGCTTTATTGTATAAATTGGATTAATTTTGCAAAATTTGAAATAATTTTTGTATCATGGAAACGTATGTTAATTTTTGATTCAGAGAAATTAAATTATAAAGATTTATGAATATATGAAGGTTTTTGAGTTTTGTTTGATTTAATGTGTAATATCTTTCCAATTGTTATCTTTGGCAACATGTGGAAGGTAAACTGAACTGGACAAAATCAACACATTTTTGGACAATTCATTGTTGATAGACTCTCTTTTAATGGTATTAGGTAAAAATGAGTACAAATAGTTGTATTTAACATATAGAATCTTTGAATGTTATGAAATGTTTTAAACTCACTATTACATACAAAACATTCATGAACTGTTCAAGGAAAAATAGTATTTTCACAAAAATGTCAGCAGTACTTGTCTTTAACTACTGTACACATAGAGTCTATCTGCCTCCGCTTACTAATTAAGCTAACCTCTCACCCCTCCCCCCTCCTAACTGTACTCCCATCCAAATTGTTTTCTTCTGAACAAGGGCGCCGTCTTGTTTTGAAAATTGGTGGGGACGTGACTATCTAAGCGGAGCGTGACCATGGGTTCGCGCGGAGCGTACCAGAATTTTTTTTGACAGATTTACCCCCCAGATTGCCGGAAATTGCATTTCCCAGACACAATTATGATCAAAAATGGGTCATTCATTTTAATATTTCACGGTTTTAAATGTTTCATGAAAAATAGCAATTAAAATAATACAAGAATAAGATTTGCTGATGATATTTTTTTAATTTATCAAATACAAACATCATAATGAGCCGATATAAAACAAGAAATTAGTCCATCTTCACCTCCCTTCACCGCCCTTTGGGCAGTTGGGCGTGGGGTCCCATTAATATGTGCTGGGAGCTACACGCAAGTTGACGCAACAACAATAACAACAACAACAATGGAATACACAAACAAGACTGAACAGGGAGTCCTGCATGCCCTCCTGGTTCAACCGCTGGGTTCTGCATTAGCTTCCAGACAAGCAGATAACAACAAATAAACAAAGCAGATTAAATAGAATATTGTGCTGGAGAAAGGCGAACAGGGTCATCTAGAGGTATGATGAGCAGCATCAGTCGTTGGAGTGCAAAATCATGGTTGAAGTTAGCACCACCGGGTAGCATACATCAATGAAACAAGCAACTTGTAAGGCTGCCAATTAACGTATCAGACTTGTTTCCATCTTTTGCATTCGCTCATTCATTAGTTTTGTAGCTTATTTTGATAACGCCTAACGGGTACTTGAGATCTTTACGACTAACGCGGTATAGCAGGATATCATGGATAGTCGGACTTCCAAAATTCACTCAAAAGATGGTGGGGACATGGTATACCATGTCCCCACCTCTGAAAATTTTGGTGGGGACGTGTCCCCGTGTCCCTGCGGGAAACGGCGCCCCTGCTTCTGAACAATTTTCGAGGGCACATTCACAAGTGTATCAGTGAGATGTAATAATGCAGAATTAAAACAAGTGTCCAACTGATCCTCCTCTCACCTGTTCCTCCTCTCACCTGTGCATCTTCACCTTTCCACAGAGGATTCAATGTAGGTACTCCAGTAAAGTAAACAAGAAATGCAATTATAGCAACTGCCAAAAGTGAACTAAAAGATACTGTATCAGTAGTATTCATAACTAAATAAGCTACTTCATGACAGATACAATAATCCAAGTTTGTAAAATCTATACGACTCTCTAGGCAGGATTTCTTCAGTCTTCCTTGGTAAAGGAAATATCTGAAATGGACTCCAGGGCTCAGCCAACATCTGATGACTTCTGATCCCCAAGCAGGGCCCACACACAGATTGCACCCATTAATGCCAAGGAACCCCTGTGGAAGTATTTGAAAGAAAATATAAGAAAACCTAACATAAAAGTTTGAAGAAAATTTTCCAACCATTTAATTTAAGTAATTAAGTACAGTAATTGTTGTGCTCAGTTGTGGACAGCTGGATCTGTGGTGCCAGGTGTCATTAATTATCAGCGTTGTCTAGGAAGCGATAAGGACAACAGATGTTAGTCTCAAGAAGGTGATTTAAGGACAAACTCCTACTCTTGGCCACTCACTCCTGGTAACTTTCATATCATACTGGTCATTTGGCTTGAAAGAATATTGGCAACTTTTCCTACAATTGATTAAGAAGAATTGGTAAGTAAAGATTTAGAAAGTAACATATCTCGAAATAAATTGCAGTGCTTACCATAAACTGTACCTGACCAGTTTATTATGTTGGAATATGTTGTACTTCCTGACCAATAACTGTCCATCACTTTTAAAATCTTTTAAAATATTTCTGCATCTGTTGAAATTATAAAACAAGAGATACTAAATGTAAACAAGATGTAATCAGTTCGTCAGTTAAAGCTGTTAAAATCTCTTTCAAGATATTTTTAAGGTTTGCTAGGGCCATGCAACATTTGGCGTGAGATGGAAGCAAGACTGTAGCAGCCAGGAATTGGATGGAGGGGAAGTCAAGTTTTGATATACATGACAGTGGCTCAGGAGGGGGTGGGGAGGCAGAGCAGTCTGCACCGATGGGGGGGGGGATAGGGAAGGATGGTCCCCCTGAGCCATAGCCTGGCTACATGCCTGATTGGAAGCAGCCTCAACTGGGAAATTTGCAGTTGTCAGTGAATCTATAGTCCAGTTGTTCAATTGAGGTTATAATTAAGTACAGGTACAAAGAATTATTGTTCAACCATCAGAACTAACTTTTGTTTGCACGAGTGTTTGCTCAAGTATCTTTTCAAATATTTGAGAATGACATGAGTACATGATCAAACCAGCTTGCAATACTCTACAACTTGTAAAGGATACTGAAGTGTTCTATATGACTCCAGATTACTCTCTTGCCTCTGAAAGGTGCAATCAGCTGGTGCATGACAAGCAGAATCTCTTGATGAAAATAACAGTTAAAGCACCCATAACCTATAACAAGGAAAATATACCAGGCCTACCATTGCCTGTTCTGAGACGGCTTATAAGGCTATTTAAAGTGTTGGATTTTTGTCTAAAAGATCAACATTTCAGAATTTTTTTCAAACAGAACATTTTCAAAAACCTGTTTCATATTCAATTCATTGACTGTCGGCATCAGCATGACTTGGTCACCAGAGGGCAGGAGAAAGAGAGGGCGACCAAAAACAACAAGGCGCAGAACAGTAGACAAAGAGAGAGAGGGCTGGTTGGCGATCCTGGAATGAGGCCAGAAACGCAGCTGCCGACCGAGATGAAAGGAGATGCTCTGTGGAGGCCTTATTTGCCTCTAGGCAAGAAGAAGACAGATGAGATGTTTGTTATGGATGTCATACATTTATACCTATCGGACTCACCCAATAAAGGAGCTGACCGCTATGATGGCTGTCTTTCTATCTATGAGTCTCACGTCAACAGTACTGTACCCCTCAAAGAGTTCTGCAAGCTGCACCATTTAAAATAACAAAAGAACAGACATTAAGTCATACTCCCAGATTAAAGTATGTCGTCCCGTTACAGAGTTGTTGACAATTAACAATTCATAATCAAGGACGTTAAATATGAATGTATGAGACTGACTTCGGTCAGTTTGCGGCTTTGATAAGCCAATGAGGCTTCTTCGCAAGTTCCTGCTTGCAGGAGGATCTAAAATACATACAATACATACATATATAATCCATTATTTACAACTCATGGGAGTTCCCAAGTGCCACTGCCGATATAGAAGGAGAACTGGTTTGGAATCTGAGTAACCAGTATGAGAGCTCTTTTTTTCATGTACCCTTTGAGTACTCTTGATTTATTGAACATTTCAATGTTAATGTAGCTTCAAGACGTCAGACTCATTTTTGACTACATTTATTTCTTTGCGGGTGTACATTTATAACTGTTCGACAATGTACATTTGCATTTGCAGCCAGTCGTTTTGTACTTGTCAATGTTATTTTTAATCACATATCCTAGCCCTCATGGACATTGCATTAGGTTTTTGAAGTACTCACAGGTATCAATGTAACTATGTTGTTATAATGGATGCATACCGTCACTTTGTTTGCAAATTAAGTAAAGTGAATCAAAACAATTTGTAATGTCTCAAATGAACCTTAACTTGAAGTGACTCATTGAGACCTCTGTAAGAGATTAATACGGATAATCCACCTCATTACCTCTGATGCATCTAGAGCCGATGAATCTTTAGACTGAACATAGAGCCATCCGGGAATGTTGTAACTTGGGTCACTGCCCTTGAGGCTCTAGCAAGGAAAATCAAAAACATGTGCTACCATCTACATTGGACAAATAAACTCACAATTGTACTCAAATTTTATAAAGCTCTTTACAAAGTTAAAGTCATTATTAGGATAACTACTCACTTTTCCTCCCTAATCCCGACCCTTTCCTACACCCCTCCCTGCCCCCTCTTATTTTTGTCTAGTCTTATGTCTGCCTGTAGACTACATGCAGTCACAGTAAAATATCCCCCAAAACAACAAAGGCCTCTGAATGGGGGACATTCTGGTCTCTTGAAATTAGTTTATATATATAATATTAAATTTGAAAAGATGAGCAGTTTCCTTTCTGTTTCATTAGTGCCATATAAGTATGTTCTGTCGTGTCCTAATCTTGTACAAAGCTCACCCATTTGTAGCATCTGTTCAGCTAAAGGAGGATATAATGTTTGGATTTTTATTATTATAATCTTTGTTGGTTTATGTACACCTATAACTACATGACATACCAGAGATCCTGTTTATACAGTCTATGTTTGTTGTTTACTTACCACATATCCGATGTTTGCTCTCATCAGATAAAGTTTGTTCACTGACGGTTGGATGGATTGAACGTAATCATGGAAGGTGATGAGAGGGGAACTTGCTCTCCTATCCAAACAAGAAATGTACATTTACAAAGAACATTAAAGAAAAAACACAAAACACAAACAAACAGTATTTCACATCATAAGAAATATCAAACCTAAATGCTAATTTACAGTAAAAATATTTGGGATGATCAATTCATGGTACTATATATACACTGGTAGCTAATAAAAGTGGCTGTAAACTTTTCTTGTCATTTCAAGGTAAGTATTTCTCATATATATATATATGTATAGATATATTCACCCTAGTTTGGTCACAGTGAGCATATGGGCCAACTTGATGAAAACTGCAAGGATGAAAAAATAAGTGACTCATGTGTTAAGCTCTGTGTTTACTTAAAAATATATATAACAGGAATTGTCAGTAGAGGAGGAGAGAGAGAAAAGTTCATGTGTTGTTTGGTTTAAGTAGACAGGTTCAAAGTTCATTAATGAAAACTTTTATAACTTCAATATGGTTTATGTATACATGTACATTTTTCCTTTTTTTGCTGTAAATATATGCAACTTCACTGCAAAATCAGTTTATAAGAAGAACAGAATTAATGTGTACCAAAACAGAAAAAGAAAAAAAGGAGTCTTGTTTAAATTGATTATTTTTTTTAATTGATGTCTAAACTTACTAAAGCCAGCTAGGTAGGAATCATAACCAGCTTCATGGAGGTGTTCAGCATGCTCTGTAAAAAAAGATAGATTTTGTATAAAGAATTAAAAAAATGTATTATGTATTATGAAATAACAACTAAAAAACTACAATGCAATGCAACAAAAGAAACTACAAAGCAGTACAATGTAATACAATACAATGTAATATAATACAATTATATCAATAAAAAATAAAACAATTGAAAACCATGCAATCACAACAAAAACAATACAATACAATGTAAACCAATAAAATACAATGCAATACAATACAGCACAATACATTACAATTCAATAAAATACAAAACAATACCATACAAAAACAATACAATACAACACAATACAATACAATAAAATAAAATAAAATAAAAAACAATACCATACAAAAACAATACAATACAACACAATACAATACAATACAATACAATAAAATACAAAACAATACCATACAAAAACAATACAATACAATACATTACAATACAATAAAATACAAAGCAATACCATACAAAAACAATACAATACAACACAATACAAAACAATCAAAACAACACATTGCAATATAATACAATACAGTAGAATACAATCATGAGCTCACCATACTTTGGACTAGTATGATGAATGATAATAGTAGGTGGATTGAGAGCTGATAATTTTGCAGCTGAACTGAAATAAAGATCAAGACAAAAGATGGAAAACAAAATATATTGAGTGATTTCAAATGAGATTACTTTCACTGCCCTCAACACAACAAAAGAGAAATCTCAACAACACTAGACTTGTGGAGATTTAAATATAATCAGACATGAAACTGGAAATTAATTATTATGCAAATGATTTCTATAAAAGTCGAATAAAATAGCCAGGGTTACATGTTGAATCCCCCCCCCCCCCATGTGCAAGTATAATTCTGGCAGATAAAATGGTTTGATTATCCAAGCAAAATAGTATCATAATTGAGAAACAATGAGCAATAGGTGTATGAACAGTCCAGTAGACCTCACCTAGATATGTCAATTCTGATTTTCTTTTACTTGTTATTTTAGTATAATATTATAAAATATCATGAAAATGAAAAATAATCATACAAAAGTAGTGACCATAACTTGTAGCAACTTACTTTTTCAGTGTAAGATATAGAGACTGCAATGCAGTGCTTCCAATATCAATTCCTAATCCTCGAAGAGACTTGAAAAGAAATATGAATAAGCTCAAGTTTTTATCCTTTATTTAATTAATGAAGGAGAGGAAAAGATGGAAAGGTGGAGAGGGAAGGACTGGAGAGAACCCACCCCCCCACCCCACCCCAAACATTTACATTCTCTTAATACAGAGTACTGCATTAAGTAATTTAAGAGCTGAAATACAACCAGTTGTTTTACAGAACAAATGTCCTTACCTTTCTGTTTTCCCTGATGAGAATTTTCGTATCGATGATGACGGGAAACAGATCATGGATAATTTTCTTGAATTCGGAGAGTTTGTCTGCATCCCAAGAATAAGAGAAGGAGAGATAGAAAAAAGAAAAGACTAAACTCATGACTTTCATCTTTTAAGCAGAGGATTTAGGAGATAAATCACTACTATAGATTGATATAAATTAAATAAACACAGAGAATAAAAGTACTGAACAAATAAAGTTAAGAGGATTAATGTACATATATATTGTACATAAGGAGTGTCAGCTGAGTGGTTAACGCCAATGCCTTTCAATTATAAGGTTTTCGATTCGTTTCCGATTTCAAGTCAATCCAAGATTAATGTATGTTGTCTAGTTACAGAGTTGTTGAAGATTGAAAATTCATCATCATATTGGACGTTAAATATAAATCTAAGAGACTGACTTCGCTCAGCTTGTGGCTTTGATAAGCCAATGATGGCTTCTTTGCTAGTTCCTGCTTGCAGGAGGATCTAAAATACATACATATGTGCATGCATGCAATGACACTGGCTATTACAACATCATCTTTTAGGACGTAGAACATCAATGTCATTAATGTTATCATTATTATTCTGAAATTGATTCTCACACTTAATAGTATTTTCATGTTCTAGGTGTCACACTAATTACCCGCAGAGCTAGACACAGACTTACCTGGAAGTGGATGGATGAAATTTTCGTAGATGAGAAGCATATCTGTCAGACAGTTATGTCCAATCAAAGGCTGCATATCGAGAGATGGAAAGATGTTTGTTGAAATATCAATAGATTCCTACACCAAGTTACTTAAAGGGTGTGAAGACTCGCGCAAAGAGAAACGTCTAATGCCGGTAATCTGACCTAGTTTCAAATGTGGTGTAACAGAAGTGTTAGACACCACCATCAATCCCAGAAAATACACACACAGCTTGCTACCGTCGGTAATTAGACACTAGTGTACAGTCAATACATATAGCTACGGTCAATACCCACAACACAGTGTACATAGCAGCGTGGACATCTCAGGTCTAGATAAAAGATAACAAGGTTTCATGTTTCATTTTGTCTGCATTTTGTAGCGACAAGAAGAAAACGTCATTTTCAAGCAACAGAAAGTTAACTTTTTCAGAGCATGGCACGCGGTTTGGGGCGAGTCTTCAATGCCTTTAAGGGACACAGTGATCATCATCTAAGTCACTGATTACACAATGCATATGTGAGCACTCTTTCAAAGCTTCGAATTGTCAGAAAGCTTTAATGCTCCACGTACTATACAAAATATTCCCATATGGAACATTTCCCAAGTTTCCATCATTTTTCCATAATGGTATAACTACTACTAACATTTTACAACAAGTCAGCAATTATGTCAAATTGTTTGACTGGTGTCTGTGACACTCTGGCTTCACAGAGATCATCAATTTTGATCTGTGTCAGTGATTCTAAAAAAATAAAAACTACATCAAACTTCTCTAGGGTTCCCTCACTATCATCTGAGTGTAAGAGAATCTTAATTGCCCCTGTTCTGGTCACATGGACCTTATTCATACTTCAGATGATACCTCTAGTTTAAATTGGCTTTACAAGAGCAGGCAATGACACTACAAATAATGTCTTTACTTTGATAAATTCTTCAAGCATTCGTGTTCATAAAGCTCACCTTTTTACTTTTGATGAGAAGTCTTATGACTTTGGAAAAGCCTAGGAGGTTATCTAAAAGACTGAAAATAAAAGATAAAATCATGTCATTAGATAATAAAACATAAAGTGAATTGAGAAAAATATGAAATGGTAGAAAACTTAAGTAAACTGAAATATTTCATGGAAGTTTCGGAAATGAGAACTCCTAGATCAAACTAATTGCACAGATACTTAAGGATATTCAAGGACAAGAAATGTACAATAAAACTTACTTCTCTGCTATCTGGTGTTCATCTGTGGATGATTCAGCAGAAGTAAGCCGAGAGGCCACAACCTGAAAGGAGAACATAACCACATGACCAGGACTTTCCTCAAAATGTCTTAATTCTGTACCTGAAAAGGTCCTATTTGTTATGCCAACAGGTATAAATTGTCAAAGTTTGTAATTTCTTTAAGACTATTCTGGAAGAGCGGCAACAATGGCCATGTGGCTGAGGAGCATTAATAGTACCTAATCATCACCTGCTCATATGTGCAGGGATGTGCCCAGGATTTCCTGAGTGCTGGGTATACTGATCGCCGTCCTGGGGGAGGAATCTAAGGGGGAGGAGGTGCCCGATTTTTGAAGGTGCTCAGATGCCAAATGCTGGCACTTGTGTAGCTTTTTAAGCACATACACAAGTACTTGTTTTGCTAACTATTTACATTTTTAAATTGTTGAATATATTGTTAGGAATGTTGGGATGTTAGATGAAAATAGTGCTGGGCGGGATTCACGATTTTTAAGACAGTGCTGGGCGGTAATTTTTAGTGTTGGGCAGGGCCCCCCAGTGCCGCCCGGCGTGGGCACTGGGCACATCCCTGTATGTGGTATTAACAGATCACCTGTATTCAACAGTTTTAAAAGGATTTGAAATACTTTTGTCAATACCTCTCCAGAGTCCTTGATCTCAACATGTACAGATGGGAAAGCTTTTTTCAGGGCTAGTTGTAAATAGAGTCTCTGTAAAGCTGTAGCGTGAATAAATGGTTAAACTGTCAAATAATTAAGTTTGCTTAAACACATATTACACTGTTATATGTTAATGAAACTGGAATTGATTGTTAATTAATGGAATATAAAGCACAAAGAAAAGGAAGTTGTGCTCAATGATTATAAGTCACAAATTGAATCCTATTACGCAACTTGATTAAGTGAAGAGCCTCTTGTTTCTGATTTCCTGAAAATATATATATATATATCTACATGTATTATCTTCTATTCCTTTTATTTACTTACATAAATGTAATTGTTAATGAAAATGCTGCTATATGATGCATACAAAATAGATGCTTGTTCAACTCTCATGCACAAACTCATGGTCAAAGACTTGTTGAAGCTTGATAAATTTGATTCCTTGTTATCTTGCCATTCCTAAAATTTAAAAATTTAAAATGTGAATAATGTTAGAGAAATATCTATATAGTCGATGCACAAAATTAATGAACAGACAAACACATGTCTAGCAACCAAATGAACACAATGATGATAAAGCAAACAACTTTCAAAGAATGTATGAAATTGAGCAAATTTTACCATCAAATTCACCAAGACAGATCACATCTTCTTGTTCTTCCATGAGCCAGTCTCTAACCTTGCGAAGTATTTCCTTCAGCATGTAATCGTCATCAATATCCCTGCAGAGACAGGTTACCATAGCAATATGAATAATCATTTATAGCTGCTTTCACTATTTCTGGTCATTACTTAATCACTAAATAATAGGTTTGTGACTTTAATGGTGTCAGTACTGCAGGCCAGAGATGAAAGTAGTATGCCAAAAATTAAATTGCAAGAAAATAAAATTCAGACCTTTTTCCTTGAAGTTGTGACTTTCCAGATCATTAACAGATATAGAGGTAACCTTTAATTAGATATTTAAGTGGATCTATAAAAATATTGTTTTAGGGTGAAGGGCAGTAAAATACTGTTTGAGCTTTGGTTTGATCAAACTTAAAAATAAACTATATGCAAGAAAAAATGCATACTACATGCAGCATAATCGTGTGAGGTTAAAAGGTTATATAGTTTGCAGATTTTCATAAAGTTAGAACAAATTCATGACTTTTCTGTTAATGAGGTTTAAACAGTATAATGAAATCCCCAGGTAAAGATATCACTTCTTTTAATTTTCCCAATTTTGTTTCTCATGACTGTTAATTTTACACTGTAAGTGTATAATACAATGCCTTGTTATACAACATAATTACTCCACTATTCATACCTTGCTAAGTTAAATGGAGACTAATTACTCCACTATTCATACCTTGCTAAGTTAAATGGAGACTGTTTCATCTGTGACTTGAGTTCCTCTTCTTGCTCGATTGATAGATAACTTACACCTTTGTAGATCCACTACAAAGTTAAAGAGCAACAGATATAGGTAAATATGTGTTGATATAAGCACCAATAAAGAACATCTACAAGAATACAGATTCCAACAAATTGAGCCTCAGCTTGAATATCTGTGGACTGCCTGGAGCAGTGTCTCCTTCACAACAACAAGGTAAAAATCACTTCATAAACTTTGTTTTAATGAAAAGAGCTTGCCCAGCGTAAGCTTATAGTTGACGATGACATCATTACAAAATTAATGTGGGACCTCACATAAGGCGGTGGATTGGGGGGTGGGGTTGAATGGAATGGAACTGATATCTGTCACAAACTGAGAAGTGTCCATGAGGAGTATCAGTGATGGCTGGGGACATATTTATTCTCAAGTGACAAATCACATCTAATTTCATGACCATAGCTCATGAATATGCATAATTTATTATCTTGGCAATTAGCCAACCAGCAACATAGACAGAATGCACTTGCTAATAATACTTGGTGTATGTAAATACTACACATTGCTGTAAGTATTTTGCTGCAAGGTTCAGGAAACAGTCAGTTGTTTTAAGTTTTTTTTTGTAATGGTTGTCTTAAATATGAAATGTGGCTTTCAGGTGTTTGTTTACCTTGTTGAAATCAAACTCATGACAGCAAAGAAATTTCAAGCTCGATGCCTGCAAAACAAAAGAAGCAGAAATTATTTAATATGCATGAGCCTAATCCTAGAGCATAATGAGATCATCCTGATCGCTATGATGACAAGCATTTATTCTGTGATTGCACAATCATAATCAGTCATCTTTCCAATGAAAAAGGATGTAAACACATACTTATCCAGATACATATTTACTATGAGGGAATATTTAAACTGCAATACTGTCTGTATAACTTAGTACTGTACTTAACCACATACTGTACAACTGATATAATTTAGGTATTATGGTGTAGGTTTTGGTATCTCTTCATTTTCTAAGTTATTATGAATGTGGCTTTACAAGTCCATAAATCAACCAAAATAATACTTTTAAAAATGATTGGTACTTTTTCCTTCATATTCAGTCCCTTTGCAAAGAATACACGACTTGAAATTTAAGACCAGAACATTATTTGCAGTCACACCACAACCAGTTGCAAGTTCTATCATCTTTGTATTTGGGGAGGGGGGGGGGGAGTGGGGATTGGGGTTTCGGCCCCTCTCCTCTGAGAAAGTTTGATATATTGGAGTGTGTTTAGATGCAAAGTGTTGTTAATATTTTGCAAATTTTGAAAAATATTGAAGAATTTCTTCTGTTTAGGTTATACTGCACATACATGTTATATATATATTAACTGTACTCTAGGATTTATTTTAATATTATTTTTATTATCATATTCTGTCTGCCAATTTATTTTATGATAAGTCTATTCTGGGGTGAGAGAGGAGGGGGTGGGGGGGGTGAAGTAATCTAGAGTGCCAACTGTTCAGATGGTGTTTCCTAATTTTAACATTAATAACAAAGGTGACAGAATTGCATAACAAATGAAAACTGACAGAATATTAAATGAAGTAAGAAAAGAAGCTGGGCAAGAAGTACATGAATAATTTTTATTTAACTTGACATGTTACAATATTTTACCTGACACGTCAACCAGGAATCAACTGACCCCCAGCTAGCGGGGAAGATGTAAAAATTGTAGGTGTAGGCTTTGTAGCTGCAACAGAGGACAAAAAGATACAATGCAGAAATGTTAATTTTAACATTAAAAGAGAAAGTATTGAGGCGAAAACCACCAAACGTATTATAAAATTTCATCAAGATAAGGTTTCAAATAAGAAACTGTAAAGCCTTCTAACTCTTTAACTAAAGTACAAAGATGTTTTAATTTGCTGCACAGCATTTCATCTACTATTGTCATAGAATGTTCAAGTTTAAGTTTTCATAAGCTAATTAACTCACCAATTTGTCTCCTTTGTCTTCACAAAAGCAGTGAGACCTGAAGTATGAAATTAAAATGGAAACTAAAGTACTTCATTGAATTTATCATGTAAAAAAGATTTGGAATATGGATGCATACATTATTCTTTGAGTTAAATGATTCAAATTTAGTGAGAAAAAAAAGTTTGTTTATATCCATTACAATACAACAAAATAAGGAGAACTTCAGGTCATGGGAAATATCGATAGGCACTTGAGAATAGTTTTATTCCATTGAAAAATAATTGATTTTTCCCATTGCAAGCTCAATGTTTGTCTTCAGATGCAAACATTTTCTTACACAGATTAACCGAGCTGGATCAATGTTACTTAAATACATTCCCTGGGTAAAAAAATCAACATGGAGAAAGAAAATCATACCAAATTGTGGTATAGTAAACTTTTTTGCCATCATCTTCAACTTTTGATATCTGAATTCTGCTGAATCAAAGAGGCTGTTGACATGGTCAATCTCTGCGGTTAATCCTGAAAACTCCAAATCTAAAGCTGCCAGAAGAGCATGATAAGTTAACCATAAATAATCTGTAGACTAGACAAATAACTACCAAATACAAAGCATCTTAATTGTTATCCCTCATTTCTAATAGTACCTACGAGCAGTCCTTATATCTAAATAAAGTCACTTGTCATTTAGCCTCTGAAGAAGATCCTGCTAGGATCGAAACGTCAGGCCACCTTACTTTTACACATCTAAATAAATTAATAAATAAAACAACTTTACAATACGAAATTGAATAGAGCTTCAGGGTTTTTTTTCAAACAAATATCCTTATCCCCCTATAGTGCTGGAATTATGTAGATGCAGTATAGTACCTTATTCAGCGCAACGACAGTTTAGGCCAATGTGCAACCATGGACAAACCCAACTAATGCCACACGGTATATATAGGTTACATAGGTTACATTAAAGAAAAGGCAAGGTATTGGTAGTGGTAGGTTAACAAAATCGAGTATAGTAGTACATCATCAACAATACGTACTGAGGGACCGAATTTTGCAAGGTATTATAGTTATGTTCGGCCAAAGCTAACAATGAAATAAGCATATCAACATCAAACTTCTATTTCGATTTATACTGGTTAGCGCTAAGCATTGAAACACAAATTTTTAGGCATACGTGGTCATAGTGGTTTTCTATGAACAAATATTGAACAAGTATAATGTTACTATTGAGCCAAGTTCTGTGTTCAATTCGTTACACAGGTAGCAGTTATGCGATGTTGACTTCTGACAAATTTTACCAATGAAAGCAGCTTTTTCGATGTGCTCTTTTACTTCAGGGAAAAACTGTTGAAAGTTTTCTTTCGTCAGATCACACATCTTTGTTTAGCAGACTTATGTCTGTACATAAAATATCCTACTATCTCTTGGCTGAGCCGCTAGAAATACAGTCGCGCCGTTCGTGTTGTTGAAGTCGCGTCTTGTTGTTGCTTGAACGCATGGCCTTCTTTCGTAGTTCGGGAGTTTCCCTTTCCGAAGACTAGTTCTCTGTAATGTGTGTTTCACGCGGTATTGTTGATTACGTAATTTCGTACCTGCTAAAAACAATCAGCTTGGTTCGCTGCAACCTTCTAGCGTATCCCCACACTGCCCTGGATACCACATCTGCAACTGGACTGGGATTAGTGAAAATCAGTGGATTACCTACATTTTGCTCTTAGAACCACGCTTCGATAAATTGCAGCCATTTGTTGTCACTGTAATATGACATTTTGGTAATATGTTAGTACTGAGTGAGATATCTAAGTGAGCAAAAGTGACGGAGCCTAGGCTAAGGTAATTGACACTAACAACTAACTCGATCCCAAACTACAGTATAGACTAACGTTATGTCGAAAACGTTGGCGTATTTAAGTGTAAATGATATATTAAATGAGTAAACTTGGAAATAATCCTCATGAAAGCTCTTGGGAACTGTGCTAGTCGCTGCACAGCGTATAATTTTCAACTATGGATTATGCACAAAAGGCTTAGCCTAATTGAATGCAGCACCAGGATTTATCAATAACACAATTTGAAAAATATCAGTTTTTACTGTTCTCAAATTTAGTGTCCAACCAAATATATATGGTAACAATAAACTTGGGCCCAGACGATTTCTTGGTTGTGCAACTATACTTGTATGAATAATGTTTGCAGCTTCAAGTTGGTTAGAAATTTTAATATCGATTTTATAGGGGTACATGTTGAACAGCAGAGGTAGCCAGTGCACACTGCATATGAACTACATTAAAATCAGTTCCTGAAATGGCCGCAGTACGGATCAGCCTCTGTAACAATCAAGGCAATTATAAAGGGAGGGGGGGGGGCAGGGATTAGCAGGGATTTAGGGTGTGAGGAAAACTTGAAGGGACATCAATGACTTTTCATTTTGGGGCCTCAGTGGAATTCCACTGATGCCCCAAAATTTACATTTAAATGGCAAATCATCAGTCATATATGAAGCAGTCCAATGAGTTAAGAATTGTACTGTAAGGCCCTACAGTGTATATGCCAGCTATGTATTCTATATACGCAGGCCTGAAAAGTGGGGGAGACATGGGTTTGAACCCTCGGGTTCACATACAAGTAATAGGGCTAAGGGAACTATAATGGTACAGTATAAAGAAATTAAAGACTTCAAAAGGGGATCCGATGATATAAACATAACCCTAGGGCCTGAGTAGTACAGTAGGGCCTAGCCCACGACAAGGGTAGCCTAAAAGTGATTTATGGCTGATGCACCTTCTAACCTTTAACCCATCATTTATCTGGGCTCATTGCTCCAGTGAGTAATAACACTAATGTATGAAGACAAGTATGTTGTTGTGTGTTTTGGTAGAAACCATGCTTTTTCAAAACAAAATTATTAAATGTATGTTTATAATTTGTGATGCTTCTTTTCAATTCTTGCACAGATAAACAAGGATTAAGTTTTTCTTAACTATGCGTTCTATCCTCATTACTGGAGCTAACAGAGGAATCGGTCTTGAACTGGTCAGAAAAATTGTGACTGAGAAAAATCCTCAACATGTATTTGCAGGCTGCAGAAATATTAACAAGGCCGAGGTAAATTCTGTTGACCTTAATAATTTCAAATAAATTACAATCTAAGGTATGGTACAAACTAATCTATTGACCATAAGCTGTATTTATTTCCTCTTTTCATTTATATTGTTTTAATTTTCACAGGTACTACAGCAGTTTGCAGCCTCAAATTCAACTGTGAGAGTACTCGAACTTGGTAGGAACTCAGGTTTACCGTATATATTACCTACTGCCAGCTGTGAATTGTATCTAAGTTTCAAGCTTTGCTTGTTGAAATGAAATTGTATTCCAAATCAGAAACAAAATGCTTAAGGAAGAACACAATGGCATTTAGTTTATTTTAGATGAGTATAACAGTAACACTCAGATTGAATAATCACAATTAGCAGATTGAATAATAACAAGCAATTGCCGCTGAGAGAAAACTATAATATTTATCATACATTCACATGTGCGCAAGCTTCTGTGTGTGGTAGGAGTAGTAAATTATAGTACAGTATGTGTTGATGAAAGATATTTATTTATTTTTTTTAACGTTCTATCCATTTTAGATGTAACCAAGGATGCAACAGTGGATGCTGCAGTGTTACAAGTTTCTGATATTGTTGGTAATGAAGGTCTTGATGTTCTCATCAACAATGCAGGAATCTATAATACAGAACCACTAGAAAATACCAGCAGGAATATGATGCAGTCATACTTTAATGTGAATGCGACAGGTCCTTTATTCATTACACAGGTATGGGGTTGATACGAGAGTATTTGGCAACATCGTCAATAAATTAATTGCAAGCAAAGATACAACCACATTCACCATGTTATACCAACTTCTTGTGCTATTTTTGCAATCGTTTACTTTTGGTAATTATGTTTAACTGGAAACTATTGCGTTCATTGATCAGAAATGCCCGTATTGTTTTTCTAATTTTCCCCAGAAATTTCTCCCTCTTCTACGACAAGGGTCTATATCTCGTTCTGCATCTTCTTTGGGTGGCCATAATTCTGTTCTCAATTTAACTTCTGGCTATGGAAGTATCGAAGGAAATACCTCTGGTGGAATATATGCCTATAGAGCATCTAAGGTTTGTTGTGGATAAACATCATCATCATAAAAATGAATGTTCGTCGTTTATATCATAATTTGAAATGTCTTATAATTGAAATACATTTTGGTAGCATCTTAACATTGTAAGAATGGACATACATTGTTGTTGGGTCTTACTGTTGCAAGAATTGAAAGCATTGTTGTGGGGTGTTACTGAACAGAATTGAAACATATGGTTGTGGGTTTCTTACTGTTGTAAGAATTGAAATACATTGTTGTGGGGTCTTACTGTTGTAAGAATTGAAATAGATTTTTGTGGGAGTCTTACTGTTGTAAGAATTGAAATACATTGTTGTGGGGTCTTACTGTTGTAAGAATTGAAATAGATTTTTGTGGGAGTCTTACTGTTGTAAGGATTGAAATACATTGCTGTGGGGGTCTTACTGTTGTAAGAATTGAAATAGATTGTTGTGGGAGTCTTACTGTTGTAAGAATTGAAATACATTGTTGTGGGGTCTTACTGTTGTAAGAATTGAAATAGATTTTTGTGGGAGTCTTACTGTTGTAAGGATTGAAATACATTGCTGTGGGGGTCTTACTGTTGTAAGAATTGAAAGACATTGTTGTGGGGTCTTTCTGTTGTAGTATCGAATAGCATCATGAAATTGAGCAAACTCAACTGAAAAAAATCTGCTTTCAATCATTGCGATGAAATATTTAGACATTTTTCCGGCTGTTTGTTACTGAGGCCTTTGATACCACCACCAACATACGATAAAACTATACCTGTCATTTATTTTGAGTGCTGTTTGTTGAAATTAACATATTTACCTGCATTAACGTAATTTGTAAAACACAATATTTTGTTTACTCTCAACTCTTAGACAATGACATTATTTCACAATGGTTTTTAATAATTGAATATTTTTAACTCTTTTCCGTTTAGGCTGCTTTAAACATGATTACTAAGTCACTAAGCATTGATTTAAGACCTGACAACATCATGGCAGTGGCACTGGATCCTGGCTGGGTACAGACTGACATGGGTGGAAGCTTTGCATCCTCAACGACAGAGGAATGTGTCAAAAGGTTACTACAGGTCATCGAAAGTTTATGTGAAAAAGAGAATGGGAAAATTGTAAGCTATAAAGGCAACATTTTACCATTTTGATGGCAATGTCATATTTAAAATGTTGTGAATAATATTTGTGTCATTAACAATTGATGTGTAAATTAAGCATTTAGAAATTTTGTTTCATATATAGTATGCTAAGAAAAATGTATGAATTATATACAAAGTAGTACATTAGTGATATTTTTCATACATAAACACCTATGTTAAAAGATGTTCCAGATTCTAGGATTAACCGTGCGTAAGTGACGTCAGTGCAATGCACAGTGAGTATTGCACGTTTCATATATTTAGTAAACCCAAATGTATTTTCATGTGTTAATTATTACACAAAAGCTGATGTGGTCGGTTTGCTGAAACAGACAAAATACTGTGGCTCAAGAATTATTTACCAGATCGACATGATCATATGTGATCATATCAATCTGGTAAATAATTCTTAATCGGCTTGTATTTCCCCCAAAAAATAAACATCATGATAAAATGGCTTTGTGAGAATCAAAATTAGCAAGTATATAAGTAAGTTGGTACTTTTTTAACCCACACATGGAATGATACTTAATATGCAACAAGTATCCCATTGATGTATCGAAACATGTTAACATAAATATTGTTTTCAAATTATTAAATGAGTTAAACTGGTAATGTCCAACATGTGAGTATTATTTCATTTGGAAGGGAAGGTGGAAAGTGAGGAGCTAGTAAAGGGGCAGCAACCTTCACATAAATATTTTATATCGATTTTCTGTCAATATTTATTCCTGGATGTTTTTTTGGTATTAACTATGATTAAACCATTGACCTTAAAGAGGATGATGCTAAGTTGGACTTCCAATTATTTTTTTTTTTAAATGAGGACATTTTTACTCCACTAACTGTAAGAAATAATGTAACATACCATCCGTATCTTTCATAACCTATACTTGGTTGGAGACTGATTCGAAATAAAGCAAATTTTTGACTATTTGATTATCCAAAACTATTGAAGTTTCTTTCATTTCTTCCTCGTCCTACAAAGTGTTTTTATCGCGGAGTAAATCATTTTCTGTTGTTTGATATTGCATGATTGTAGCGATTCCGTTCATTGGAAAGACTCTTGTAAACACGGATTCTTGCTTAAGAATCACATGCAGGTTATCAATTATTAATGTGAATGCAACATACGGTGGTTCTCACCGTATCAACCTTACACGGTACATCTATGTGAGGCGTAATAGAAGCATCTTTAGAAGCAACGTTATCGACAGAATCAACATTCGCGACTTTTAGGTACGCAAGATTGGAGCTAGTTTTAGTTATGGTTGATTTAGTAGTTTTATGTGACAATATTGTTCTTTTCGTGAACCACCCCGCAGCCAGAATGTATCACCATACCATGCACTCATGTGAGGAAGAACCATATCTATCTGTTTGCTTTCAGGACCATGGCAACAGATATAGTTCTTTCTTCGATATCATGTTAATGTATTCCAACTGAAAGACACTGACGAAATAGACAGAAAGACCAATACTTCATTCCTCAATGCATTCCAAATACTTACATAGGTATATTCATACCGCATGGTGAGACTATGTTTTATTTACTCAGTGGGGTTTTATCGATATTTCATTTCATGTTTCTTCCAAGACTTTAGAAAGGTGGAACGTTCCGCTTCTGAATGTAACTCCAGCGACCTACGTTTTAGAAATATAGGCAAACGTATCCTATCATCTCTGTGGGAAATATCATGACCAGTATTTCCTGTAACTTCTCAAGTAAAGGACAATGAATCACCATAGCGATGCCATAAAGTCACTATCCTTGTTGTTTTAGTTGGTAGACTTAGAAGAGTCGTATCGCAATGGGCGGTTCAGACAGTGGCGGAGCTAGGGGTATTGGTCGGGGGGGGGGGGCGAGAATGATCTGTAAAGGCGCTTTCGACACTATCTAAGCGGAGCGCCACCACAGGTTGGCGCGGAGCGTACAGATTTTCTTTTTTGAGTAAAGATACTCCCTAGATCGCCGGAAATGACCCTTTCCGCTCCTTGCTAATTTGTAGATAATGTGACAAATGTCAATAGGTAGATGAGAGCGCAATTAAAAAAGTCAATAATTGCGAATAAGTAAACAGTGGTAAAAAGCTGAAAAGGGCGCCAGCAGTCCATTTGAGTCCGTCAGGGGTGGGGGGGGGGGCATCCGCCCCTGTCTGTATGGACGCTCCACTTGGTTCAGAAGGTTCATTGAACCGTACGCCCAATTTGCCAAGATCCCGAAGCTTTAAGGTTCCGTCATTTTGAGCTAATGGATCACAACTGCCCAGTCAAGTAAGATCCTGAAGATATAGCCAGACTGAACTTTGGCATTACAAATTAATAATTTGTTTTTTACATGTTTTTGTGTTAAGTCCTTATACAAGGATGATAAATGTTATGGGCATACCAATGTATGTAAAAGTGTCAACCATGAAATGGCCGCAGAGCTAAGATAAAGCAACAGTACACAAATTTGGGTTTTTATCCTATATACAAAGAGACAACAGAACAATTTTCTCTCAGGGTGTGTGCAAAAATGAACCGTGATAAATAGTACAATCTCTGTGGCAAAAAAACAGTTGAGCTGCAAAATCACTCATCATGTTCTAGTTTAGCAAAATACAACGGTCTCTGATATCTTAAGAAGGGAGGCTTCGGGTTTTACAAACCTAAAAGATCATACTCATAACAGCATCGATAACAATCCATTTTGCATTCTGGTGGAATACCGGTTGGACTATTTGACACACAGTCGTCAACAACATCACTCATTCCGGTAGCAGACATTTAGTATAGAAACTAGTCAAACACACCCCATAAGAGTCCAGGCGGTTCAACTAGACTTTACAGAAAATTCCTACTGTACAATTTCGTAGGAACAAAGAGAAAATACCTTGATGTTGGAAAAGGTATCATCAAAACTCTGTCTGGAAGCTGGCTATCGTCCAAATTCACCACAAAGTGAGATTTTCTGACAAGACTCTGGCCTCGGGGGTGGGAAGGGGGGTGGCCATTACACATCACACCTCTACATATAAACCATTATCACGGTTTGTCGAAATTGGTATCCTCAGTTACAGACCTACTATCTGTACATAGATATAACCAAGTAGGTAGAAATTCCAGTACTCATTTAAAATCAAGTTTCGGTCCAGCATCCTCGGCTCAAATGACAAACGAAAATAATTGATTGTGTAACATATGTCGATTTATTTTACCGCATTTTATATAATTGCTTTTCAAATTCACAACCAAATTGTATTTAAGTAAATTCAATTCCCTGGCATTAATATGTTGATTAAGCAAAAAAACATCCATCGAAATATAGTTACATTTATATATCCTCTGATCGTTTCTGTTAAGTGCTCAGACCGGCTGAGTTTGGATTAATTAATCACGTATGATGAGTGGACACCAATATCGCTTACAGAGCCATCTGAGAAGAATCTCACAAACATATCTGGTCCTGTTGATGAAACAGGGGCTGGGGCAGTATCTCCACAAAACTTGCCAAGCTCTGTAGCAGTATCATCCGGTCCATCGTACACCTGTTTGAAAACAAATAATATGAATATTCATGTCAAGACTGCTTATCCAGCCAGGTGAAGCAATTGCCTCCTCCCCACCCCCCCCCCCCGGCAATGCAAATACCACCATGGGCGCAGATCAATCTTGGATAATGGTGGGGACGCGTGTCTGTTCTCTGATACTATGTAAGCGGAATGCGACCATGGGTTCGCGCGTAGCATAACAATAATTTATTTTGCCAAATATAAACTCCCAGATCGCCGGAAATAACACTTCCCAGAGCCAACGATGCTCCCAAACCCCCTTAAGTTTTAGATCTCATGGCTTATAAATTTATTTGGGAAAATACATGGACGTCTGCAGAAAAAAAAAACAGGGGACAAATAATCCATGTAGACTTTTGTGTACGATGGGTCTGGCATCCTCTCTCAGAAAACAATGATAGACTGCCGCAAATGCGATTTCCGTCCTATATTTAACAACTTTGGATAAATATAATAAAATGAGAACTGCTGCACGTCGTTTGCACTATGCTGGATCAAACTGCGTTAAAGTTCAATACAGGGGAATTTGAAATGCAGCGTTTGGTCAAGATAAATTGGTGGGGACACAGTATATCATGTTCCCACCACTGAAAAAGTTGGTGAGGACGAGTCCCGCTGTCCCCACCAGGATCTGCGCCCATGAAAACCACTCTATCCTGTCCTACCATATAATGGTTTAATGCACTCGCATTGCCAATACTAACAATCCTAACATGTACCTTGATAGAAATAAGATATTCACTTGTTCACACTGTCAGCACGAGAGCTTTAAAACGAAATATGAACGCACAGTATAGAATTAACATACTCCCAACTTGCACATTAATTTGATATTATTATATATTAGGCTGAGGTGAAACAATACTTCCGCCTAAAGTTCAAATCATGGTTCCATTTCCATTGTTAAAAAGTTTTTATTTCATGTTTTCGTTATTTTGTATTTCATATTGTTTGTATGGAATTGGTTGCAATGTTAACTGCATTAATCTGAATATTCAGTTTGGAAATAAATAAAATGAATTTGGAGGGTTCGTTATAACTTTATAAAGGTTTTTTTTTTTTTATGAACAATGGTACCAAACTACAAGGCAGTAACACATTCATGTTGTTTAAGTCTTAGTCTGACAAAATCTAGAATGGCAAGGGGTTCGCTAATAATAATTAAAAAAAACTTATATTTATAATGCGCTAATTATAAACAAAATAGTTCTCAAAAGCGCCGTACATATATAGTTTGAATAGAGAGAAAAGAAAAAAACAATAATGCGACAATGAAAAATAATTACAAATCAAATCAAATTCTTTTTAGCAGAGAGGTAGGCTTTTAGTTTAGATTTGAAAAGTGATTTAATATGATGATATAGAGATTCCTCATGTTCAAATATAGGGGTTGGAGGTGGGGTGCCGGCTACAGGTGACACACCATGCTATCAACAATATAGCCTTGCCCCGGTTCAGTCATCCATATATGCTAATTGATGATTGTTACTCAATGAATTGATCATGTAAACTTACAGCAACGTAGTCATAGTTACAAGTTGCTTGATATTCCACGTTCAAGTCATTGAACGTAAGCGTTACGGTCTTTGCCGGGTCGTCACTGTGTACCTGTACGGTACAGTCAAGGGACTCTGAGTACTGTGAGGGGTATCCTGGTGTGGTGAGGTTACCAGACGGTTCACTCTGTACAGAGCCACAACCACTGGTAGCTGTAAAATAAACGACCGGAACAATAGTTGGAAATATTGAGTCAGGATATATATAAAAAATATATATATTTATAGGTTAATTAAGGCTAGTTGAGACTAGTGGAACACTAGTAGTTGTTACTTAGAGTTTCACGCGTTTAGCGATCATCTGACATCTGGTGGTTTCAAGTTGTACTCCTGGAATATGTAGACTCATCATCGGGATTACCGGGGATTAAAGGATTATCGCTGCATTGTACCTTTTGTCGGGGTCTGATTATTTGTAGTCGTTCTGTTGATACGATTATCCGAGGTGTGCGGTTTCTTTGGCGGTGTTTGGTGTTTGGTGTTTGGTGGAGAAGCGGTGGCAACCTCTGATTCATTACAACAACAAAAATCACTGTGCCTTTATATCCTGTAGCTGTTATAAACAGCTGCTTTTATAGTATATGTTTACGTAGTTTAAGAGCGGTGGGAACCTCTGATTCGTCAATAAAGGTTACTCTACCTTTATAAACTGCATAGCTGTTATAAACAGCTATATTTACTGAGTAACTATACTGACATATGGTGGATGAGTGGTGGGAACCGCTGATTCATCAATGAAGGTTACTTTGCCTTTATATCCTGTAGCTGTTACGAACATCTACATTTAGTACGAACTTACGTGATGGAGGAGCGGTGGGAACCTCTGATTCGTCAATAAAGGTTACTGTGCCGTTATATCCTGTTAGCTGTTATAAACAGCTACATTTAGTACCCCACCTACTTACGTGGTGGAGGAGCGGTGGGGACCTCTGATTTACCAATAAAAGTTACTGTGCCATTATATCCTGTAGGCTGTTATAAACAGCTACAGTTAGTACGTATACTTACGTGTTGGAGGAGTGTTGGGAACCTCTGATTCATCAATAAAAGTTATTGTGCCATTATATCCTGTAGGCTGTTATAAACAGCTGCATTTAGTACCTACTAACGTGGTTGAGGAGCGGTGGGAACCTCTGATTCATCAATAAAGGTAACTGTGCCGTTATATCCAGTTAGCTGTTATAAACAGCTACATGCATTTAGTACCTACTTACGTGGTGGAGGAGTGGTGGGGACCTCTGATTTACCAATAAAGGTTACTGTGCCACTATATCATGTAGGCTGTTATAAACAGCTACATTTAGTACCTACTTACGTGGTGGAGGAGCGGTGGGAACCTCTGATTCATCAATAAAGGTAACTGTGCCGTTATATCCTGTATAGGATACAGAAATGTCTGTAGTGAATTCCATGTACATCAACGGTCCACTGCTGTAAATCGGACTTGGCATGTCAGAACCACATAGCTCAATAATAAGGGGACTAGAAGAAGAACTTCCATCGTAAACCTATTGATTAAGATAAGATTCAAAGAAAAGTAAATCCACTTTGTCTGACACAGCTGGTTTCATGTTTGAGTTTATTTTAAGCAGAACATATATGAAAACCATCTAGTTCAAATACTGAAGGTAACTTACATTGTTATCATGTACAACTATAATCGACTTTCCTATTCTTTTCTCCATCGTAAACCTGTTTAAGCGAGATGATATTAAAATAACCTTATCACATATTTCACCTCTCCCAACCCCCTTCCCCAAATATAAATACCGTAGGTATTGCAGCAAGCATGTTTGTGCATGATACTCTATAAGTTGGTAAATTTGTATTTATATGACGTCAACATATATAGGTGAGTTACCAATGCACATAATAGAGTGGTGACTATTGTTATTACATTGGGAATTGTTTTGGAATACACATAACGTAAATGTTTTTCTTCATTAAGCTTGTTATAGCGATTGTTTAAAGGATTAAAAATGTAATGACAAAAATATATATAGAAACAGAACTTAGAACATTTCCCAGAACAATTATTGTTAATATGCAAAAATATCGGTAACTATACACTCTTTATGCTTTAACCGTCTTCATATAATGTTTTGTTGTCAGCAACTTAACAGAAATATTTGATACTGCTGATTAAATTATGATTTTATATGTATTGTTATTTGACATTACAATTAGCACAATGATATCACTGAAATTAAAAATTGGAAACATGATAGACAAATCAATGTTCACATTATACTTATTTCGTTAATTCAAAACGGCTGGCCTTGGAACATAATGTCTATTACCAAGCGAATGTAGGCCAATAATTATTATGTGCTTGTGGCATTTAACAAAAACATTTTGATGTCATTGATGCAAAAATCTCATAATTTTCATTTTCATAAGTGTGATTGAAGTAATTCATTCCTTTCAAAATAAACAAAACTTTGAAAAGTATGAATGATTCTAATTTGCATTTGAAAATAAATACTAACATGGAAAAAGTGTCCTTGATGGCGAAATGTAGAAAAACCGAAAGAAAATATTAATATACTATACTCATGTAACTTAAACTTAAAACAATAAAAAAAAAAAATTTTCTTCAGAAGATGATTGAAGACGAAAAACTTGATATATTTTGAAGTCCTTGTATGATTTTTAATTTCATTGTCTGTGTAGAGTGATGGATTTTTTTTAAAAATATTAAACAAAAGCATCTGACCGATTCCATGAATTTAATATCCTATCGTTATTAATCATAACAGACATTTGTATTGTAAAATTCATCTAATTTTATAATTAAGCAACAGTTTTACGTTGACTTTTTTATTGGGGGGGGGGGGGGATACAAATGTCCAGTATTGGAATAAAGTGATTAGCCTTCAATGTAATCGTCACTATGAAATTGTGATAAATCACTTGCATAAACAAACAAAATATCTGGAAGCCAAATAAAATACTCACCGCCAATTTGTCAAAGCTACATGTTGTCGAACTCTCAAGCTCGAAATCAGTGAAGCTCAGCAAAACTGCCTGTCCTGCGGATGCAATAACATCGGTGAAGCAGCTTACACCATTGCCATAGGCGTTAGGGTAACCCGGTGAGGTGACTTCGGAACCACTGGTAGTGATCGAACCACTGCTGCAAGGAGCAGAGGTTGCGGGGGGTGGGGCAGGTGTCGTTGGCGCAACTGTGAAAATTTGAAAATAATACAATACCGTTTAGAACCACTAACACAACAATTATCAAAGGCAGCAATGTATAGGAATATCAGCAACCTCGAATTCCATCCTGAAAGCAGTAAGGAATTTCAAAACAGTTTACAGTAAATGGCAAAATATTAAAGCATTATATGTATAGGAGTATGTTTGTATTCTTCCCAAAATCTGCGACAGCAATACAAACAAATTATGGTGTAGTTAGTCACTCCTTTCTGTTGGAGGGGGTAAAGAGGGTGTTGAGGAAGGGGAAACACTTTTAGAGCAGATGCGGCTAGGACACCGTTTCTTAACCCTCATCCCCTAAACCCTCATCGCTATCTCGGGGTTTCGAGGTACGACTCCTGTCAGGTTGTAGGTCCGAAACTATAGGAATAAACAACAAATGTCTGCGCAAGCAATGCAGCCACAGCCAGGCGCGTAACCGGGGGGGGGGCGCGAAGGGGGCAAGTGCCCCCCCACCCTTGAGCATATCTTTTTTGTACGATTTTGTGATATCGCTAGTACTTTCCAATAGAAAATGCTTAGATGCAACTTGCAAGGCCTGGGAAGTGTCATTTCCAGCGATCTGGGAGGCATTTTTCGACCAAAATTTTCTTGTACGCTTCGCGCCAACTTATGGTGGCGCTACGCTTATATAGTTTCCAATGCAGTATCTACGGCTCTGATAATTTGTTTACAGGTTCGTCCCTCCGTTGGCAAATTCCTCGCTACACGCCTGCCCACAACTGGTTCAGACTTGCAATAGTTTCTCCTTCAATTGTTATGGGGTTCGTGTAGTGTATAAGTATTTGAAACATGCTAGATTCAAGGCGTAATTTTATTAACTATATGTCGCGAGCTTTGATACTCAGCGTTTGTGTGAAACCCCATATCTATATGGAAAAGGAATTACTCTGGTAAATTCTCTATAGCATGTAAATGTTACAGTACACTGTCGCTTCATGCCAATTTTGAACTTGACAATAGCATAAGGTAAGTATATACCTGTGACAATTGGCGCTGGAGGGTTGGTAGGTACTAAATCTGCGTCATAGAAATACACATTGGCCGAAAATCCGGTCTTCTTGATAATGTTATCCGATGAAAATTCCAGGTACATGCTCTGGCCTGTACTGTATACAGGGTTGGGGAGGGCGCTACCACAAAGGTTGATGATAAGAGGATCAGCAGAAGATGCACCGTCATAAATCTGAGAAAGTAAAGACAAGTTATTTGTTAATATGACTTTGACTGGCCAGGTCATCTACCGCGTCCCATGCATAGATTATCTAAAATGACCAATGAAATAGTTGGGGAGACATTTGTGTATGAATGTCCACATAATATGCTAATTTGACTTTCACACTGATCTAAATATAGTGTAATGCATCATGCATAATTTTAAGTTATTTAGAGTACCAAACATGAGAAAACTGTATACATATCAATACTTGCATTTATATTTTCAAGCACCATCAGAAATTATATCCGAAATGAAAGTTGTGTATAGGCTCGATTTGAATTTATTAGAAAAGCAAACAGACCAAAGCGAATTATATCATTGAAACTTCCATATCGAAATTCCTTTTACAACATCTACATGTCAACAAGTTAAATAAACCGTGTTAATATCTCAGGTTCGTTCGTTAGATGTATAAACTCAGAGGCATAAGACTAAGGCCTTGAGGTGAACGAAGCCCGGTCCCCTTAATTCTTTTAGGCCCCGAGCCTAACCAAAAGAGGTGCACACGACACAATTACAAGGTTCAATATTATCAAGATGTGGAAACCGAATTTAAGTGCGCTAGTGTCATCTCGCAATTGCTCGTTTCGTTCGCGGTAGTGGCCTACCTAACACTTGGCGCTCGGGCCCCGGCTCCCGGGTCCTGGTCCACGATTCGTCGTAAGAGCGTTGTGTATAGGCTATTATAGTCTGATTGGCAAATTAGTAAATCAGAGATTTGTTCATCCTTTGTGTTTAGAATTTTATCATCCAATGTCATTATCTTTGTCAACATTTGGCGATTTAAGTGATGGTGTCTCAATGTGAGAGAACCAAAGCCCTTACATCATTCAATGAAGATGGGTATACTGACCGTAAGAACATCATAACCACAAGTACTTGAGTCTTCCACGTCAAAGTAGTTAAAGAAAATGCCAACTGCTAGGTCAGTACTTGGAGCATCAACGTTGTATTGGCATTGCTCGTTGTTGTCATATTGATTGGGATAGTTGGGTGACGTCAACAAAGTGCCATTAACACTAATTTGAGCTCCGCAAGCTGCAATGAAGCATACACGTTATCCGACTGGTTGTGCTACATCAAAAGGTATATTGGTTATGTAACCGTATGGTTAGTTTCCATAGATTCACAAAAACTAGTGCAAAGTATCGAACAAGAATGTCTATATCACCATCTACCAACTGTATAAACGTAAGGATTAATACGGTGGGAGATTGGGGGATGGATACCATTTTAACTTTTATTACTTATGTATGTAGTTAGAAGAGGACGGATGGGTAACCATTAGGTTTTTAGGAGGTATATATATATATATATATATATATATATATATATATATATTTATATATATATATATATATATGTATATATATATATATATATATATATATATATATATATATATATATATATATATATATATATCTGCCAGCATGTGTACTTACGAGTTGATGTGGGTGGTGGTGGTGGGATGCTTCCACCTCCTGAACCTTCACCAACATAGAGGAGAAGATTAGGGGAGCCTGGCTGGGCATCTGTCACCACATCTGCGATGGATTTGATTTGAAGGTTGCCCTTTAGCTCAGCTGGGGTAAGAGCGGGATTTTTTTCAAGCAAAATAGCGGCAGCACCTGCGTTTAGAAGAGAGACGACGGATTATGTTCAGAGAAATGTCAAAAATTTCTTCAAAGGGACTGGACAGTCTGATGAATCAATACGTATTATTTGCCTAAATGAAACTTGCAATAAGTTGCCTAAACTGTTAATTATTTCTCGACATTTTTCTGTAAATATCTACCTACATGGTATTCATAAGTTTGCAATAATTTGTTTTGTCCACATATACTTTCCTTATAAGGCGCAGGGTAGTCATTTTCTTAATTGTTGCAGTATACCGCCAAAGTATGTTTGTGTTTTGTTTTCGGTGTAGTCTCAAAGGACAAGTTCTCGTGAAAGAGAACTTGTCTATCAATAAAATGCTCCTTATTTGGTATATGAACCATTTTCGACGGTACTACAAAGGGTTTATGTGAAGCATTGACCTTGAGTGGCAAACGGGTAGATTTGCTGTGAACTACACTATGATCGTTTTCAACTTCGCACGGCGTTGTTTCTAAGTGTACCAGTATCATATTAAAGTGCAACAGAGTTGTAAATAAAGTGAAGTATGTTACACTTGAAACATGATACTGCAACACAGCGAGACCTTCGTCTTATTCATTATAACAAGAGAACAAGAGCTTTATAATAGCTTGAACTAATGTTTTTACACCACCGAAATGATATACAGAAATAGTTTCCTCTCTTTGAGTAATGGTAATGTGGAACTATAGAAATATAAAGAGACATGTATATACATGAATGACTTCATAGTATGCTATTGGCTTACCAGCAACGTGAGGAGTAGCCATACTAGTTCCACTTATTGTGTTATCTGCGGTTGTACTACCGATCCAAGCACTCGTGATATCAACTCCTGGAGCAAAGATGTCAACGCAAGTACCATAGTTAGAGAAATAGGCTCTGACGTCATCACTATCTGTAGCACCAACTGTGATAGCCTAGAGGGAAAAACGTGAATTTACGTTATTTGACCAACACAAAAAGCAAATATAAAAAATAAATTAATAAATACAAAACACAAACTATACAAGGATAACAATCAGTCATAAATTATTCCGTTTTGTTTGACACCAATCATTTTCATCTGTTGTAGTATGTAGGTTATAAAGTGACGGATGGTAAAAGACTGTGGTATCACGTCCAAGTCGGAAATGGTGTACATTGAAATGGTTTGCGTACAAGAAATATTCTTTACAAACAAAAATGATTTCGCTTGAAATTCCTTTCCCGTTGATTTTCCTGACGGCATGCAATCGAATGAATGGCGTAGAATTTCACCACTGGTTTACACACAGTAAGTATAAGGCACATAACTTACATCGAGGGTGCGAGCTGGTGACTTATTGCACGCATTGGTGTCTTCGTTTCCAGCAGCAACAGCTACCTGAATTCCATTATCAATCATTCCTTGTACACCAGCATCCATGGCAGCAGATGCACTACCCCCGAGAGACATGGATCCAACCGCTGGTCTGTTTCCGTTCGCAATGACCCAATCACATGCTGGGATAATCAAAATAGAAAAAAAACGTTATAGAACATGAGTAACATAGTAGTAACATTTGGTATCGATGGTATTCCACTTAAAATTTGGAAATATATCTCTCATATCATTGCTCCTATTCTTTCTCATATTTTTAACCTCGTGTTTACCACTGGTACTTAACCGGATGCCTTGACAGCTGCTAAATTTATACCAATTTTCAAAAGGGGCATGAAAATCACCATGAGAACTACCGCCCAATAAGCTTGCTGTCTTGCATTAAAAAGATCTTGGAACGATCTACCGAGAAAACGTCTGAGAAAGTTTTTGGACAACAATAACTCTTTCAATCCGGTTTTAGAAAAGGTCAAAATACTAGTAACGTCCTTATAGACAGTCAATTGTATTCGTGGTTACATATACACTGTTGAGAATGTCTTGTATCCAGTGACGGAATGGCCACACGGGCATTTGGGCAATGCCCGGTGGGCCGGTGGGCTGGAGGGCCTGGTAAAAATTACAGCCCACAGTAGTTAATAGAATATAGACGGGGTGTGTAGAAATATATTTTTAACTGTGGGAATCAGCTAATGAAATCACCATGTTAGTTAGTCTGTTAGTTCGTAACAAAAGAACGTGCTATTGGCTACCCGTCCGTGCTAATGGATTTTATTTAGGTTTTTTCCATTTTTTCAAGCATGTTGTCACAAAATGCTTGAAAAACTAAATAAAATCCAGTCTAAAACATATATTTTTCTCTATTTTTGTTTACGTTTTTAACTTTCCTCAGTTTAATCAAGTGTTGCTTCTGGAAAATTATTTTTTGGTAATTTTTAAAGGATTATTGTAACCTACAAATTGAGAAATAAAGCACCCTTACACCCTCCCTCAGGACGGTGATCACTATGTAAGTAGCATATCAATGGATAATGGGCCGGTCTAGGTGGACAATGCCCGGGCCGGTTTTAAAACCCAGTCCACCCCTGCTTGGGTCGTTATCTAGATCTCAAGGAAGCCTTTCATACAGTCGACCACTCAATCCTCCTTAAGAAATTATATACAGTTACGGTAATCGTGGTGACGCTTTTGATACCATGTATAGCTACTTAACCAACAGAAAGCAATATAAGTATGAAAACAACACTTATTCTTTGTATACCAAAGTAAACGTTGGTGTGCCTTAGGCAAGGGCGGCGGAACCGGGGGGGGGGGGCACAGGGGGCACGTGCCCCCCCCCACTTTTCCTCAGGTTAAAAATGTGCCCTTTTTCTACATAGAAATTTCTAAATAAAAAAAGAGTTTACAAAGCGAAACCCACGTCGAATGAAATATTTCGGGAAGTTTTAAATGTTTACTACCACAGGCGTAGGAGCCCAATTTGATTTGGGGGGGGGGGGGGGGGCTGTAACGACTTGCCCGAAAAATATTACCAAAATTTTTCGCGCGCTACGCGCGGGTTCAAGATGTGCATATCATGTGCATATCATATATAGGCATGCGTTGGTTATTACATCGCATGCCAATAACATACAATCATTTGCCGTGTTATAACCCTTCCAAGTTGGTTATAGTTAATCGGAAAGTCGTTACAATAATGATGATCATAATAATATCAGTTTTTACCATTGAAAAACACATAGACAATTATTTTTCTTTCAGTATTTTGACATATATCATTTGCTTTCATGCATGTATCGATCGCGTGCGCAGGGACTTGGACTTTATAATGATTTCACCTCATTTTGTCTTTTTCCTTGTTTCCCAATTTGCACATTAGATATTACAGTGCTAGTATGCATTGTTTCCTTGAGGGGGGGGGGTGGCGTTGATGGAGTGATGTGTATACGCAAATAAGATAATACAATAAGAGTTACAAAGGGTACTAAATATCAGGCTGCATCAGTCCAATCGAATTTCTGCAAAGTGCCCTTCGACGTTGGTGCCCCCCCAGATTAAAAGTGCTTCCGCCGCCCTTGGCCTTAGGGTTCTGTTCTACGACTACCGTTATTCCTAATTTATGTGAATGATATAAATAATGCTGTGCCTATAATGAGTCCGTTACTCTTTTTGTTGATGACACTATCGTTTTCTTTTCATGACGTAAGTTGTACTAACCTCATGTGTAAAGCCCAACTCGTATTGGGCCGTCTTAAAACTTTGTTCACCTTGTACTTCTTGTATTAATCCGTTCGAAATGTGCAGTGTCGCTATCTTCCCATTTGGACTTTTGCGTACAAGTTGGAGAGGAACGAGGGCGTTATTTCGCTTCATAACTTTATTACTAGCATTGCAAAATATTTTGTATTTGAAATATAAATAACAAAAAAAAAGTGCTATTGCCATCATCTTCATTCATGAAAGGGAAATAAAAATAAGAATACTGCTTGAAATGTGAAACGGTGTCTTTCTGAGAGTATATAATACCTGCTACGATGTCTGATGTATATCCTGAGCCCCCACAATCGAGTACACGAACTCCATACACGGTTACTGCTTTGGCTACTCCGAAGGCCCCTCCTGCAATTGTACCGCAGCAGTGGGTACCGTGACCATTGCAATCTACGCCCTGTGTAAAAATAAATCACAGCATAACAAGTAAATCATCACACACCTTCCTGCATTTATTAACGAATACTGCTTCGAGTAGGTAAATCATCACACACCTTTATGCATTTATTAACGAATACTGCTTCGAGTAGAAGGGAAGGATAATAATAATACACGTGTGGTCGAGAGGACCCTAAAGTTGAAAGGGCTTTGGGGGGGGGGGGGGCACAAGATAAGGTTGAAAATATCTGGTAGTAACACGAAGTCCACAACATCTGCAGCGACCTTAGCCGCAATCGGAACTACGTTTCCGCGTTAAATGCGTAATGTCAACTTATTTTCGTTTTCACAATTTTATTCTGCTGACTCAGTTAGAGCATGGAGGTAAAAACCTCCATGGTTAGAGTCATTTGTTTCCATAAATTAATCGATGATCACTTGCTCCAACTTTACTGCCTTCATGAATGTTGATTTGAACACTTACATCTGCACTGTATATAGACTTAAACATTTACCACTGCACTGCATGTTGACTTAAACACTCACAACTGCATGCACTACATGTTGACTTAAACACTTACATCGCCTCCTGAAATGGCATCATAAGCGTTTACCCCTCGACCTTGAAAATCCACGTGGGGCTCATTGATACCAGTATCTAGAACATACACATGAACACCAGCTCCGTCACCTGCAAAAGGGATCAAATTCATCATTTTACTCTAAAAGGTATTTTATTTTCCGTTTTCATCCTTTTCCTACATTACAATATACCGTTAAAATGAATGGTTTTAGGCAGAAATATTCTAAATATATGAAAAACAGGCATGCAGTTCTCCGTAAAAAACTGTTGACGGTGACCTATATCATGGTTCAACAATAAATATTTACAGTTAAAACTTCACAACTAAACATAGCTGATTCATTTGTTTGTATTAGGTAGAAGACTCCCATCTTTAAAAACCATGTATGGATTGCTTTCTCAATACGAAATTCAATTAACCTAAATCAACTGAAATCAAAATTGGTTGACATGAACTAATCCCAACTAGTCTATCTATAAGCAGCTATATACTTACTGATATATGCGTATATATGTATTATCTAAACGGTGAGAGAATCGACTGAAACGATCAAATCCACAGGAGTATATATATGTGCAGCTATACCCACCGATGTGCGCATGTGTGTTATGTACAGTAAGCGATACTTGGTTGACACGATCCAATCCCAGGAGTATATATGTGCAGCTATACCCACCGATGTGTGCATGTGTGTTATGTACAGTAAACGAGACTTGTTTGAAATCATCCAATCCCCAGGAGTATATCTGTGCAGCTATACCCACCGATGTGCGCATGTGTGTTATGTACAGTAAACGAGACTTGTTTGAAATCATCCAATCCCCAGGGGTACACCTGTGCAGTTATACCCACCGATGTGCGCATGTGTGTTATGTACAGTAAACGAGACTTGGATAACACGATCCAATCCCCAGGAGTATATATGTGCAGCTATACCCACCGATATGCGCATGTGTGTTATGTACAGTAAGCGAGGCTTGTTTGACACGATCCAATCTCTAGGAGTATATATGTGCAGCTATACCCACCGATGTGCGCATGTGTGTTATGTACAGTAAGCGGGACTTGGTTGACACAATCCAATCCCCGGGAGTATATCTGTGTAGTTATACCCACCGATGTGCGCATGTGTGTTATGTATAGTAAGCGAGACTTGGTTGACACGATCCAATCCCAGAAGTATATATGTGAAGCTCTACCCACCGATGTGCGCATGTGTGTTATGTACAGTAAGCGAGACTTGGTTGACACGATCCGATCCCCAGGAGTATATCTGTGCAGCTATACCCACCGATGTGTGCATGTGTATTATGTAAGTAAGCGAGACTTGTTTGAAATCATCCAATCCCCAGGAGTATATCTGTACAGGTATACCAACAGATGTGCGCATGTGTTATGTTCAGTAAGCGCGACTTGGTTGGAACGATCCAATCCCAGGAGTATGTCTGTGCAGCAGTACTTACCGATGTGCGCATATGTGTTATTCTAAGGGAGCAATACTTACCGATGTGTGCATGTGTTTTATGTACAGTAAGCGAGACTTGGTTGACACGATCCAATCCCCTGGAGTATATTTGTGCAGCAATACTTACCGATGTGCGCATATGTGTTATTCGAAGGGAGCAATACTTACCGATAGGCGCATATGTGTTATCTAAAGGAAGTGACAACTGGTCGACACGATCCAATCCCCAGGAGTCTAACTGTGCAATCTTCATGATGTTATCCTCCTCCACGTACTCGACGGCATCAATGTTACGAAGCTGCCGAAGCAAAAGCCATTCTTTATCGTTATTACTAATGAAAAATAATTAACTGAAATGTCAATGAAATCATTTAAAAACGATGAAAATAAGTACTCGGACCAATCAACACTTCCTTATTTTTTGGGTATCCGTAATTTAGTAAATTCCAGCGCACTTTTCATATTATTTAAAAATATGAAAAACGACTTGGAGTAAGTCCACAAATACCTTTAGATATTTTAACTATGATGAATTTAATTAATTCAAGAATTTGTTTTAGTTTTTTCTTTGGTTTTCGTATTTTCCAAGGGTTAGGAAGCCAATAGAAACTCATTCAAAACCGATCGTGGATGAACACCAGCTTATGATACCAAGTCTTCTCTTTTCGATTTGGCGAGTTACGAGTTGGCAGGCGTGTCATTTTGTCGCACCCATTCTTGCTCCTACGGCATGTGATGATTTATTAAATATATATATTATTTATTTCAAGTACTATGCGTCGAATGAAATGAAGAGATTTTGTTCTATGAAGAAAATCTTACCAAATAACGAATCTTGACTTACCGTTGCCAACAGAGTGTCGGTCAATCTGGCCGAAAATCCTCGGAAAACTTTTTCGAAGGTGTGAGTGACCTTTACCCTGCTGTCAAAGGCAGCGGTCAACTGGACATGCTGCAGAACAGCATTCAAGTCAGCACCATCCTGTAAATATTAATGTTTTTTATGAATCTGTCATTTTCAAATTATATGACACTACCTGGGTTTCAACTAAAAGTTTTCTGTATTCACAAGCCAAACTTTGAAACCACCCTTTTGTGTTGATTTGGTATGAACGTTGTAATTCTTCTCGATGATGAGGCGCCTATATCAATGTACGCATGCTTGTTATGACGAAACGATGGGGGAGGGGGGGGGGCTACAACCCGGCGATCAAGAGTCAATTTAAGGCCCGAGGTCATATGGGGAGAATAGACCTAATAAGACATGATCATGTATTTTCATAATATACATTTGGAAATATCAGAGAGGACCCTGTGACCCTTGTTTCCGGGGCCAGAACTTGCTCTCTACACCATTGAACACACGTCACGGTGTGGCAATATAGATAGACCAACTTGGTTTATTTGTATAACTTGACCCGAACCGGAAGTACATCACGATTTATGCGCACTTAGTATTATCAAACGGCTATTATCGATGATTCCACTATTGGAAGCAGGGTGCACGGTAACTAATTCGAGAGTTCAAGAGTGGTCCATGTACGACCATAATATGTTTCTTGTGACTCACGGTTACGAAAATGGCTAGAAATAATATTTTAGATGACCTTAAATAGTTATGTTTTATAAACACCAGGGTTAGATCCCATATGTGACCTACACTACATACGCATAATGTTTTTACCACACAAAGTTTTGTTTACGCATTACCATTTACTGTTTACTTAAAAACATGGAAAGTGATTGTTAAGTCCCACAATATATATGTTGTTATGCCGTGAGTTTTGCCGGGAGGTACTTTACGTTTCATTTACAAATCCATACAGATGACTATGGCTTCAACTACAGTCTTTCATTGAATGTGAGGAGGGTTCCACCTCAATCGTCAGTCGAGCAACAACAACAAAACCTTCAATGTTTACAAGCGTTTACTAGCACAATCTTCCATTTAAACATAATTATAGACCAAACTTATGGTCTAATACGAGGAGGACCCCTAAACCCACCTATATGGTAGTCGGCATTCATCGACCACGCACAGCAGCCACTGACACCCCATCAGTCGTTAAAAACATGGAGCTATTAACGAAATAGCTTCATGTTAAAACAAAGTCTATAACGCGTCAAAGAAGAAGGCTCATGACTCTACCAAAATCAGCCGATGGAATTTGGAATACCCCTCCTCCCCCCCCCCCCCTACCACCACCTACAACCGCCTTCCTCGCTCCTTTCCACATTTGAAATCCTGTGCACGTCACAATAACTTTCCTATAGCATGCAAATTGGTTTTTAACTACATAAATATATCAGTTAACGTGGGTGGAGTGGAACTCCCGGTGGGTGTAAGGTATTCAAATATGTATTGATGCTAACATGCTAGGATGCTAGATGCAATTGATGACAAGTTCCGATACACTTTAAATTTGAGTTTTGGAGAGAGAAGAGAGCAAGTTTATTGCCACCAACAAAATAAAAGAAAAGGAATCAAATATATCTATACACACATATATATATATATTTACTTGGTCCAAACCGTTAGAGGTTGTGTTAAATAATATATAATTTATGGTGTTTATACCTTCAGCTTCACGATGTAGCGATCGGGTACTGAGTCTTGAGTTCTGAGAATTGGGGCAAGAGCGCTCGCTGTTGCGACAAGCATACACAGCAAAAACAGTTTCATTTTGCTTAGGCGCTGTAGAAATGAAAGATAATGTTAAAATAATAGTCATAAATAAGCGGGATTTAAAAGAAAACTTATAAGGGCGCTGTTTTGGAGTTGTATGGATATCGGAGTTAGAACAATGATTTTATTATAATTTTATGTTTCATAAATTAAAATTACAAATGAATAGCACTGGGTGATTAAAACAGAAATAAACCAAAGGGATTGTCTAGTTTTGTGAAAATATTGGAACCAGATCGGTTGTATTGATAGAGCTTGAGTTAAACAAACTTGAGAAGATTCGAATATGTTCGTAAACGATTTTAACAATCAAGTGGTAAACAAAGGAAAAGCATGCCGTTTGTCGTGAGCAAAAACGAAGAAGGAATAAAAACAGCATTATCAATGGCAAATGACTTTTCGCAGTGGTAGAAAGAAAAAAGACTAGCCTAAGAATACAAGGCTATAGGACGTTGGAGATTGCGGCCCATAGGTACATGTATTATAAAGAAAGTGCAATTTCCTGGAACAATTTAACAAAATTAATATTGTTGTAAATTAAATAGCATCCTGCTGTTGAGAACTTTAAAAAATTAAGTAAGTATAAAAGCGTCATTTTCTTGAAAGCACGTTTAAAGAAAATATGGCCACGAAATGTATAGAAAACACAACTAGTGGTAAAGGTATGACGTGACTTTGTGGTTTGTCTCCTCAAATCAACGTCACGGGTCACAATGTCCCTATACGCCCCCCACCCCCTACGATAGAACAATCCTCCCCTGCTACAAAGAGATATTATTACCACTCTGTGTGAATGGAACATACATATTATTTGGTTGGAAAGTGAATTGGACGTGATAATTTATCGTTCTACCTATATACTTATATAATCAAAGGGAGAACAGAGGAAAGACATATAACAAAAAAACGTATGTATTTTGACCGATCGAACATAATGATGATTATAAGTTAATTAGAAAACAAAAAGACAGAAAACGTGTAGGGATTTTAGTAACAATGTAATTATAAAGTGAATCATATTATTCTTACTTCCATCTTTAATATAACTAGTAATTTGGCCCGATATAAGTATTTTACCAACGTTCATGAGTTTCACATCTTCTAAAAGCTTTTTGTTTGTAGAAGAAGTGAACTTGCACCCGTTCTAGAAACACAGGGAATTGCCAATAGGCATTTTGATCATAGAATAACAACGAGGCTGCCAAAAGCATGATCTCTTTAAATGAAGACAACAATAGGATATTTGTCAACGAATTATCACTCTAACACCTGACAGGACATTTCAATTTTGTCTCGATCCTCTCAATTTTGAAAGGTTAAAGGTCTGCTGTATAGACCCCAACTATAGCACGCTATCATAGAAAAGTTTCTTGAGATTACGTAATCGACCTGCCTTGGTCGTAAAATGACCTCTTTTTATCAATTAGTCTGCAACGCCTGCCACTTATTTTTTTCTTGTATGAGTGTCTTTGTGTGAACGCTGTATGATTAACTACACTGTAGACATGAACATATATCCACACAGTGCTTACACAAAGCGCCTAATGGTGTGAAGAAGCTATGCAGGTTAATATTGTGGAGCCTGAGGTCGATTTATGACCGTGGCAGGTCGATTACGTAATCACAAAACTTTCCTAGCTATACATAGCGTACTCTAATTGGAGGCAATAAAGCAGATCTTTAACGCTACCTGTATTTGGTGTAAGACACACATAAATAGAAAGAAAACAAAATCCAAGAAATAAATAAAACTAATAATAGTAAAAATAGCAACCAGAAAATGAAAGTTACAATCAACTTGTGTTGCTTTGCGACGGGAAAGGACGTTGTTATTTAAGTTCTTATTGCATGGAGAGTGTATATAAACAAGTTGCTTAATTGCAAGCTGCACTGTGTGTATTTTACAGCATAGATCTGGGGGATCACGAGAACTGGATAATTGAGCCAGAGAGCAGCAAGCTTCTTTTTTTCATAAACCACGGAGGGTAGTTTCGTACCATTTTATAAATTTTCTATATGGCTAGAAATGATTTATTAGAAGAAGAAACAAAACCATGCAAAATAGTTGTAAAACCTTGCTATAAATTGTTGTTATAAGTGTAAATCATCAATGAAACCCCTGCGTGGAAAATTAAAATCGAATTACACTGAAATGTGCTAAGGAATTGCTATTTCTCTAGGTCTATATTATATTATATTATATACCATTGGTGTATAGTCTGTTACAAAAATACAATTATTTTTTCAGAAAATAAAATAAACGTAATTGTTCCATTAAAATAAAAAAAAGCATTTTGTGATCTTATCTAATATTAATAACCTATATGCTATATGGTGAAATTATGTAATATTTTCCAGTACATATTATTATTCTTATACAAAATAATTATTTTCGTTTCAATACATCCGGACAAATCGAACAACTTACATAATGAAAAAGTCTTGACATTTACGAACAGGAATTTTACAAAAAATGTGAACCTTTGCAATCCCCCCCCCCAGCTATACATCTGTTGCAATTTTGGTTGGAATAATAAATTGTAATTTAGTTCAAATAGTTTCATTTCTATATGATGAGTTTAAACAGAAGTCACAAGAATTATAGGTTTATGGAAGAAATTTGTTTTTAAAGTATCCCGCAGTAGGCCTAATCTATCAATTTGGATGAAGAATAAAACAATATTATGTTTCACGAGAAAAAGGTAAAGGAGGATAACATATACCTGTTTTTCTTCAAACGGACAAATCTTGAAGTTTCTTCTGAGAGAATGTCTTGGATGAATGTATCGTGAAGCTGAGGCAATGTACTTTTATCGATAATGGTTCAAGTGACTTTGGCTATCTAACTAATCTCGTTTTCTATTAACCATATGGACTATGTCTCATGCTTTACGAATAATAATGAATATATCTATTGTTCCTAATTAGTGAGTAATATCAAACACGATCTATTGTCTAAACAAAGAGCATATACTCATCACATGGAATTTATCACGAAGAAGCTGGTGTATAGCTTTCATTATGTCTACTCATTTATGAACATTTTTATATGTACATTTTGTCGCCAATGAAATTCAATTGTCCTCAATAAACGTGTCTTTACTTTCCATTATGTTAGAAATGATCGCCTCTAAAGAAGTGTAACGACTTGTAGCCACGTGCATAGTAATAAATTATTATCGACCCGAGTGATATATGCAAATTAGCTTAGGCATCATATCACCATGGGTACAGATTCGTCCTTATACGCACTGGCATTCTATAGCATAGCTAACATGTACACGTACTTGACCTTGTGGATTTGTACCTGTACTAGTGGTACTTTGGAAATCTGTTATTAATGGTACTGATGCAAAATGAAAGATGCAGAAATTAACTAGCTCGTACGTCCGGCGTGTGTTTGAGCCTTGTAGTCATACCATAGAGCAGAATATAAAAACTGCTCTATGATTAATACTCGCACTTAAACCAATGGGAACTGGACTTGTATTCTTACATATATCATTATTATCTTTGCACTATTAACAAGTCTGACTATAACTATATGCATACATTCTATATATGTAAATCTATGTTAGGCTGATAAACTTTACTCCTCTTTTGGATTTTTCAACTGAGCATTTTACATCGCAAAACAACAAAATAACATGCCGTATGCATGTATGGGCTGAAGTGTTTGCCACGTCGTCTATTTGTCACGTGATGTTTGTCACGCAACATGTGACACCAGACCAGATGTATTTATTTTAAAAGTAAAGAAATACTTTACATGAAGTGTCTCCATGGCTCTACTAGAAAGATAAACGATTTGGTAATCTCACACAGACAAGTATTGATGTTGTAAAGTTCACTTGTTCTGTGATGCATTGATAGAAAATATAGAAACAAGTTTACTTGGAAAAGTGTATTTGTGTAATCATTTGTAATAACTGCAAAGGAACTCCTGGTAAATTAACACCTGTCGTTTGCATAGCTTCTGTTAATATTGATGTCAATGACAGATATGTAAAGTTGTAAACAAACTTAACACAACTTCACCCATTCAGCTCTATCGTATGTTTGCACTTTTTTTTTTAAATTATGGTCAACGCATGCGCATAATTCTGATTGATTGTCAAAAATCATCATAACAGAACCGAACGGAACAGAACAGAACAGAACGGAACGGAACAGAATCATAACATATTATAACATAACATAACATAATATAATTTGACAGAACGGAACAGAACAGAATTAACATCAGTATTGGCTCGCAATATGCTTGAATGTGAAATAATGGTCACTCATGTTCACATTCCAGCATGTATTTTACTTTCCTCACCAATGCACAGAACAGAACTGGACAGAACAGGACAGGACAGGACAGAACAGGACAGGACAGGGCAGAGAAAGAACAGGACATAACGGAACGAAACATAACAGAAACATAACATATTATAATATAACATATCATAATATATTATAACAGAACGGAACGGAACAGAAAAGAACAGAACATAACGGAACAGAAACGAAACATAACATAAACATAACATATTATAACATAATATATTATAACAGAACGGAACAGAACAGAACTACATATTTGAATGAATGGTAGTTATAGTCGTAGCAGAAAGAAGCGTAACAATACGACGAACTATACTTGCAAGTTGCCTAAGTTGTCTAAGACTCGTGTGACCCCAACCCTAACAATTGACCCGTATTATAAACGAGGGGAGTTTGTTTATCTGGAGGTGCTGTGCTGTATGGAATCATGGAATTAAGACTTTCCAATAAAACTCTGGAGCTCCAACAACCGTGCACGAACCAAGGGTTTGTTATTGTTATAGTTGGGTCTCTTTTCAAGTTATAGACAGCCGTCTGGGGTGTATTCACATATAACAACTAATGCTGCTAGACAAGGACCATCATTTTACTTTCTGAATTGCTGAATGTTGGTAAATTTCGAGATGGCGTCTATCAAAGTGATTGTAATTTGCTTGGTGTGTAATTATTCAAATCATCTTCTGACCATTTTCGCGACCCTGAGTTTCATTTTCCTCTACAAGTTTGCAGTCATTGGCGTAATAATCGCTCACACAGATATCGTTGCCTGCGGTTGCCTGGTTTCAATCGTACCGAGTTATTTTATATGCAGGTGGTACGCATTTCAATTTCGCGGCGGCAATTTTAAATGTACGAGCAAAACATCTCTGATTGGAAAGACGGTTATTATCACAGGTAAGGGTAGTTAACTAACTCAACATGTAAAATGTAGTCAAACCACTCAAGGCCTGCACTATAATAAAAGGAGGAGATAAGTTGGACTCATCTTCATAACCTCGTGACTTTTCAAATTACTGAACTTCTTAAATCTGCAAAACATTATCCAGTTAGGTATTGCGATTACTGTCATTTACCTATCAACAATTCATATGCTACCCTCATAAATTGCAAAATTTTCTGTTAAGAAATACAGTTCAACCCTTTTCTCGCACACCTGTTAGTCAAAACGGCTTCACGTAGAGTCTGTTTAAATATTTGTTTAATATCATCATTTAGATAGCATAATGTTTCATTATTGAAGTATTACGTTATGTATAGCTCACTGCCTATAAAATAATAGGCTACCGCGTGTATAACTGTCAGCTGGTTCAAATGGACTCTTATCAGAAATTACATCAAATTGGGTCTGGTAGAAATCAATTTCTCGACTTTTCTAATTCTACACTTCAAGCCAATCAAACGGAATAGGCTAATTATTTGCTAATGATTAATTCTTGCTTTACAGGTGTTATAATTGTAATTATATGTACCTTGCAAGAAATTATAGGGGTAAGAGGGGAGGGGTGAGGGGAGGGGCAGTGGGGTCGTAAGGAATGCAGGTACTGTCTAGCGGGTTACCTATTTTACCTATTCTATTTTGTTCTTTGCAAGTATAGGGAGGGTTTCTTTTTACTCTTTATTTCATACATCGGTTATGTTTTGGTTTCAATTCATCATTTCTCTTGCCTTTCTATTCATTGATAAGTAGGCCTATGATAATATAGACGAAACGAAAAGAGAGGGGTGTGGAACAGGGTAGTTATAGAGAAGGAGGAAAAGTAGGGCAAATTGAGTAAAGGATTTGGGAACGGACATGGGTCAGGGGTGCAGGGGCTGGTATGACGCGGTATAGGAGATTGGGGATGGAGGACGGGGTTGGTTTCGAGAATTAATGCATAGGCGGAGGGGATAGGGTAGGAAATTGTAAACATATATAAAGAGAGAGTTAACAGAAGGGGGAGAATTTATATCAAAGGTAGCCTAAGCTTAGCTTTATGTAAATGCACCACAGTAAGCAGAGGTGAAAAGAACAGATCGATCGCCGAATGTGGGATAATGATATACAACCCACTTCTTAGTCGTTAAAAGAAGCAAAGAAAAAGTACATTGTGTACTATACAGTTTGCACATTCTGTTCTATATTCGTATAGGCTCCCACTTTCTTCGTAGGTACTCATTTCCTTCGTAGGACCCCATATGTTCTTCGTAGGGCCCTGTGCCTATCATCCGGGACTGGGCCTATGACGTCCTGGGTACGTGAAGTATCGGGTTAAGGCCTTCTAATAACTGCACTTTACTCTGGATATGGTATAACCAAAGTGTTTTATGCCTACTAATTGCTCCCAGATATAGGACATTTCGAAAATAGTTTTCTGGAAGGTATACGACTCAGTGCATGATAGCAGCATATGCTTTGAAGATGGCAGTAATTGCATGGTGGTTATTATGTGGGAATCAGTGACCATTAAGACTCTTTAGCATATCTAGGCAATTAGAGTAAATAGGCTAATGGCGTTAATGGTAATAATTGAATAGTACAGTGTCGATGGGTCATGCGCACAGCCTTTGATCCTGACTATATGAACAGATAGGCTATCATTTTAAATGTTACCGAGACACGTACAGTTGACGTACCGTGCCATTGCCTTGAGTAACGATCGATTTGCTAGTCAAGCTAACTACAATTGTGTATCTATTCATGTCCCAGCAGCACGAACTCAGCTATACATGACGTCACAATGGATTCACTCACAGTTGGTATAATCACTGCGATTTGGAAATATTCGAATCTATTTTTTAGCATTCTTCTACCGCTCATATTTTGGTTGTTATACAAATTTTCATTTTTCGGTTACCTTCTGGTTTACCGTTACGTGATTGCCTGTTCTTGCCTGATCGCAATCATTCCGTGTTACTTCCTATGGCGGTGGTATATTTATTATATTAGAGGTGGTAATCATAAAAGCACGAGCAGTAAATCGATGAAAGGGAAAACAGTCATTATCACAGGTACGTTTAAACATCGCCATACATTAGGCATAAAGTAACACATTGATATATAATATTAATATTAATTAATAATAATACATTATACTACAGCAAGGCTGCATTCTGCAAACTGACCGAAATTAAAATTTAAAAAAACTCCTAATGTTTTGTCACGGGTCTGGTGACTCTGGTCCCAACCCCATTGTCACCAGACTGTCGGTTAAACTGGTGTCTAGTGGATCATCTGTTCACTTTTCGAACAGCATCGTGATAATACAAAATACACACGTCACCATGATCAGTTGTATTATAAAATATACCAGTACGGCCTTGTAGGTAGGCAGACATTGGAACGGTAACGTTATAGGCTACTATACAAGGTGAATTTCACGATGTTGTGTCATTCACGGTGTGCAAATAAATTGTCGGATCCTTTGAACCTTTGAACTCGAGCTCGGTACCTTGTAAGATTATGAATGCAACGTCGAGGTGCACCACTGTCAATGTATAATACTGTTAGTATTTGTAGAGAGCACTGATCTCTAACAAATAGATCAGTGGTAGAGAGCCTTTATGATGCCTCATATGGAACGCCAAATATGATCAGCTATGATCGTGTACAGAGATATATAGTGTCCATGTTGTTAAGTGGTATGTTATACATGTAAACTGACCTTAAAATGATATGTAAATGATATTACAGTTGAGTCCTGCTATCATTCTTATAAAGCGATGTGCACTCCAAGACTCGTTTACCTGCTTGTGTCTTCCTACTCCAACATCTCAACAACTGACGCATAAACTCCCCCTCCTCCACCCCCTCCTCCGGCACCACCACTCTCCATGCTCTTTGAGATGTTTACTAGTATTAAAGAATATCACTTTACGTATAAAATCAACTGCAATATGTTTTAATACAATTACAATTGGATCAGTATTGACGTTTTCATTTTTCTCTCATTTTTCATCTCCGTCCAATTATCGTTAGAAAAGAAGGGGAAAAGAAGGATAGCAAAAAGCCCCCCCCCCCCAAAAAAAAACGGAGCACCAAATAGCTGTGCAAATTGCAAGCATGGACCCAGGCAGGGGCACAGGGGTGGGGGATGCTTGCTTAATAGAGTTCTACTGTGCCCCTCCATATGTGTCCACATCCACATGTTTACAAAACAACTTCATAATAACAGGACACGTGTGTTGTGCCCCTTCTGTAAATTGTTAGCGTCTCTCCAACTCAGAATGATAATAGTCACGGGGCTGTGTACGAGCATAATGTACCGATCACACTTTTTAGTAGTCTATGTAAAGTAAAAGTAGCTTCTAGTGAACAGTGGCGTCACCAGACATTTCAATCTTGGAGGGGGGGGGGACAGGGAGGGCATAATGTTGATGTGTAAATGCCGTCTTGGGGGAGGGATGTCCCCCTCCCCTTTGAGAAATTTGTGATACATTAAGGTTCATTAGGTGCAATCTGGTGCTATATATTTTTTTAATTCCTATTCGTATACTATGCAATGCATGCTATGTAAGTGTGGTATGTAAGTGTGGTTTATAACGTTTCAAAGGATTTTCGATTTGGCAAAAAGAAGAAAAAACTATTTGTTGTATTTTTATTGATGATGATGATGATGATGATGATGATGATGATGATGATGATGATGATGATGATGATGATGATGATGATGATGATGATGATGATGATGATGATGATGATGATGATGATGATGATGATGATGATGATGATGATGATGATGATGATGATGTAAATGGTAAAGTAAGATTAATATAAATAATGATTTTGAAATAAGTGGAGTTTATGCAACTGTTCCCTTTCGCCTGGCTTCAGGTGGTAATTCTGGAATTGGCAAGGGAGCTGCTATACACTTGGCTAGAAGAGGCGCCAGAGTCATTTTAGCTTGTAGAAATGCACAAAAAGCACAGGAGGCCATCACCGAAATTACGTCGTGTACTGGTAACCAAAATATCGTCTTCAGAAAGCTAGATTTACTAAGCTTTAAAAGCGTACGAGAGTTTGCTGACCGGATTCTCCAGGAGGAGGAGAGACTAGATGTCCTAATTAACAACGCAGGAATACCTGATACTAATAGTAAGTACAATATCATATATGACGTCATAGCGATTATATTGGTGACGTATGACTTCATGTGAGGCATACCCAATACCCAATGGGTACGGTATGGCTATTCACCTTTGCACATATTCACGTACTTAATGCCATTTACGTCAGTGACGTGCATATGGTTCATCGGTGTGGGGAACGTTTGTTTATACAATTTACGTAGGATCGACTCTATGGTAGGGTGCGTCGGTAAACCGATATATCCGGTATACCCGGTAATACCGGTATTCGTTATCGGGGTATACCGGTATCTGTTTTAGCTTGTACCTACGCACCCTATACTCTGTGGTGCTGTTAATCATATTCATGGAAATCGTTCATGTTTATCTTTGCACATTTTTGTGTTACAGCTCATGATGAAGATAGGACCCCATTCCCTTCTGAAGACGGATATTCTCAGTCGTTCCAAGTCAATCACTTCAGCCACTTTCTACTGACAAATCTTCTTCTTGACCTCCTCAAGAAGAGCAGTCCAAGTCGTGTTGTCAACGTAACTTCAAGATTGAATACCGCTCCGACTAAGTTAGATTTTACAGTTGGCGATGGAAATGTGCGATACCCAAAGCTGACGCATTATACCAAAGGAAAATTGGCAAATGTATTGTTTACGAAAGAATTTGCTAAAAGAATGGAAGGTACCGGAGTGACGTCATACTCAGTGGATCCAGGAATAATCTTTTCCAACATTTGGGAGAAACAAATTACAAAATGGAAGGTCCACGCCATGTCTTTGATTTTCTGGTAAGATATCTACTGATACATATTGAACACGGTGTTGGTTACTATATCCATAGGCGTAGGAGCCCAATTGATTTTATTTGGGGGGGGGGGGCTGTAACGACTTGCCCGAAAAATATAACCAAAATTGTTCGTGCGCTCCGCGTGCGTTCAACGTGTTAATGTACATACCATACAGGCATGCATCGGTTATTACATCGCATGCCAATTAAATACAATCATTTGCCGTGGTTTTACCCTTCCATATTGGTTATATTTTTTTTCGGGAAGTCGTTACAATTATAATGTAGTCCCCAGCCCCCGCCTCCTACGCCTATGACTATATTCATTAATTTTGGGCAAACTGTGACTGTTTATTATCGATTATATATCGACCACGGTATGGACAAAACATCAATTGAGTTTTTGGATTCTGTGAAACTGACATTGAAAAACCGCAATTGTATACTATCAAAGCCTGAATCAGATGTTGCATTGTTGGGGTATAAAATCGTAAATATTGATAGTTCGTTTTCCTGTTCATCCTGTGCACACGCAGCCTTCAAGACAACACAGACAATTTAGAAACATCGGTATAAGAAATAGACCTTATTATAAAGAACTCCAGATTTCAATGTTATGTCCAATTCTACTATAATTATGAACTTGTAGCATTCCTATGACAAGTACAGGTTGTCATGGCAACAGATTTTCTAAGCATGGTGTGTTTCATTGGCTTACCGTCAGGTAAACTGAATGTCGCCTATGTATTGTACACAAGCTGTTCAAACATGCAGTTCTTTCTGGGATCACACTCAGCTGTAACATACTATAGCGTCGGATAGGCACTGTGCAGGGCATAACTTAAAGGAATTGAAGACTCGCCCAAACCGCGTGCGGCCATCTGAAAAAAAAGTTAACTTTCTGTTGCTTGCAAGTGACGTTTTGTTCGTGTCGCTACAAAATGCAGACAGTAATGAAACGTGACACCTTGTTATCTTTAGCTGGACCTGAGATGTCCATCGCTGCTATGCTGTATGTATTGACTGTACACTAGTGTCTAATTACCGACGTTAGCAAGCTGTGTGTATTTTCTGGGATCGATGGTGGTGTCTAACACTTCTGTTACACCATAAGCGAAACTAGGTCAGATTGCTGGCATTAGACGTTTCTTTTTGCGCGTGTCTTCACACCCTTTAACGAGCAGTGTTATCTACGTACATTTTAGGGAGATGGATATATTGCGCCATCATTACGTTAGCATAGTGACTAAATATATCTTATTGTAACTTTTTTATCCTTTTTTCTTTGTATAGGCTTTTATTTTGTGACGAGCTTTCTGGGTCAGAGAATACTGTGTATTGTGCTGTGGAAGAAGGTCTCCAGTCGGGACTGGTGTATTTTGATTGTCGCCCAAGCAGACATGTCAATCCTCTTATTAAAAATGACGAACTTCGAGAAAAATTATGGAATGTCAGTTTAGAAGTTACTGACTTGAAGTAATGTAAACATATAATGTAATTGAGGTTTTACATCTGGACGTCACCATTTCACTCACTCACTCAGTCCCATGACTGTGAAGTCGTCAGGGAGACATAACGGTAGCAGCTGACATCGTCCTCCATGCAGATCTGTTAGCAGCAGTGGCGAGCAGGTCTGGCATGTCCAAGCCGGTTCAGTCCTTCACGTTGTCGGACCATTTTCTCCTCTGACGTCCTCGTCTGCGACCGCCCTCTACAGTGCCCTGGAGTATAACGTTGGAGATGCTGTCATGCCTTGTGACGTGGCCAAACCACGCCAATTTCCGGCGTTTGACTGTTGACAGGAGTGGTTCATATGGGCCCACCATTTAATTTGCCTTAAAACGCTATACCTCTACACAAACCGAAGCTCCACCAAAGATGGAAGATAAAGAAACCGTTATTGGTTTAAACACTCAACAGTTTAAAGCAAGGTCAACTGTACCTATAATGAGAATTATGCAACTTAGTCAGTACGGTACATCTAAAAAAAAAAAAGTTAAAGTGGAAAAAAAATGAAAAAAAAAGAGAGAAAAAACCCCCGTCCAGCAGGTGGAAAATACATATTATAATAACTTTGATCCATTCTGTACATGTAAGAAACTTCAAGAACAAAAACTATAATTTTCTTATTGTCGGTGCATTGTATTCAGTATTTGTTATCGTGACGTGTTGTTCTTTGTAACCAGATTTATATATCCGGGGCGTAGCTAGATTTCCGTTATCAGAGGGGAGGGGAAATGTTTTTTCTACTGAGGAAGCTGGGTGAGGAAGAACCTATTTAACAAACGACATGTTTCTTAAAAATATCATTTATTAGAGGGGGTGTTAGAGTTTGCTGTTAGTGGGGGAGGGGAAGGGGAAGGGCTAAGGCCTCGTAGGAAATTTAATATACGATTAAATATTAATCTTTCAATAATTTTCGAAAATCAAGATAATAGTGAGATTGGTCGCTGAATCGCCTATTTAAAAATTGGAATAATTTAAGCAATCTTTAGTGCATGGGGGAATAATCCGGTGTTAAAGGCTACATTACATATATGAGTCAATGGGTTAACGATAAAAGGCATAATTAACTTACCATTATACCGTTATAATCCATTGACCCCCGATATTTACACAACCGAGTAAGTAAATGTATCCGACATCTTCCGAAATTGAATTTAATACATCTTGAGCGATAAATCCATAGTCCGATATTCTCACACTGTTCTCTTTCTTTCCTCTCTTTTGTGACATATATAGTAGGAGTCTGGCTAGATTTCATGTTGTCATTATCTCCTTTAACAGGTTTCGCGCAACTCATTCCAACGTAACAAAGTGCTTGTCTGTGTCGTAAGACTCGGCAGCTCAGGTTGACAAAAGTGTTAAATCTCTTAAATAGGAAATTGTATCGGCTGTTTCGAATTAAAAGTTACAATTCACTTAAGAGAAACTTACTATGGCAATAGCTTGACAAAATAACGGGTACTCGTCCCAGGAAACTCCTAAAAGGAGCAATTATCATGAGACTACGCTCTCAGTGTTGCACCATCTCAACCATGATCGAATCAATCATATTTAATTCAAATCAAATTTAATTGTTTTTTTGTTGATGAAAAGTTACTGTGGTAAGTTCTGCAATACTCGATCTTTATATTACTAGCTTCGTTTTCCTTGAAGAACGTCTGCCAGAGAGTAAGAAGTTGCTAACCGGTATATGTTTCTCACGTGACATGAGCATTTCAAAACTGCGTCCATCTGTTTACATGTACTGGAGGTTAAAAAAGCACAACGATCTTAACATCTACCTGTAAAGACACGGTGTTTTTTGACAACACAAAACAAAAATGTGTGTCAGAAGTGGGATTCGAACCCACGCCTACAGAGTAGACTGCGACCTGAACGCAGCGCCTTAGACCGCTCGGCCATCCTGACTGCATAAGAATATTATAGAAGTCAGTGCCTTTATCTCATTTCCCACAGAGATGTTATTGATCGTTTCTCATGAAAAAGAATTTGTATTTACTCTCGGACGACTGCTCCGATAAAGAGGAAATCTAAGCAGTTAAGAAACAATTTGATCTCCCAACAAAAATGACTTTGTGGAGACAAAAACATGTCAGAAGTGGGATTCGAACCCACGCCTACAGAGTAGACTGCGACCTGAACGCAGCGCCTTAGACCGTTCGGCCATCCTGACTACATAAGAAATTGAATTGATTTGATTTAATTGCTACCAATAAATCCTGATTTTTTAGTTGTAGAAGTGTGCATTTTCACTAAGGGCTACTTGCCTTGTTGGATTCATAGAGGAATATAGGCGGACCAGGACCATAACTGACTAGTGTTCCAAACGGACCGATGATTCTATAGAGGAAGGAAGTAGCATTGGAATTTTTGGTTAAAAACGCCAAAAACGGAGAAGTCGCACACAACTAAGCAAACTGTTAAGAGACTATAGACAGTAAAAAAGAGGAATGATCGTTGCACTATACTTTAAAGGGGTTAGTAGTGCTGTCATTTGTTGTCGTATGTGGCATCGCAGAGTCGATTTATTAAGTAGTGTAAGAAGTGATACTGGAACTTTAAATGTGTTGAAGAATTCAATTTCCAAATAATTATTTACTCCTCAATTTTTAATTCCCAGAAATCTTCCAAAGCCTTTTCGCCTTATCTTTGGTATAAAGAGACTACATAAACTATAGAGCTCCTCTGGAAAGCAGAGCTTCTGCACTGAGCAGGACTACCCTCATTAAAGATGACAATAATAATAAAAATAAATAAAAATAATGAACCTACAAGGGGCTACAAATAATGTGTGAAGATGAAGCAGCACTGTTGATCACCACACACTTTAATAACATTTCTTGCCTGCATTCATTAGTGTACAGAGTTCTGGTACTTTCCGACCCTGCTTTCCTCGAGCTTCAACTCTTTTTAATTGTTCACACATATCTCTCTCTCATCTTTTGAAGACAAGTGGCATAAAAGGAAGTTTAAATACTGCGATAAATTGATACATTTCTATCTTAATAATCATGATATACTTAAATTCCAGTCAAAGCAACATATAATACATCAAATTTGATGGTGCATATAAAATGTATTTTTCGCCCGTATAAAACAGAACTTCAGAATGAAGTCAGTCTTACCGGATAGAGCAGTTATATCCATTGTCATCTGATTGCGTGTTATATAGTCGGAGACTTTGATAAAATTGCCATGTAGGAACTGGCAATACATAACTAAACATTATAGCAACTCAAATACAATATCAATATTAATAATCTGAAAACCAGCTACTGCAATTAACTTGGCGTATTTCATCAGTCAGGAAGCCCGGGATGAGTAAAGCGGGGGGGGGGGGGGGGCAGGGTACATGACGTTTACAGTTTGGTGACGTTATGTGTTACCGGACAGCTCCAAAGACTCACGTAGCCTACTAAATGAGAGTGCCAAACATGAATAAAACATTTTCTAGTATATATGGAAAACCGTAGGTGCCAAATTCCGATTGGGAAATTTTCCTTGGAAAGCGCGTTATGCACAACCGAAGCGGCAGTGACAAAGTGAAGAGATTGGTTTGTAATAGTACAGCAGTAGGCCAATTTCAAAGGAGGTTATATGGCTATTTACGCGATTGTCGGGTGATTAAGCATGGCGCATTTTGAACTCATCCCATCTAAACACTATCTTACTGTAGGGTAATAATAGACCATCATGGCATACCCAAAGAAATTTAAATGTATTTTATCAAATATACTTGTAAGCTATTGCACTGGCAGGTCCTTGAGGACCAAACTTCAACGTTTGCACCCGATTCCATTGCAGAGATTAATCATGGGTACCCAATTAAAATAAAATAGATGTAATATTGTGCATTCTAATGTATATTTAGGCTATAAATGAGTTTAACCATGAAACATCTTCAAATGTAATTGGATGTGCACTATTGACCACGAAAGTCACCATTTTAACATTTTTTTTAATATTATACCTAACAAGGACAAACGCCCAGTCAATTTGATGATGCATTGAGCTTGCGGGTGGGTAGCTATACAGGGACGGATCCAGGGAGGGGGGGGGGGGTTGGGGGTTAGGGAAAAACCTTCTTTTGTACGAAATGCCCTCCTAATTTGCAAGATCCACACAGACCCCGTATAGATCTACTCTGGATCGAGTTGAAGATTGTAATTATTGATTTGACCCAATGACACACCTTCCCCTTAGTCCTTTCCCCTATGACGGCCATCAATAATCGCCCAAGCATCAACAAACTTGCCAATTTTACCATTCCAGTCATTTCAATTTTGCTGAGAGTGAACACAAAAACTCCACTTAAATATCATTAGGGGTTCTGTTGCCCAGTGTCTTTGCAATTATGACATGTTGGGGTCTCTGCAGAAGCACTGATGCTGCCATTTTGGCTGCTATTGGGTTGCCATTTTGTAAAATTTCCTGCGCTCCGCGCCAACCGATGGTGGCGCTTCGTTTTATAGTTACTACCGTCATTTTAATTTTGCTGAAAGTGTACACGGAAACCCGACTTATCTACACGGCTAGGAGATGTTATTTCTGCTGGTAAGTGTTATAAGCTGGCCTGCCTTTTCGCAAAATAGTTCCCGGCCAACAAATGGTGGGGTCCTGCTTTGATGTCAAACTGTCTGCAACGCTATAATCTATTATGCAAGTTGTACTGCCCACTCCTGCATAGATGCTAGACAACGTTTTGCAAGTGAACACCACTGTTTTATAACCGTCCCCCCCCCCACAAATTCGTGAACCCCTGTAGGCTCCCTCCAGACACGTCCTACACTCAGTTGGAAAACTCTATTCAGTTTGAATTTTGGAGTTTCTTCACCCCCTAATCATCTGATCCTAGCTACGTCCCTGATTGGTTGTCCACAGATGATTGTGCAATTTGATGGTTAGGTATTGAAATAAATTTAACGAGAAATGTGAATTCTGAACAAATAATGGGCTCAAAACCTTGAAAAGTGGAACGGACGGGTACGTAGCATGCGACATAGAATCACTTACAAAAGCAATGATCCACGGGAGATGCGATGAGGTCGAGCATGATGTACATGGGTGACAATCTTCAAAAGGTAATGGATGAAAAATACTATTGGGCTGAGAACCAAAGTGTATTTCGGATTGGTCATTCTCATGCTCTGGAAGTGCAATTTCCGGTGATCTGGGTGTATCAAAACCAAACATTTCTTGTACGCTCCACACCAACTGGTGGTGGTGGCACTCCGCTTAGATATAGTAATTCGCGCCACCAAGTTTAGAAAATCCTGGATATACGTACGTGAACAAACCCCTCCCTTGGCAAAAACCTGGATCCGCCCCTGCATTGGTAATGGTTGCATGGGGCATTGGAACAATAATTCCACCCACGCTTTCCAACAGGAAGCAATGAGAACCATGACAAGCATCTACATGCGGTGCGCGCCGAAGAGCGTCAAAAAATAACATTCTTGAAGACATTTTAATTAGTAATGTTACTTCATTTTAAACTGCAAGAGCTTTATCCATTGCAGGCGCGTAGCCAGGAATTTGTCAAGGGAGGGGCGAAACTGTAGATTTGGCACTGCAAACTATCTAAGCGTAGCGCCACCATAGGTTGGCGCGAAGCGTACAAGAAAATTTTGGCTGAAAATGCCTCCCAGATCGCTGGAAATGGCACTTCCCAGGCCTTGTAAGTTGCATCTTAGCATTTCTCTTTTGAAAATACTAGCGATATCACAAAAAATTTTCAAAATTAAAAAAAAAAAAAATATGCTCAAGGGGGGGGGGGGGGCGGCTTCCCCCTTCTTCCCCCCTTGGCTACGCGCCTGATTCATTGTATTAAATCCCATCCTAATTTCTCTCGTCTCCTTGCCATTCGTTTTCCTTTTTTAGTTTTTGTTGTTGATCCACTCGCGGGGTTCCTGTGACAAGTTTTTGAAGAAGTTTGGGGAGGAGCACTATACCCCCCCTCCCCCTGCACCACCACACGGTAGCTATATACGCCCCTGGTTATTTGCTAGGTTCGACTTATATTGTTTAATGTGTTAGGTGAGGGGCCGGGTTGACAATGGGATGAGTGTATAACTATCCGGGATCCAGCGGTCGGCAGAATAGGGGCACATCAAGCATAACAACCTACCATCGGGTAAACTATGCACCAGATCAACGATAATGGGTGTGATGATCGGGTAAAAAGCAAGAGCGCCACTATTATTGAATCGACGATCAGCTGGCCTGGTAACATAAATAACTCTCATATTCAGAACACCAGACATTTGGCAAACTAAAGTCAAGTGACTCAAACCTCACGCTCTCTTCAAAGATAACCTGCCAGTGTTCATCTGCATATTTGGAGAAAGTTACAGAAAGGTTTGATGTAGACAACGGCTATGCGTTTCATCAATTATTTGATTGAGAAATGCCGCTCTCTTCTAATTTTTATGGTTATTACTAGATCGGTCTAGGCCTAGGCTATAGGCCGAAGTAATTACCTACGGTATAGCGGTATCAATTTGACGAATAGCAATTAATACTAGGGCCTAGTGTTCAACATAAAAGAAAACCACGACTCAATGTCACTCGGATTATTTCTGTCGTTGGCTGGAAGTTCACTATAAGTTAGTTTCTCAAATCGAATTGTTTCTCATGCCATTAGTGAAAAATTATTTAGCATAGCTACTACTAGTAGTGCTAGTACTATGTTATACTAAGGCCTAGGCTAGACCGAATTGCTGACGGAATGTTGCCATTGTATCCAAATAGCGCGAAATGATACGTACCGTTACTGTAGCATGTTCAGTTACAAATAGTATACAATACAGTTAGGTCAGGGATGTACAAATACACTTTGCGTTATATAACTAAGATTAAAAAGCCTCTCCTACATTTGTGTGCCCTGCACTGACACCGTGTTTTCAATTACCAAGTTAGAGATCTGAAAGAAATATACTATGAAACTGAAGCAGTTATGGTAGCTATATCATACTTTTTTTTCATACGTGCCCTTGGACTGTTGGAGCTGACCTAAAAAGAAAAAAAGGTAAAACCAGGTTAGGCTGTTGTCCTAGCACTTCTAAGCTATGCCAGTTCTGAAAACCTTCAGTTCAAGGCCATCAGTATTGATCTTATGATTGCACCCTGGAGAGGTTAAGTGAACATTTATCAATGTAACCATTTTGTTTTGGGTTAACTGGGGGTAAGTACAGTATATAAAAATATGGAAAGAACAGAGAACATAATTTCTTTGCTCTGTCACTGAAATGGACTTCACAACTTGAATTAGTTATAATCAGTATCAACTTATGTTCATTGCAGAATGGATGAATCAAGAGTTGACAAATGGAAGAAAGGTTGGGAAGCCGGATGGATAGACTTTCACATGCTTAAGGTGAACCAGTAAGTAAATTATTCCTATTGCATGTGTTATTCAACATGGAACATGTGCAATATTCAGCTTGGTGAGGTAGATAGTCAAATTACATGTGTACAGGAGGAAGCCATACAAATACTGAGGGAGTGGGGGTGGGGGGTTGGCAAAATGGAAAGTAAGTCTCAAATCAGTGCTAAGTGGGTCTCAAAAGTGAAGCCAAATTCGGTGTGGTCTTACAACCCCCCCTCCCCCCAAGAAGGTAATAGCAATAAAATAAAAAAGAATTGAGAAAACAAAATCATTCTCTCTGTTTCTCCTTTAATTCTACATTTCAAAGATATGGATGACATTAAGCTGAGAAAATGCTACAGCATTTAGGGGATTTACATTTCACTGAAGTTGAATTTTCTCTTTAAATCTGTGCTTTAAAATGGCTTCAAGAGAACAAGAAATATCTGCAAACACTGATGTTTTCGTCCCCAGGCTCCCCCAACGAACTTGGAATTCATACATTTCAGAGAACCGTAGTTTCTCTTTCTGACATTTGTGTTTTTGTACGTTAAAGTTGCTACAAGAGAAACAAAATATCACCAGATGCTCGTTACGAATTTTTGCTCGGCCAGCTACAGTAAGTGTAGTAAGTCTCAAAACAGCTAGTCAGTCTTGAAATCACTCTGCTCCTCCTTGTGAAATGGTGATTGTACAGTAAGCTCCTGTGTTTATGAAACCGTTGCTGTTCAATGTACACTTATATGATGTTCAGAGGAATGTCCACTTTCGATTGTTTCAAGCCATTATAATCACTCTTGCTATTAGCACCTTTTAAGCATAAAAGACATGTAGCTTTCAATAGATTCTTCAAGACATGATAAATACATGTATTTTCTGTTCTGTTTCAGTTCATTAGTTAAGTACTATGGAAAGCTCACTGGGGGTAAAAAGGGTCTGAGATTCTTTATTCCTTTATGCGGTAAAACTCTGGACATGAAATGGTAAGTTATTGAGTTGGATTTATTATCTTCCAATAGACATGTATGTTACATCCCATCTTTGATAAATGTTCGGCTTCCTTCATGTCTTTATTTTGATCAACTTTTTTATTTGAAACTGGAATACATATCTTGGCACAAAAAGGAATAATATTTGGGTTACTGAAAAATAAATTTAAACAAAAAGGGAGCAAAAGTAAAGGAGATCTGAAGAAGCCATAGTTTCTTAAAGGATTGTCACTCATCACTAGTGGTAGTACCCTATGAATTGTGGTCATAAAACAAAATTCAAACTTATCTTTCAATATAGCCGCAGGTCCTCACAAATCATGACATATATAAATAGAACTCCAAATGGTTTGGCAAACTGTCAATGTATATAGGGTTACACTCTCTCTAGTGAGGACAACTAATTTCTTTTTCTTGTTTGCTACCCCTGTAATTCATGTTTACAATACTCTGCAAGGGAGTGATTAATTACACAGATCTGCCTTTTATAATTGACAAATCAGCTTTAAATGCATCACCCTCCCTCCTCCTGTGGTGTGACTAAAGTGTACACACAGCCCCAAGTTAACCTACTGTACATCGCAGCGATGAGATTTCTTGGACTAATCGGGTATTACTTGTAGGGGATACCATCGGGATCACAAGGTTCCAGTCTCGATGTAAGGAGACTGGGGTTGAGAGGTGGATCCAGTTGTTTAGTTCACATGTTTAGGATTGGTCTTAGGTCTAAAGATACTCACATTGGTTGATAACGTGAGAACAGTGTATTACACAATGATTTCCCAGGTATGGCCTTAAAGCTATGGAATGCAATGATGAAGTGCTAGTCAATGCGCATAATACCACAGGCCTACCAGTATCAATACATTACAAGAAACAAAACTTGAAAACCTTAAAGGTCAAGTGACATGTAACAGATTTCCTTCAAACTTACACAAATTGAAAAGCTACATATCAAAACCCTATATTCCAAATTTGGAGTTCCACAATTGTTTCTTTGCTGTTTTAATTAAGTTAATAACCAAGCTAATTCCGAAAGATAATGACGTCACGCGGGAACCGCCAATGTTACCAAAACTAAGTATGCCTAATATGCTAACCGAGATCAAAGCCGTAAACAATACGTCACGAACAGTAAACAAAATATCAGATGAGAATGGGTGCACAACAGTACAAGAAAGTTTCGTGTTCGTCAAATACTGTATACAGCGATAGCTTAGTACCAGCGCACTCAGCCAGCCTAGCTGCCTGTAAGTAGAGATTGGCTTGGACATTCGAGCGAATCTTATGTGTGCAGTGCGCCCTTCACCAGTTAAAGTTTCGATTCCTATCGCCTATCCGCGCAACTTGGACTTGGAACACCAACAGCTCGCCGTCTACAAGACAATGCCGTTCCTTCTCTATTTGGAGAAAGTATCTTCAAATCTCGAGGAGATATAGAAACAAGTAGACCAGTAGTTGCGAAGCTGGATCGGAAAAGAGTAAGTGTATTTTCTGGCCTAGGCCTACTACAACAATGACTAACTTGGTATTATTACTATCTTACAGTAGGCTAATTTTTATAATTTCGTTCAGTTAGTTAGGCCCTAAATTAGGTACGGCGACGATAAAGTTAGGCGTAGGCTAGGGCTATATTAACTTTCATTTGTGGTACATCATGAAAAATCCAGAATAACAAGCATAAGATGTTTACATGTCATTTTGCCCAATATTATAATGTGCTCCCACCTATCTATATACTCAGAGTCATAGCTCATATGTTTCACAGTTAATGACATCCTTATATTTTGCCATTTTTGTTGGTAGGGCTGCAATTTTTGTTGCAAGAGAAAACGCTTGTGACAGGTACTTTCAAACATATCAAACTGCTTTCTTAAATGAACTTTCATAACTTCCTTGTTATTTTCTTTCCCAATTTTCAATACTTAGATTAATCTAGAAGCTGTTCTCCAACCAACTGCAGTGAAAATAAAGGCAGGATTCTGCAGAATGTACATCTCCATCTAAAGGTAGCATGATCTTATAGACATGTGCTTGATATTACCGAAAAACAGTTGGGAAATGGGAAAGGGGAGGGTGGTGACAGGCATTAAAGATTTAAGTAGTCAGTTTTGAACGGGATACAAGGAATCTCCACCAGTAAAACATTGAGGCATGTATATGGGGGGGGGGGGGCAAGCTACCAGACAAAAAGGAGGCACGGGGGTTGGGGGGAGAAAATGTGGTAGAGAAGTGTAAGCTAGGGTAATAGAAGGAAGAATGGAAAACGTTCATACATCTATAGAGTATTCTATAGCAGAAGTGAGTACAGGGGCCAAAATTTAGAAACAGTACTCGTAGAAAGCAAAATAGCAATTAAAACTGCACATCGGGCAGGCTGACTAGGGGATAATATACATTGTCTTTTATCCATCATATCCGCCTGCCTGACGAGAGTGGTTGAGGAGGCTATACCTGATGGCTTCACAGGAAAATATAAAGTCTACAGCTATAGTTACTGAGTAAAGGGAGATTACATTGTAGTATACTATATGAAACCAAGCTGAAGTCATTTGCAATGCTCATGGTGTGAGTGGCCCATATTTTTGCAGCCACATAAAGCAGGAGGATATGCTCTCCTTCAGAAAAGATAAGTGAACCATCTAGGCAGCTGACCCCTGTCCAAGAGCAGCCTACTGTATGTGTGTGGTATAATAAGCGTTTATTCTAATTTTCAGTGAATGTAACACATGTAGAAGTCCAGTGTTCACTGGTCCCCCTACCACCATTGAAGTTGCTGACTGGACCAACAGAGACAAGAACACCATCAAAGCAACCAGGGCCATCTCACAGTGTCGATGATGGTCCGTCTGCTGCTGTGGCATCCACATCGGGATACACCGAAAAACCGCCAGGTAGTCCGGACTACACTCCATCAGTTAACTCATCTGAACATGACAAAGATGACCCTTCAAGGTAATTTTCAAGATTGATAGTAGATTAGTCTGGAAAATCAATTGGTGCCATAACTTTCTGGAAAGAGGATCATTATTAATTTTGACACCAACACTGTGGGGCAGTCTGGAATGTGTGGTGAGGCCATCAGTCTTTACTTCAATTAGCATATACATACTGTATCTGGTAGAGTTGTCACAGCTGTATGTGAACAAGAAATAAAGGCAAAAACAAGTAGTTGGATTTAACAGAGTATATTATATCTTCACTTGGCTGGATATCTGCTACTGAATACAAATGGTGAAAGTTGCATCTTATACACTCTTTTACCATGGATTACAAGGGGATGGGACAGGATGTTACTCTGTCCACATGCTTACTTTACTACATAAACAGTGGTTAAGCTACTGAGACAATGACCACACATCCTGCTGAAGATTACATAATCCATAATATTAGGTGCACAAACAGGTGTAGAGTTTTTGTTGTAATCAGTAAAAAATATATTGGAATTGTTCAGGCACAAGTTGTCAGGTAAAACCTGACCCATGTATCCACACCAATTGAGGTGTACTCAGCTGTCGCCTTAGTTGGGCATCCAAAGACTTGACCGACAACTGTGCCATGCCTATTGACAGAAATGGAGTGATTGGAATGCCTCTATCTAAATGGTATGTTTTTATGAATTATTATTATATTATTCTTCATATCTTTACTATTCTACAGATTATGTATGGGAACTTCTTGACTGCTTGCAACAACTTCTGCAGAAGTGAAACTCTGGGAGAGGAGTGTCCTGTTCCTGTCAGAAAAGAGCCCCCACCCCTTGAAAGCTCCTATGTTCATCCGAACAATGAGGATGCCATAAAACAACACCGAAGCAGATTTTAATAGCTTTGCTGAAGTACTGTAGTTGATGGCCTCCCAAGTTCTAATTTTGTTTCATTGTAGTGGGGAGCAATGGCCTCTGTGAATCGTCTGTTCACATGGTGTATGGCACAGCTGTAGAGCAGTGTTAATTAACAGGTCGCTACCAGCCTTTAGGGAAGTTGCTAGTTTTACATTCAAGTTTTACTTACATCTGGTTTCCATTGTAACTAACTATTAGTAATGATAACATTATATTTAAAAAAAGTTCCAATGACAAGTATTCCTTTCTAGAGAGCTTAGACTTCATAAATATAAATTTCATGCTGACTTACTATTTGTATGCAACTTTGGTGTTTCAAACATGTTGCCATTTTTGTGTTTTTCTCAAAAAGAATTGACAGAAATTTGCTGTTTGTTCCCCGCATGGGATAAAATGTGATTTTTTTAATCTCATTTATGATCAAGTAACCTTGATATTCCATGGATTAATGAACAATTTCAGATTGATTCTTATTACACTTTTATTAAAATGAAAGCCTAAGCTCTCCAGATCCCATTGACATAGTGGTTTAGGGTACTTTATTCAAACTATTCTTCTATTTTAACCTAGTATATTTGAGATTTCAATCATCCAGATTTTGTTGGCAGGCTACTAGAAGTGACAGCTTTGCTTACAAGAGAGAATACATACAAAAAATTAACTTGAGTTTTTATTATTTATTACTGTTATGTACTTCCCAAACTTGAAAATGTAAAATTTCATCCAAGATTGTATTTAATACCATGAACCAGAAAATTGTAAGCTGGAATTCCAAAATGTTCACCATTCAGCCACAAAACAGACAGGACTGAACCCTGTTTCTATAAAACTTTGCAGAAATGATACTATGACTTGGCATAAACAGTCCACATTCTTACAGTCTTGATAATTTAAATCCTTCATACTGTTCGGATGGTAAAGCTTCTCTAATCCTCCTTACTGCATAGGATGGGAGAACAACACAAATCTCCTTCCCTAAAAACTGCTAGCTCATCCGTGCAAGTTGTCTGTATGCTGTGTGTCTGTATTTCCTGTAAAATAATCATATGAAAACCAGCTATAAAAGATGAAGACACACAAAAGCTTGGTAGCCATCTGGGGACGTCAATTTTAAAATAAATTTCTATATGATTTCCAGAATTTGCTTGGCCCCTAAATCTGCCTCCCCTAAAGTAAGCCTAGCTATGCCATTTATACAAACTGATCATTGTATCTCGGGGACTAAAATTTGTAAATGGATCGTGCACAAGCATGGTGGACATTTTTTGTGTGGCATTTGGTTCCATGGCTCAGTGTTAATGACTACTTTGTCAGTCAGCATGATAAGGGTTAACCTCAAGGGCATTACACCAGTTTTTGGACAAAATGACCTAATCAGAAGCAGGTTTTGAACATGGTGCACAAATTTTCTTGATCAAATCTATATCTTAATGTTATTCCTTTCACAACGAAACAAAACTAAACTATGAATACACCCTCTGTATTGTTACATCTTTCAACAGCAGGTCAGAGCAATGAATAAAGGTAAACAACAAAAATAATGTATTCTATACTTACTCTTGGATCCTGTTTTCCTGTGCACGTCCACCATACTGTTGACGGTACATGTAGTAGGCTGTCTGAAGAAACAATGGGTTCAGGCACATAGCTTCAAAACCTGGGTGTAAGGTGATGCATGCAGCACCTTCTTCATCCATCACAGTCCTTATCTATTTCGCTGCAGCATCTACACTCCCTTGCTGTAGGCATCACAGCACATTGGCCACAATGACACCTGTAAACAATACAAACCAGTTCAAATAATAAAGAGCCAATTCAATGACTTCATACCAACCTCAATTATTGGGGCATACTGTACTAACATGTCAAAATAGAAAAGGGGCACCTCTGAAGGGCAATCTACCGTTGAAGCTCCTTACAAGTAACATCATTAGTAAGGAGGGGGTAGCCTCTTCTGAGAAGTCTTGCCTCTGTTGGGACAATGCTGCAAAGGTAAATAAAACAGGCCGATGTTGCCTCGTTTTCAACTCTTTCCCACTTCTGAATCCATTCCCTAGATTGAGAAAATCTGGTTATGAAATTAGCTCAAGCGGAAATGACAAAAAGCTGGTGTGAGGTGCCACCTTCTCCCTCCCCCCACCCTTTCCCTGATTTGTGGTAACTTCACTAATTTGCCACTAGGCCTACAACTGCTAGGAAATTAATAATAGGCCACCTCTGAATTTGTTGTGCACTCTTCCAATTGGCTCCTTCAATCTACTAACCAAATGAAATATGTCTGTGTGACATATTCCTGGGGCATGTGCTGCCACAACTTTTAAGGAAAATAGTAACTTCCTTAACATAACTCGACCGCACATTCATGTTAATTTTTGCTGCCCCATCAACAAATTGGCTAGCTAAGTGTATGAGCAAAGTTAGGAAACATTTATCGGTTCTAGGCCTAACTAGTGACACAACTATCCTATATACAGTATAGTACGCTTGGCGTAACGTTACCGTTATATTCCGTCAAGACGATCAATTTCGACATCGCTGTCCGATCCCGCTTCCTCTTCGCTGGTCTCCGGTTCGAACATGTAGGGAAAAACTTCCCCACGATCGTCCACCATGTCCTCCATTTCCCTTACTTCTTCGCCGTTGCTATCTAAATACTGTGTGTCAATGCCACCGGCAGCCATTTCGCGATATGTATAAGCTATGCTGTGCTGTGTATATATGCGTACTACAGTGCGTGTATAGAAACTGTATGTGGTATAGCAATAAGCATGCAGTTCCAAGCGACGATATCATGCACTTTCGACTTGGTAAACAAATGACGTCATTTGTTTTCGGCTTTCCCTGAACGAGTCAATCTAGCCGATTTTTGCGGAGTTTATGTTGCTTGATAGGAAGAAAATGCAAGGAATTTATGAAAAAAGAAGTCAATGGATGTTTTGTTCGATGTCTTATGTATCAATTTGTGATTTTTCATCTTAATCCAAATCTTAACTTTCTTGTAACAGACTGCTGAAAAAGGTAATATTTTCGAGAAGTTTGAGATTTCTCCATACCCAATGCACTGCGCAGAACATATACAGTTTGCACTCTTCTGCGCTCCCCCGTGACGTCACTGAATCCATTACGTAATAGTACTTTTTACCGATTTCTACCCCTTTGGAGACGGAAAAAAATCGCGGTGTTGGGTTTTTGTTAATGTAAGAATTGTTAAGTTTAATATTATGTAAAGTCAAGTCTACGTGTCGCTTGACCTTTAACCCATCATTTGTCTGGGCTCATTGCTCCAGTGAGTAATAACACTAATGTATGAAGACAAGTATGTTGTTGTGTGTTTTGGTAGAAACCATGGTTTTTCAAAACAAAATTATTAAATGTATGTTTATAATTTGTGATGCTTCTTTTCATTTCTTGCACAGATAAACAAGGATTAAGTTTTTCTTAACTATGCGTTCTATCCTCATTACTGGAGCTAACAGAGGAATCGGTCTTGAACTGATCAGAAAAATTGTGACTGAGAAAAATCCTCAACATGTCTTTGCAGGCTGCAGAAATATTAACAAGGCCGAGGTAAATTCTGTTGACCTTAATAATTTCAAATATATTACAATCTAAGGTATGGTACAAACTAATCTATTGACCATAAGCTGTATTTATTTCCTCTTTTCATTTATATTGTTTTAATTTTCACAGGTACTACAGCAGTTTGCAGCCTCAAATTCAACTGTGAGAGTACTCGAACTTGGTAGGAACTCAGGTTTACCGTATATATTACCTACTGCCAGCTGTGAATTGTATCTAAGTTTCAAGCTTTGCTTGTTGAAATGAAATTGTATTCCAAATCAGAAACAAAATGCTTAAGGAAGACCACAATGGCATTTAGTTTATTTTAGATGAGTATAACAGTAACACTCAGATTGAATAATCACAATTAGCAGATTGAATAATAACAAGCAATTGCCGCTGAGAGAAAACTATAATATTTATCATACATTCACATGTGCGCAAGCTTCTGTGTGTGGTAGGAGTAGTAAATTATAGTACAGTATGTGTTGATGAAAGATATATATATTTTTTTTAAACTTTCTATCCATTTTAGATGTAACCAAGGATGCAACAGTGGACGCTGCAGTGTTACAAGTTTCTGATATTGTTGGTAATGAAGGTCTTGATGTTCTCATCAACAATGCAGGAATCTATAATACAGAACCACTAGAAAATACCAGCAGGAATATGATGCAGTCATACTTTAATGTGAATGAGACAGGTCCTTTAATCATTACACAGGTATGAGGTTGATACGAGAGTATTTGGCAACATTGTCAATAAATTAATTGCAAGCAAAGATACAACCACATTCACCATGTTATGCCAACTTGTTGTGTTATTTTTGCAATCGTTTACTTTGGGTAATTATGTTTAACTGGAAACTATTGCGTTCATTGATCAGAAATGTCTGTCTTGTCTTTTCCAATTTTCCCCAGAAATTTCTCCCTCTTCTAAGACAAGGGTCTATATCTCATCCTGCGTCTTCATTGGGTGGCCATAATTCTGTTCTCAATTTGACTTCTGGCTATGGAAGTATTGAAGGAAATACTTCTGGTGGCATATATTCCTATAGAGCATCTAAGGTGTGTTGTGGATAAACATCATCATCATAAAAATGAATGTTCGTTGTTTATATCATAATTTGAAATGTCTTATAATTGAAATACATTTTGGTAGCATCTTAACATTGTAAGAATGGACATACATTGCTGTTGGGTCTTACTGTTGCAAGAATTGAAAGCATTGTTGTGGGGTGTTACTGTTATAAGAATTGAAACATATGGTTGTGGGTGTCTTACTGTTGTAAGAATTGAAATACATTGTTGTGGGGTCTTAATGTTGTAAGAATTGAAATAGATTGTTGTGGGGTCTTACTGTTGTAAGAATTGAAATAGATTGTTGTGGGGTCTTACTGTTGTAAGGATTGAAATACATTGCTGTGGGGGTCTTACTGTTGTAAGAATTGAAAGACATTGTTGTGGGGTCTTTCTGTTGTAGTATCGAATAGCATCATGAAATTGAGCAAACTCAACTGAAAAAAATCTGCTTTCAATCATTGCGATGAAATATTTAGACATTTTTCCGGCTATTTGTTACTGAGGCCTTTGATACCACCACCAACATATGATAAAACTATACCTGTCATTTATTTTGAGTGCTGTTTGTTGAAATTAACATATTTACCTGCATTAACGTAATTTGTAAAACACAATATTTTGTTTACTCTCAAATCTTAGACAATGACATTATTTCACAATGGTTTTTAATAATTGAATATTTTTAACTCTTTTCCGTTTAGGCTACTTTAAACATGATTACTAAGTCACTAAGCATTGATTTAAGACCTGACAACATCATGGCAGTGGCACTGGATCCTGGCTGGGTACAGACTGACATGGGTGGAAGCTTTGCATCCTCAACGACAGAGGAATGTGTCAAAAGGTTACTACAGGTCATTGAAAGTTTATGTGAAAAAGAGAATGGGAAAATTGTAAGCTATAAAGGCAACATTTTACCATTTTGATGGCAATGTCATTTTTAAAATTTTGTGAATAATATTTGTGTCATTAACAATTTATGTGTAAATAAAGCTTTTAGAAATTATTTTGCCTATATGATATGCTAAGAAAAGTGTATGAATTTTATACAAAGTAGTAGCCTACATTTATGATCTTTTTCATACATAAACACCTATGTTAAATGATGTTCTAGATTCTAGGATTCACCGTGCGTAAGTGACATCAGTGCAATGCCCAGTGAGTATTGATTCCATATCTTTTGTAAACCCAAATGTATTTTCATGTGTTAATTATTACACAAAAGCTGATATGGTGGTTGGTTTGCTGGAACAGACAAACTACTGTGGCTCATAAGAATTATGTACCAGATTAACATGATCATATATGATCGTGTAAATCTGGTAAATGTTTGTATTTTAGATCCTCCTGCAAACAGGAACTCGGGAAGAAGCCATCACTTGCATATCAAAGCCACAGCTGACCGAAGTCAGTCTCTAAGATTCATATTTTAACGTCCATGATTATAAATGGTCAATTGTCACCAACTCTGTAACTGGACGACATACATTAATCTGGGAGTGACTCAAAATCAGGACCTTATGATTGAAAGGCACCGGCGTTAACCACTGAGCTAACACTCCAAAAATAATTCTTAATCGGTTGTATTTTACCCAAAAATAAACATCATGATAAAATGGCTTTGTAAGAATCAAAATAAGCAAGTATATAAGTAAATTGATACTTTGTTTAACCACACATGAAATGATACTTAATATGCAACAAGTATCCCATTAATGTAATTAAACATGTTAACATAAATATTGTTTTCAAATTATTAAATGAGTTTAACTGGTAATGTCCAACATGTGAGTATTATTTCTTTTTGAAGGGAAGGTGGAATGTGAGAAGGAGCTATAGTGAAGGGGCAGCAATCTTCACATAAAAATTCTATATCGTTTTGCATCTTTTCAATAGAGCAATCATGTATACACTTGGGTACTCTAAAAACACAGCGGGCTACATAATAGGAAGATCGCTTATTACTGATTATCTGTCAATATTTCATTCCTGGATGTAATTTTGGTATTAACTATGATTATACCATTGACCTTGAAGAGGATGATGCTAAGTTGGACTTCCAATTATTTTTTTAAATGAGGACATTTTTACTCCACTAACTGTAAGAAATGATGTAACATACCATTCGTATCTTTCATAACCTATACTTGGTTGGAGACTGATTCGAAATAAACCAAATTGTTGACTATTTGATTGTCCAAACTTATTGAAGTTTCTTTCATTTTCTCCTCGTTCTACAAAGGGTTTTTATCGCGGGGTAAATACTTTCCTGTTGTTTGATATCCATGATTATAGCGATTCCGTTTCTTTAGAAAGACTTGTAAACACGGATTCTTGCTTAAGAATCACATGCAGGTTATCAATTATTAATGTGACTGCAACGTATCAACCTTATACACGAGATACATCTATGTGAGGCGTAATAGAAACATCTTTAGAAGCAACTTTATCAACAGAATCAACATTCGCGACTTTTAGGTACGCAAGATTTTAGCTGGTTTTAGTTATGGCTGATTTAGTAGTTTTGTGTAAAAATATTGTTCTTTCGAGAACAACCCTGCAGCTTAATGTATCACCATCTGACAGAATCAATACCATGCACTCATGTGAGGAAGAACCATATCTATCCGTTTGCTTTCAGGATGCCATGGCAACAGATATAGTTCTTTCTTCGGATATCAGGCTGTATTCCAACTGAAAGCCACTGACGAAATAGACAGAAAGACCAATACTTCATTCCTCAATGCATACCAAATACTTATATAGGTATATTCATACCGTACGTGAGACTATCTTTAATTTACTGAGTGGCGTTTTATTGATTTTTCATTTCATGTTTATTCCAAGACTTTAGAAAATGTGGAACGTTCTGCTTCTGAATTTAACTCCAGAACTTTGGCATTACAAGTTAATAATTTGTTTTTACATGTTTTTTGGTAATTCCTTATACAAGAATGATAAATGTTACTGGCATACCAATGTATGTACAAATGTCAACTATGCAATAGCCGCAGAGCTAAGATAATGCAACAGTACCCAAATTTGGGTTTTATCCATTATATAAAGAGATAACAGAACATTTTCCTCTAATGGTGTGTGCAAAATGAACCATGATAAATAGTACAGTCTCTGTGACAAAAGACAGTTGAGCTGCAAAATCACTCACCATGTTCTAGTTAGTAAAATACAACTGTCTCTGATATCTTAACAAGGGAGGCTTCGGGTTCTACAATCCTAAAAGATGATACTCAGTACACCATCGAAAACCTCAATGCATTTTGAATTCTGGTGGAATACCGGTTGGACTATTTGACACACAGTTGTCAATAACATCACTCATTCCGGTAGCAGACATTTAGTACAGAAACTAGCCAAACATTTCCGATAGAGTCCAGGCGGTTGAACTCAGTGGCGTAGCCAGGATTTTTTTCAGTGGGGGGGGGGGCGTTGGTGGGCTTGACCGTTTCCTGGGAGGGCGTCTTTTTACTATCTAAGCGGAGCGCCACCATGGGTTGGCGCGCAGCGTACGGGAATTTGTTTAGGCCTCCTAGATCGTTGGAAATGACACTTCCCAGGCCTTGTAAGCTGCTCTAAAGTTTTCTCAACACCCTTTATTTTGAGATCCCATGTCTTGATATGGTCATCAAATAGTTTAGTGAAATAGAAGGAAAAAAAAACAGTCTGGTAAGATACTTTGAAATATCATGACATATCTTTTGTGAGTTTGACACAGGCATTGACATTTTTCGACAAATCTGCAAATTGCGCGTGGAAAATAAGGAAAGATTGACTGGGCTTTCAGAAAAGTAACATACTGAAATTGCCGAACTATATGTCAAACTGACGTCAAAGATTGCGTCTGAAATATTATTAGGGTGATAGACTGATTGGCCGGTAGTTCTCAGCGATAGTATTGTCTCCTTTCTTGAAAATTTGGTCTTTTATCGGTTATAAGAGCATCAGGGTACGTCCCTGCAGAAGTGAAAACCCGATTGAAATTGTAACAGAGGTATTGAGACAATGACGCGAGCAATGATGTGAGAAACCTGTATGATGTCAGCAATTTTTACCTTTGAACATCTTCTTTGGCATTCCAGTACCTGGAAACCATCTTTCTATAACGGTATAGTATAGGTCACTAGCTTGTTTCATCAGTTAATGTGCATTATTATACGTCTTATTTGTTGTTTACAATTTTTAATGTTTTGAGCTCTTGTTATCAACCAATTTCCATTGTATTTTTATATGATTGGCTGAATAAATATCTATCTATATCTACATCTACTGGTTACATGATCCTGATTGGCTGTTTGTATTAGTATTTATCCAGGCGCGTAGCTAGGAATTTGCCAAGGGTGGGGCTACCTGTAGGCAAATTATCAGAACCGTAGATTCGGCATTGGAAACTATCTAAGCGTAGCGCCACTATGAAATGCCTCCCAGATCGCTGGAAATGGCACTTCCCAGGCCTTGCAAGTTGCATCTAAGCATTTTCTATCTTGAAATTACTAGCGATATCATAAAAACGTACACAAAAATATAGGGGGGGGTGGGGCGGTTGCCTCCTTCGCCCCCCCTTGGCCGCGCCTGTATTTATTAGAGCAGGAATTATATAATTCGACGGTCGTTAACGTGCGTTTTCAGTACAGTGCGACTACTGTAGATGTCTTCTCGGCCTATGCGCTATGTCACGTCAGGTTTTTTTTAGCAACTATAGCCTACTGCCGGTCTGCGGTCGAAAGGTCGTTCATGAGTGGTCATCATGGAGATTCGAGACCATTCAGACCAATGATATATTTTTCGCACATGGAATTTGTTTTCGACACCCAAAATCCCAGTGGGAGGGCGACTGGGGGCGACAAGCTTTCATGGGGGGGGGGGGGGCTGTCGCCCCCACGCCCCCCGTGGCTACGCCACTGGTTGAACTAGACTTTACAGAAACATTCCCACTGTACAATTTCGGAGGAACAAAGAGAAAATACCTTGATGTTGGAAAAGGTATCATCAAATTCTGTCACCTACTGGAAACTGGTTATCGTCCAAATTCACCACAAAGTGAGATTTTCGGACAAGACTCTGGCCTCTGGGGGGGGGGGGGGGGTCGCCATTACACATCACACCTCTACATATCAACCTTTATCACGGTTTGTCGAAATTGGCATCCTCATCAGTTACATACCTATCTGCACATAGATATACCAAGTAGGTAGAAATTCCAGTATGTTTTTAAAATCAAGTTTTGTCCAGCATCCCCGGCTCGAATGACAAACGAAAATAATTGATTATATAACATACGTCGATTTATTTTACCGCATTTTATATAATTGCTTTTTAAATTCACAACAAAATTGTATTTAACTTATTCAATTCTCTGTACATTGATTAAGCAACGAAATTCCATCGAAGTATAGTTATATTAATATATCCTCTGATCGTTTCTGTTAAGTGCTCAGACCGGCTGAGTTTGGACTAATTAATCACGTATGATGAGTGCACACCAATATCGCTTAAAGTGCCATCTGAGAAGAATCGAACAAACATATCTGGTCCTGTTGATGAAACAGGGGCTGGGGCAGTATCTCCACAAAACTTGCCAAGCTCTGTAGCAGTATCATCCGGTCCATCGTACACCTGTTTGAAAACAAATAATATGAATATTCATGTCAAGATTGCTTATCCAGCCAGGTGAAGCAATTGCCTCCTCCTATATTATGTCCCCACCACTGAAAAAGTTGATGGGGACGCGTCCCGCCGTCCCCACCAGGATCTGCGCCCATGATTACCACTATATCCTGTCCTACCATATAATGGTTTAATGCACTCGAATTGACAGTACTAACAATACTAACATGTACTTTGATAGAAATAAGATATTCACTTGTTCATACTGTCAGCACGGGAGCTTTAAAACGAAATATGAACGCACAGTATATAATTAACATACTCCCAACTTGCAAATTAATTTGATTTTATTACATATTAGGCTGAGGTGAAACAATACTTCCGCCTAAATTTCAAATCATGGTTCCATTTCCATTGCAAAAAAATGTTATTCCATGTTTTCGTTATTGTGTATTGCATTTTGTTTGTATGGAATTGGTTGCAATGTATAACTACATTAATCTGAATATTCTGTTTCGAAAGGAATATAATGAATTAAGAGGATTCGTTATAACTTTCTAATAGCTAATATAGTTTTTTTTTTAAATAGTGGGACCAAACTACAAGGCGGTAACACATTCGTGTTGATTAAATCTTTGTCTGAGAAAATGTAGAATGACAATAGGTTCGGTATGATGGTATGAGATTCCTCATGTTCAAATAGGGGATGGAGGTGGGGTGCCCGCTACAGGTGACACACCTTGCTATCAACAGTATATCCTTGCCCCGGTTCAGTCATCCAAATACGCTAATTGATGATTGCTACTCAATGAATTGATCATATATACTTACAGCAACGTAGTCATAGTTACAAGTTTCTTGATATTCCACGTTGAAGACATTGAACGTAAGCGTTACGGTCTTTGCCGGGTCGTCACTGTGTATCTGTACGGTACAGTCAAGGGACGCTGAGTACTGTGAGGGGTATCCTGGTGTGGTGAGGTTACCAGACGGTTCACTCTGTACAGAGCCACAACCACTGGTAGCTGTAAAATAAACGACCGGAACAATAGTTGGAAATATTGAGTCAGGATATATATAAAAAATATATATTTATAGGTTAAGGCTAGTTGAGACTAGTGGAACACTAGTAGTTGTTACTTAGAGTTTCACGCGTTTAGCGATCATCAGACATCTGGTGGTTTTAAGTTATACTCCTGGAATATGTAGACTCATCATCGGGATTACCGGGGATTAAAGGATTATCGCTGTATTGTACCTTTTGTCGGGGTCTGATTATTTGTAGTCGTTCTGTTGATACGATTATCCGAGGTGTGCGGTTTCTTTCGCGGTGTTTGGTGTTTGGTGGAGGAGCGGTGGCAACCTCTGATTCATTACAACAACAAAAATCACTGTGCCTTTATATCCTGTAGCTGTTTTTTTAGTATATGTTTACGTAGTTTAAGAGCGGTGGGAAACTCTGATTCGTCAATAAAGGTTACTCTACCATTATAAACTGTATGGCTGTTATAAACAGCTATATTTGTGAGTAACTATACTGACATATGGTGGATGAGTGGTGGGAACCGCTGATTCATCAATGAAGGATACTTTGCCTTTATATCCTGTAGCTGTTACGAACATCTACATTTAGTACGAACTTACGTGATGGAGGAGTGGTGGGGACCTCTGATTTACCAATAAAAGTTACTGTGCCATTATATCCTGTAGGCTTTTATAAACAGCTACAGTTAAAACGTATACTTACGTGGTGGAGGAGTGTTGGGAACCTCTGATTCATCAATAAAGGTTACTGTGCCACTATATCATGCAGGCTGTTATAAACAGCTACAGTTAAAACGTATACTTACGTGGTGGAGGAGTGTTGGGAACCTCTGATTCATCAATAAAGGTTATTGTGCCACTATATCATGCAGGCTGTTATAAACAGCTACATTTAGTACCTGTACCTACTTACGTGGTGGAGGAGTGGTGGGGACCTCTGATTTACCAATAAAAGTTACTGTGCCATTATATCCTGTAGGCTGTTATAAACAGCTACAGTTAGTACGTATACTTACGTGGTGGAAGAGTGTTGGGAACCTCTGATTCATCAATAAAGGTTACTGTGCCACTATATCATGCAGGCTGTTATAAACAGCTACATTTAGTACCTACTTACGTGGTGGAGGAGCGGTGGGAACCTCTGATTCATCAATAAAGGTTACTGTGCCGTTATATCCTGTATAGGTTACAGAACTGTCTGTAGTGAATTCCATGTACATCAACGGTCCACTGCTGTAAATCGGACTTGGCATGTCAGAACCACATAGCTCAATAATAAGGGGACTAGAAGAAGAACTTCCATCGTAAACCTATTGATTAAGATAAGATTCAAAGAAAAGTAAAACCGCTCTGTCTGACACAGCTGGTTTCATGTTTGAGTTTATTTTAAGCAGAACATATATGAAAACCATCTAGTTCAAATACTGAAGGTAACTTACATTGTTATCATGTACAACTATAATCGACTTTCCTATTTTTTCTCCATCGTAAACCTGTTTAAGCAAGATGATATTAAAATAACCTTATCACATATTTCACCTCTCCCGCACCCTTCTCCTTGGGAACTTGCAGCAAGCATGTTTGTGCATTATTACTCTATAAGTTGGTAAATTTGTATTCATATGGCTTCAACATATATAGGTGGGTTACCAATGTACATAATAGAGTGTTGACTCAAAAAAGTGTAAACTCAAAAAGGTTGGCCTTGGAATATAATGTATATTACCAAGCAAATTTAGGCCAAAGATGATTATGCGCTTGTGGCATTTAACATAAACATTTTGATGCCATTAATGCAAAATTCTCATCATTTTCATAAGAGTGTCTGTAGTAATTTATTTATTCCAAAATGAATAAAACTTTAAAAAAAGTATGAATGATTCTAATTTGCATTTGAAAATAAATACTAACATGGAAAAAGTGTCCTTGATGGCGAAATGTAGAAAAACCGAAAGAAAATATTAATATACTATACTTATGTAACCTAAACTTAAAACAATAAAAAGAATTTTTTTTCTTCAGATGATTGTAGACGAAAAACTTGATATATTTTGAAGTCCTGTATGATTTTTAATTTCATTGTCTGTGTAGAGTGATCGATTTTTTTTTAAATTTTAAACAAAAGCATCTGACCGATTCCATGAATTTAATATCTTATCGTTATTAATCATAACAGACATTTGTATTGTAAAATTCATCTAATTTTATAATTAAGCAACAGTTTTACGTTGACTTTTTTATTGGGGGGGGGAATACAAATGTCCAGTATTGGGATAAAGTGATTAGCCTTCAATGTAATCGTCACTATGAAATTGTGATAAATCACTTGCATAAACAAACAAAATATCTGGAAGCCAAATAAAATACTCACCGCCAATTTGTCATAGAAACATGTTGCCGAACCTTCAAGCTCGAAATCAGTGAAGCTCAGCAAAACTACTTGTCCTGCGGATGCAATAACATCGGTGGAACAGCTTACACCGTTGCCATAGGCGTTAGGGTAACCCGGCGAGGTGACTTCGGAACCACTGGTAGTGATCGAACCACTGTTGCAAGGAGCAGAGGTTGGTGCAACTGTGAAAATGTGAAAATAATACAATACCGTTTAGAACCACTAACACAACAATAATCAAAGGCAGCAATGTATAGGAATATCAGCAACCTCGAATTCCATCCTGAAAGCAGTAAGGAATTTCAAAACAGTTTACAGTAAATGGCAAAATATTAAAGCAGTATATGTATAGGAGTATGTTTGTATTCTTCCCAAAATCTGCGACAACAATACAAACAAATTATGGTGCAGTTAGTCGCTCCTTTCTGTGGGAAGGGGTAAAGAGGGTGTTGAGGAAGGGGGAAACACTTTTAGAGCAGATGCGGCTAGGACAACGTTTCTTAACCCCCTGGGTGTACGCTATCCCGGGGTTTCAAGGTACAACTCCTTTCAGGTTGTAGGTCCGAAACTATAGGCATAAACAAAAAGTGTCTGCGCAAACAATGCACCCACAGCCAGGCGCGTAGCCGGGGGGGGGGGCGAAGGGGGCAACTGCCCCCCCCCTTGAGCATATTTTTTGGTACGTTTTCATGATATCGCTAGTACTTTCAAATAGAAAATGCTTAGATGCAACTTGCGAGGCCTGGTAAGTGTCATTTCCAGCGATCTGAGAGGCATTTTCGGCCAAAATTGTCTTGTACGCTTCGCGCCAACCTATGGTGGCGCTACGCTTATATAGTTTCCAATGCCGAATCTACGGCTCTGATAATTTGCCTACAGGTTCGTCCCTCCCTTGGCAAATTCCTCGCTACACGCCTGCCCACAGCTGGTTCAGACTTGCAATAGTTTCTCTTCAAGTATTTGAAACATGCTAGATTCAAGGCGTAATTTTTTCTTTACCATTAATTTACTATAATAAAAACTATTTGTCGTGAGCAATGATACTAAGCGTTTGTGAGTGAAACGCCATATTTGTATGGAAAAGGAATTACTCTGGTAAATTCTCTATAGCATGTAAATGTTACAGTACACTGTCGCTTCATGCCAATTTTGAACTTGACAATAGCATAAGGTAAGTACATACCTGTGACAATTGGCGCTGGAGGGTTGGTAGGTACTAAATCTGCGTCATAGAAATACACATTGGCCGAAAATCCGGGCTTCTTGATAACGTTATCCGATGAAAATTCCAGGTACATGCTCTGGCCTGTACTGTATACAGGGTTGGGGAGGGCGCTACCACAAAGGTTGATGATTAGGGGATCAGCAGAAGATGTACCGTCATAAATCTGAGAAAGTAAAGACACGTTACTTGTTAATATGACTTTGACTGGCCAGGTCCTCTATCGAAGTCCCATGCATAGATTATCCAAAATGACCAATGAAATCATTGGGGAGACATTTGTGTATGAATGTCCACATAATATGCTAATTATACCTTTCACACTAGTCTAAATATAGTGTTATGCATCATGCATAATTTTAAGTTATTTAGAGTACCAAACATGAGAAAACTGTATACATATCAATACTTGCATTTATATTTTCAAGCACTATCAGAAATTATATCCGAAATGAAAGTTGTGTATAGGCTCAATGTTTCCCGAAGCTCGATTCGAATTAACAAGAAAAACTAACAGACCAAAGCGGATTATATCATTGAAAGTTCCATATCGAATTTCCTTTTACGACATCTACATGTCAACAAGTTAAATAAACCGTGTTAATCTCAGCTTCCTTCGTTAGATGTATAAACTCAGAGGCATAACACTAAAGCCTTGAGGTGTACGAAGCCCGGTCCCCGGAGTCCTTGAGGCCCCGAGCCTAAACAAAAGAGGTGCACACGACACAAGTAAAAGGTTCAATATTATCAAGATGTGGGAACCGAATTTAATTGCGCTAGTGTCATCTCGCAATTGCTCGTTTCGTTCGCGGTAGTGGCCTACCTAACTCTTGGCGCTCGGGCCCCGGCTCCCGGGTCCTGGTCCACGATTCGTCGTAAGAGCGTTGTGTATAGGCTATTATAGTCTGATTGGCAAATTAGTAAATCAGAGATTTGTTCATCCTTTGTGTTTAGAATTTTATCATCCAATGTCATTATCTTTGTCAACATTTGGCGATTTAAGTGATGGTGTCTCAATGTTAGAGAACCAAAGCCCTTACATCATTCAATGAAGATGGGTATACTGACCGTAAGAACATCATAATCACAAGTACTTGAGTCTTCCACGTCAAAGTAGTTAAAGAAAATGCCAACTGCTAGGTCAGTACTTGGAGCATCAACGTTGTATTGGCATTGCTCGTTGTTGTCATATTGATTGGGATAGTTGGGTGACGTCAACAAAGTGCCATTAACACTAATTTGAGCTCCGCAAGCTGCAATGAAGCATACACGTTATCCGACTGGTTGTGCTACATCAAAAGGTATATTGGTCTTGTAACCGTATGGTTAGTTTCCATAGATTCACAAAAACTAGTGCAAAGTATCGAACAAGAATGTCTATATCACCATCTACCAACTGTATAAACGTAAGGATTAATACGGTGGGAGATTGGGGGATGGATACCATTTTAACTTTTATTACTCCCGGATGTATGTAATTAGAAGAGGACGGATGGGTAACCATTAGGTTTTTAGGAGGTATATATATATATATATATATATATATATATATATCTGCCAGCATGTGTACTTACGAGTTGATGTGGGTGGTGGTGGTGGGATGCTTCCACCTCCTGAACCTTCACCAACATAGAGGAGAAGATTAGGGGAGCCTGGCTGGGCATCTGTCACCACATCTGCGATGGATTTGATTTGAAGGTTGCCCTTTAGCTCAGCTGGGGTAAGAGCGGGATTTTTTTCAAGCAAAATAGCGGCAGCACCTGCGTTTAGAAGAGAGACGACGGATTATGCTCAGAGAAATGTCAAAAATTTCGTAAAAGGGACTGGACAGTCTGATGAAGCAATACGTTTTATTTGCTTAAATGAAACTTGCAATAAGTTGCCTAAACTGTTAATTATTTCTCGACATTTTTCTGTAAATATCTACCTACATGGTATTCATAAGTTTGCAATAATTTGTTTTTTCCACATATACTTTCCTTATAAGGTGCAGGGTAGTCATTTTCTTAATCGTTGCAGTATACCGCCAAAATATGTTTGTGTTTTGTTTTCGGTGTAGTCTTATTAAAGGACAAGTTCTCGTGAAAGAGAACTTAATCAATAAAATGCTCCTTATTTGGTATATGAACCATTTTCGACGGTACTGCAAAGGGTTTATGTGAAGCATTGACCTTGAGTGACAAACGGGTAGATTTGCTGTGAACTATACTATGATCGTTTTCAACTTCGCACGGCGTTGTTTCGAAGTGTACCAGTATCATATTAAAGTGCAACAGAGTTGTAATAAAGTGAAGCATGTTACACTTGAAACATGATACTGCAACACAGCGGGACCCTTTATTATCCATTATAACAAGAGAACAAGAGCTTTATAATAGCTTGAACTAATGTTTTTTCACCACCGAAATGATATACTGAAATAGTTTCCTCTCTTTGAGTAATGGTAATGTAGAACTATAGAAATATAAAGAGACATGACTACATAGTATGAACTATAGAAATATAAAGAAACATGACTACATAGTATGCTATTGTCTTACCAGCAACGTGAGGAGTAGCCATACTAGTACCACTAATTGTGTTATTTGCGGTTGTACTACCGATCCAAGCACTCGTGATATCAACTCCGGGAGCAAAGATGTCAACGCAAGTACCATAGTTAGAGAAATAGGCTCTAACGTCATCACTATCTGTAGCTCCAACTGTGATAGCCTAGGTAGAAAAACGTGAAGTTACGTTATTTGACAAACACAAAAAGCAAATATAAATAAATAAATACAAAACACAAACTAAACAAGGATAACAATCAGTCATAAATAATTCCGTTTTGTTTGACGCCCATCCATTTCACCAGGTGTAGTATGTAGGTTATGAAGTGACGGATGGTTAAAGACTGTGGTATCACGTTCAATTCGGAATTGGTTTAAATGGAAATGGTTTGCGTACAAGAAATATTCTTTACACACAAAAATGATTTCTCTTGAAATTCCTTTGCCTGACGGCATGCATTCGAATGAATGGCGTAGAATTTCACCACTGGTTTAAACACAGTAAGTATAAGGCACATAACGTACGTCAAGGGTGCGAGCTGGTGACTTATTGCACGCATTGGTGTCTTCGTTTCCTGCAGCAACAGCTACCTGGATTCCATTATCAATCATTCCTTGTACACCAGCATCCATAGTAGCAGATGCAGTACCCCCGAGAGACATGGATCCAACCGCTGGTCTGTTTCCGTTCGCAATGACCCAATCACATGCTGGGATAATCAAAATAGAAAAAAACGTTATAGAACATGAACGTGGTGAAACACTGGCAGGTCAAAGACAACATTGGAATCACCTGAATCTTACGAAAAGGGGGTATGGGCGCTCCAAAATGTTCTCCACCCTACCATTACCTATACAGGACCGTCACCCCTGACTCGAGTAAGTCTTCCTTTCAAGTTGAATGTGTAAGTTTGCACAACTACGAAGCCTCAACTTATCTCCTCTTCTGTAGTGAACTTCTTTGGTCATGCAGTAAATGTGGTCCAGGGTGTGGACTGGGGGCAAAACTTGCTATTTCACATTGACTCAAGGCTTTAAAGTGCTTTCGCATTAAAGTGATTTTGTGCGTACCGAAAAGAGATAAAACAACATAAGATAATGTTTGATATTGTGTTTTTCTTTACATTTCAATAAACCGCCGCCGGTGCTGTTCATGGATGAAAGGAAATACTACTCCTGCGATTAATAACATTTTAAGACAATGATGATGATGACATTGGTATAGCTATTGCTTTCAACTACTATTTTCGACTATTTGAAACACAGTTAGTCCGTATACCATTCGGAGTGTATATGCAGTTCATGTATCCTGGTATTACTACAAATACTGTCTTGCTTTTGCCCATCCACTTCTGATGAAATCTACAAACGAAATTAATTCCTTGAAAGATGGAAAATCGCCTGGTATCAATGGGTACTCCACCTAAAATTTGGAAATCTATCTATCATATCATTGCTCTTATTCTTTCTCATATTTTTAACCTCGTGTTTACCACTGGTTTTTATCCGGATGCCTTGAAAGTTGCTAAAGTTATACCACTCTTCATGAAAAGGGGCATCAAAATCACCATGAGAACAACCGCCCAATTAGCTTGCTGCCTTGCATTAACAAGATCTTGGAAAGATCTATTGAGAAAACGTCTGAGAAACGGTTCGTGGACAACAAAAACTCTCTCTTTGACTTTCAATTCGGTTTTAGAAAGGTAAAGATACTATAGTCATGCCCTTGCAGTCAATTATATTCGTGGTTACATATACACTGTTGAGAATGTCTTGGTCGTTATCTAGATCCCAAGTTAGCCTTTTATACAGTCGACGGACCACTCAATTCTCCTTAAGAAATTATACAGTTACTGTAATGGTGGTGAAGCTTTTGATACCATGCATAGCTACTTCACCAACAGAAAGCAACATATGTATGAAAACAACACTAACTCTTTGTGTTCCAAACTTAACGTTGGTGTGCCGCAGGGTCCTGTTCTACGTCCACTGTCCTAATTTATGTGAAAGATGTTAATAATTCTGTGCCCATAATGAGTCCTTTACTCGTTTTTGTTGATGACACTATCGATTTCTTTTCATGACGAAAAGTTGTACCATAGCTCCATGGTTGTACTAACCTCCTGCGTAAAGCCCAACTCGTGTTGGGCCGTCTTAAAACGTGGTTCGATGCCAACAAACTCACCTTACCTCTTGTTCTAAATGTGCAGTGTCGGTATTTTCCCATGTGGATTTTTTTTGTGTGTGTACAAGTTGGAGAGGAACGAGGGCGTTATTTCGCTTCATAACTTTATTACTAGCATTGCAAAATATTTCGTATTTGAAATACAAATAACAAAATACAGTGCTATTGCCATCATTTTCATTCGTGAAAGGGAAAAAAAGGTAAGAACACTGCTTGAAATATGAAACGGTGTCTTTCTGAGAGTATATAATACCTGCTACGATATCTGATGTATATCCTGAGCCTCCACAATCGAGTACACGAACTCCATACACGGTTACTGCTTTGGCTACTCCGAAGGCCCCTCCTGCAATTGTACCACAGCAATGGGTACCGTGACCATTGCAGTCTACGCCCTGTGTACAAATAAATCAAAGCATAACAAGTCAATTATCGCACAACTTCCAGATAAGTACGACGCAGGCGTGTATATTTATGCACGTTTTTTCTTTTCCCCGGCCACGTTAACATAACATTCCCACACCATGGACGACGGAACAACCAGAAAGTGACAATGTTCTGAAATTCTAAGGTAACCCGTTTGAAATCACTGCAACCAGCTTTTAGATCTGATGACCGTGTCTGGCGAGTGGATTATTCTGTAGCAGTTTCAGGGAATTGGGAAACAGCCACGGGATTCGGGGTCGATAAGGGATTCGGGGTCGATAAGGGATTGCCCAACATTATATGGAGAGGTCCGAGAGAATATGGGATAAAGCATAACTTATTTTCGTTTCTTTGATATATACTTAAGCAAAGATGGAGTGTGCAAACAGATCTCCCAATGACAAAATTATGCCAGAGACCAGACATGGCTCTCGGAGACTCTGTATGCCATGCATGTTGACTTAAACACTTACATCTGCACTGCATGTTGACTTCAACACTTACATCTGCACTGCATGTTGACTTCAACACTTACATCTGCACTGTATGTTGCCTAAAACACTCACAACTGCACTACTTGTTGACATAAACACTTACATATGTACTGCATGCTGACTTAATACCCCTACATCTGCACTGCATGGTGACATAAACACTTACAACTGCACTGCGTGTTGATTTAAATACTTACAACTGCACTGTATGTTGACTAAAACACTTACATATGCACAACATGTTGACATAAACACTTACATCTGCACAGTATGTTGACATAAACACTTACATCTGCACTGTATGTTTAATTAAACAATCACAGCTGCACTACATGTTGACTTAGACTCTTACATCTGAGCTGTATATTGACTTAACACTTACATCTGCACTACATGTTGACTTTAACACTTACATATGCACTGCATGTTGACTTAAACACTTACATATGCACTGCATGTTGACATAAACACTCACAACTGCACTACATGTTGACTTAAACACTTACATCGCCTCCTGAAATAGCATCATAAGCGTTCACACCTCGACCTTGAAAATCCACGTGAGGCTCATTGATACCAGTATCCAGAACATACACATGAACACCAGCTCCGTCACCTGCACAAGGGATCAAATTCACCATTTTATTCTAAAAGGTATTTTATTTTCCGTTTTCATCCTTTTCCTACAATACAATATACCGTTAAAATGAATATAGGCAGAAATATTCTAAATATATGCAAAACGGGCATGCAGTTCGCAGTAAAAACTGTTGACGGTGACCTATATCATGGTTCAACAATCACTATTTAGAGTTAAAACTTAACAATTAACATAGCTGATTCATTTTGTGTATTATGTAGAAGCCTTCCATCTTTAAAAACCCTGTATGGGTTGTTTTCTCAATACGAAATTCAATTAACCTAAATCAACTTAAATCAAAATTGGTTGACATGAACTCATCCCAACCAGTCTATCTATATGCAGCTATATACTTACTGAGATATGCGCATATATGTATTATCTACGGTGAGAGAATCGACTGACACGATCCAATCCCTAGGAGTATATATGTGCAGCTATACCCGCCGATGTGCGCATGTGTCTTATGTACAGTAAGCGAGACTTGGTTGACACGATCCAATCCCCTGGAGTATAACTGTGCAGTTATACCCACAGATGTGCGCATGTGTTATGTACAGTAAGCGAGACTTGGTTGGCACGATCCAATCCCCAGGAGTATATATGTGCAGTTATACCCACCGATGTGCGCATGTGTGTTATGTACAGTAAGCGAGACTTGGTTGACACGATCCAATCCCCAGGAGTATATATGTGCAGTTATACCCACCGATGTGCGCATTTGTGTTCTGTACAGTAAACGAGACTTGTTTGAAATCATCCAATCCCCAGGAGTATACCTGTGCAGCTATACCCACCGATGTGTACATGTGTGTTATGTGCAGTAAACGAGACTGGTTTGAAATCATCCAATCCCCAGGAGTATGCAGTTATACCCACCGATGTGCGCATGTGTGTTATGCACAGTAAGCGAGACTTGGTTGACACGATCCAATCCCCTGGAGTATGTCTGTGCAACTATCCCTACTGATAGGCGCATAGGTGTTGTCTGAATGTAGCCACAACCTATCGACACCATCCAATCCCAGGAGTATATCCGTGCAGCTAACGCACCGATATAAACATATTGTTATCTTAAGGGAGCGAGAACTGGTCGACATGATCCAATCCCCAGGAGTAAATCTGTGCAGCTACACCCACCGATGTACGCATGTGTGTTATCCTAAAGAGGCGAGAACAGATTGACACGATCCAATCCCCAGGAATATATCTGTGCAGCAATACTTACCGATGTGCGCATATGTGTTATTCTAAGGGAGCAATACTTACCGATAGGCGCATATGTGTTATTCTAAGGGAGCAATACTTACCGATAGGCGCATATGTGTTATTCTAAGGGAGCAATACTTACCGATAGGCGCATATGTGTTATCTAAAGGAAGTGAGAACTGGTCGACACGATCCAATCCCCAGGAGTCTAACTGTGCAATCTTCATGATGTTATCCTCCTCCACGTACTCGACGGCATCAATGTTACGAAGCTGCCGAAGCAAAAGCCATTCTTTATCGTTATTACTAATGGAAAATAATTAACTGAAATGTCGATGAAATCATTTAAGAACGATGAAAATAAGTACTTAGACCAATCAACATTTCCTTATTTTTTGGGTATCCGTAATTTAGCAAATTCCAGCGCACTTTTCATCCTATTAAAAAAATATGAAAAACGACTTGAGGTAAGTCCACAAATACCTTGAAATGTTTTAACTTTAATGACTTTAATTTATTCAATAATTTTTTTCTTTTTGTTTTTCTTTAGTTTTGAATTTTTCAAGGGTTAGGAAGCAATAGAAGCTCATTCGAAACCGATTGTGGATGAACACCAGCTTATGATACCAAGTCTTCTCTTTTCGATGAGTTACGAGTTGGCAGGCGTGTCATTTGTCGCATCCATTCTTGCTCCTATTAATTTCTGCATCCGACAGACGAGAGTGTACCCTCAGCTTCTCACCTTCTTCTTAAATATAGAATGGGGTGAACGCATCCCATTGACTGTTTGATCATCACTGCAGTGCAGCTATTGTGAAAGTTGTTGTTTCGAAACCAATTAAGTAAAAGAATCATGCCCCACTTCCCAATTCGCAAACCAGAATTACCAAATACACGGAAGACTCCGTTCAATAGCACCTGTAAGCAACAAGTTTGAATAAGACTATAGATTCTGATTCTTGGTGAGGAATTGAACATGGATTCTAATGATTGCAGATCGGACCGTGCCTTCGTTTTAATTGTAGTGCGCGTGCGCGCCACAGTATTGACATTACTTGTCAAGTGAACGGACCTACATGTCTGGAAGTTGAAACTTAAAGTTACATATAGTCTCTGTATATTTGCAGTTTCACAGGATAGCTGCGTAGGCAAAATATCCCGACCTGTCAAGGCGCTCACAAGCGCCGTCACTTTGTAGGTACCTATACATGACTATCCCCTTGGTGTGTTGTCCGCCCAAACAATAACACCATGAAACAACCGAAAAGTTCATCCTAATACTACAAGCACTCCACGCGCACTACAATATTGCGTATTGGCAGGCAAATACAGCTCTAGAAATTATTTTATTTTATTTTAACGATTCCCAAATACATTGTGATGTTATAAAGGATGATTCATACCTCGAGGAAGTCAAACATCAACACATGTATTCTCTGCCTACAATATCATGGCATACTATATGTACGTTTATATTAATCCTTTAGGGTGCTCTTCTGTCTCAGCAACAGGGCCAAAAAGCAACACATAAAGAGGTATCTTTTCAGATACGCTGCAAATTGGATTTAGCTTAATTTTGAGACTTGGCCATTAAAAAGCACGAATGACAGCGCACGTGGTGCAAAAATTTCGCAGAATGATGACATATTTTGAATATAGAAACTATAGTACAGGGTTTGACGATTTATTCTGTACTTCAGCTGGGAACATTAAGTTCTCTGCCAAACAATATCTACCCGAACGTTTTGTAATGCAAATGTGCAAGACAGGGAAAGCGGCATGTGATTATTTATTGCATACATATTTTATTTATTTCCAGTACTATGCGTCGAATGAAATGAAGAGTTATTGTTTTATGAAAAAAATCTTTCCAAAGAACGGATCTTGACTTACCGTTGCCAACAGAGTGTCGGTCAATCTGGCCGAAAATCCACGGAAAACATTTTCGAAGGTGTGAGTGACCTTTACCCTGCTGTCAAAGGCAGCGGTCAACTGGACATGCCTCAGAACAGCGTTCAAGTCAGCACCATCCTGTAAATATTAATGGTTTTAATGAATCTTTCATTTCAAATATATGGCACTACCTGGTTTCAACTAAATTTATTTGTATTCACAAGCCAATCTTTAAACCACCTTTTTGTGTTGATTTGGTTCACGTTGTAATTTTTCTCAATGTTGAGGCGCCTATTTCAATGTACGCATGCTTGTTGTGACGAAACAATGGGGGGGGGGTGGGGGAGAGGCTACAACCCGGCGATCAAGATTCAATTTAGGGCCCGGTGTCATACGGGGAGAAGATTAAGACATTCTCATGTATTTTCATAATATACATTTGGAAATATCAGAGAGGACCCTGTGACCCTTGGTTCCGGGCCAGAACTGGCTCTCTACACCTTAAACACACGTCACGGTTTGGGTGATAGAGATATACCTACTTGGTTGTATTTTTATAACTTGACCCGAACCGGAAGTACATCACGATTATGCGCACTTAGTATTATCAAACGGCTGTTATTGATGGTTTCACTATTGGAAGCAGGATGCACAGTAATTAATTCGAAGTTCAAGAGTGGTCCATGTACGACCATAATACTTTTCTTGTGACTCACGGTTACGAAAATGGCTAGAAATAAGCCTTAAATAGTTATGTTTCATAAACACCAGGAGTAGATCCCATTTGTGACCTACCCTACATACGCATAGTGTTTTTACCACACAAAGTTTTGTATACGCATTACCATTTACTGTTTACTTAAATAAAAAAGATGATTGTTACGTCCCACAATATATATGTTGTTATGCCGTGGATTTTGCCGGGAGTTACTTTACGTTTCATTTACAAATCCAAACAGAATGACTTTGACTTCAACTACTGTCTTTCATTACATGTGAGGAGGGTTCCACCTCAATCGTCAGTCGAGCAACAACAACAAAACCTTCAATGTTTACAAGCATTTACTAGCACAATCATGCATTTAAACATAATTATAGACCAAACTTATGGTCTAATACGAGGAGGACCCCCAAACCCACCTATATGGTAATCGGCATTCATCGACCCCACATCCACCGACACCCCACCAGTCGTTAAAACCATGGAGCTATTAACGAAATAGCTTCATTAAAACAAAGTCTATAACGCGTCAAAGAAGAAGGATCATGACTCTACCAAAATCAGCCGATGGAATTTGGAATACCCCCCCCCCCCACCAACCGCCTTTCTCGCCCCTTTCCACATTTGAAATCCTGCGCACGTCACAATAACTTTCCTATAGCATGCAAAATGGTTTTCAAATACATAGATATATCAGTTAACGTGTGGTGGAGTGGAACTCCCGGTGGGTGTAAGGTATACAGATATGTATTGATGTTAACATGCTAGGATGCTAGATTCAATTAATGACAAGTTCCGATACACTTCAAATTTGAGTTTTGGAGAGAGAGAAGAGAGCAAGTTTATTGCCACCAACATAATAAAAGAAAAGGAATCAAATATATCTATACACACATACATATATATTTTTACTTGGTCCAAACCGTTAGAGGTTGTGTTAAATAATATATAATTTATGGTGTTTATACCTTCAGCTTCACGATGTAGCGATCGGGTACTGAGTCTTGAGTTCTGAGAATTGGGGCAAGAGCGCTCGCTGTTGCGACAAGCATAAACAGCAAAAACAGTTTCATTTTGCTTCTAGGCGCTGTAGAAATGAAAGATAATGTAAAAATAATAGTAATAAATAAGCGGGATTTAAAAGAAAACTTATGAGGGTGCTGGCTTGGAGTTATATGGATATCGGAGTTAGAACAATGATTTATTATAAATTTATGTTTCATGAATTAAAATTACAAATGAATATCACTGGGTGATAAAACAGAAATAAACAAGGAGTTTGTGTAGTTTTGTGAAAATATGGGAACCAGATTAGTTGTATTGAATGAGTTCGCGTTAAAGAAACTTGAGAAGGTTCGAATATGTTTGTAAACGATTTTAACAAACACGTGGTAAAAAAAAAAAAGAAACAGGTAAGCCCTTTGTCGTGAGCAAAAAAGGAAGAAGGAAGAAATAAAAACAGCACTGTCAATAGCAAATGAATTTTCGCAGTGGTTGTAAGAAAAAAGACTAGCCTAAGAATACAAGGCTAGGACGGTGGAGACTGCGGCCCATGGGTACATGTAAAAATAAAGAAAGTGCAATTTCCTGGAACAATTTAACAAAATTAATGTTGTTGTAAATTAAATAGCATCCTGCTGTTGAGAACATTAATAAATTAAGTAAGTATAAAAGCGTCATTTTCTTGAAAGCACGTTTAAAAAATATATATGGCCACGAAATGTATAGAATGAACAGCTAGTGGTAAAGGTATCAAGTGACTTTGTGGTCTGTCTCCTCAAATCAACGTCACGGGTCACAATGTCCCTATACGCCCCCACCCCCTACGATAGAACAATCCTCCCCTGCTACAAAGAGATATTATTACCACTCTGTGTGCATGGAACATACATATTATTTGGTTGGAAAGTGAATTGGACGTGATAATTTATCGTTCTACTTATATACTTATATAATCAAAGGGAGAACAGGGGAAAGACATATAACAAAAAAACGTATGTATTTATATAACCGATCGAACATAATGATGATTATAAGTTAATTAGAAAACAAAAAGACAGAAAACGTGTAGGGATTTTAGTAATAATGTAATTATAAAGTGAATCATATTATTCTTACTTCCATCTTTAATATAACTAGTAATTTGGCCAGATATAAAAAAATTTGCCAACGTTCATGAGTTTCACATCTTCTATAAGCTCTTTGTTTGTAGAAGAGGTAAACCTACACCCGTTCTAGAAACACAGGGAATTGCCAATATGCATTTTGATCATAAAATAACAACGAGGCTGCCAAAAGCCTGAACTCTTTGATGAAGACAACAATAGGACTTTTGTCAACGAATTATCACTTTAAAAGCTGACAGGACATTTCAAATTTGCCTCGATCCTCTCAATTTTGTAAGGTTAAAGGTCTGCTGTAGAGACCTCAACTATAGCACGCTATCATGGAAAAGTTTCTTGAGATTACGTAATCGACCTGCCTTGGTCGTAAAATGACCTCTTTTTACCAATTAGTCTGCAGCGCCTGCCACATATTTTTTTCTTGTATGAGGGTCTTTGTGTGAACACTATGTATGATTAACTATACTGTAATCATGAACATATGTTCACACAGTGTTTAAACAAAGAGCCTAATGGTGTGAAAAAGCTATGCAGGCTAATTGTGGGGCCTGAGGTAGACTTAAAACCGTGGCAGGTCGATTACGTAATCACAAAACTTTCATAGCTATAGCGTGCTATGATTGGAGCAGATTAAAGAAGATCTTTAATGCGACCTGCATTTGGTGTGAGACACACATAAATAGAATGAAAGCAAAACCCCAAAAAGAAATAAAAGTAATAATAGCAAACATAGCAACCAGAAAATGAAAGTTTCAATCAACTTGTGTTGCTTTGCGACGGAAAAGAACGTTGTTATTAAAGTTCTTATTGCATGGAGAGTGTATATAAACAAGTTGCTTAATTCCAAGCTGCACTGTGTGTATTTTGCAGCATATATCTGGGGGATCACGAGAACTGGATAATTGAGCCAGAGAGCAGTAAGCTTCTTTTTTCATAAACCACGGAGGGTAGTTCCGTAGCATTTTATAAATTTTCTATATGGCGAGAAAGGAGTTATTAGAAGAAGAAACAAAACCCTGTAAAATAGTTGTAAAATCTTGCTATAAATTGTTGTTATAAGTGTAAATCATCAATGAAACCCCTGCGTGGAAAATTAAAATCGAATTACACTGAAAAGTGCTAAGGAATTGCTATTTCTCTAGGTCTATATTATATTATATTATATACCATTGGTGTATAGTCTGTTACAAAAATACAATTATTTTTTCAGAAAATAAAATAAACGTAATTGTTCCATTAAAATAAAAAAAAGCGTTTTGTGATCTTATCTAATATTAATAACCTATATGCTATATGGTGAAATTATGTAATATTTTCCAGTACAAATTATTATTCTTATACAGAATAATTATTTTCGTTTCAATACATCCGGACAAATCGAACAACTTACATAATGAAAAAGTCTTGACATTTATGAACAGGAATTTTACAAAAAATGTGAACCTTTGCAATCCACCCTCCCCCCCCCCCCCCAGCTCTACATCTGTTGCAATTTTGGTTGGAATAATAAATTGTAATTTAGTTCAAATAGTTTCATTTCTATATGATGAGTTTAAACAGAAGTCACAAGAATTATAGGTTTATGGAAGAAATTTGTTTTTAAAGTATCCCGCAGTAGGCCTAATCTATCAATTTGGATGAAGCATAAAACAATATTATGTTTCACGAGAAAAAAAGGTAAAGGAGGATAACATATACCTGTATTTCTTCAAACGGACAAATCTTGAAGTTTCTTCTCAGAGAATGTCTTGGATGAATGTATCGTGAAGCTGAGGCAATGTACTTTTATCGATAATGGTTCAAGTGACTTTGGCTATCTAACTAATCTCGTTTTCTACTAACCATATGGACTATGTCTCATGCTCTACGAATAATAATGAACTAATCTATTGTTCCTAATTAGTGAGTAATATCAAACACGATTTATTGTCTAAACAAAGAGCATATACTCATCACGTGGAATTTATCACGAAGAAGCTGGTGTATAGCTTTCATTATGTCTACTCATTTATGAACATTTTTATATGTACATTTTGTCGCCAATGAAATTCAATTGTCCTCAATAAACGTGTCTTTACTTTCCATTATGTTAGAAATGATCGCCTCTAAAGAAGTGTAACGACTTGTAGCCACGTGCATAGTAATAAATTATTATCGACCCGAGTGATATATGCAAATTAGCTTAGGCATCATATCACCATGGGTACAGATTCGTCCTTACACGCACTGGCATTCTATAGCATAGCTAACATGTACACGTACTTGACCTTGCGGATTTGTACCTGTACTTGTGGTACTTTGGAAGTCTGTTATTAATGGTACTGATGCAAAATGAAAGATGCAGAAATTAACTAGCTCGTACGTCCGGCGTGTGTTTGAGCCTTGTAGTCATACCATAGAGAAGCATATAAAAACTGCTCTATGATTAATACTCGCACTTAAACCAATGGGAACTGGACTTGTATTCTTACATATATCATTATTACAAGTCTGACTATGACTATAGGTTAACATTCTATATGTGTAAATCTATGTTAGGCTAATAAACTTTATTCCTCTTTTGGATTTTTCAACTGAGTATTTTACATCGCAAAACAACAAAATAACATGCCGTATGCATGTATGGGCTGAAGTGTTTGCCACGTCGTCTATTTGTCACGTGATGTTTGTCACGCAACATGTGACACCAGACCAGATGTATTTATTTTGAAAGTAAAGAAATACTTTACATGAAGTGTCTCCATGGATCTAATAGAAAGATAAACGATTTGGTGGTAATCTCACACAGACAAGTATTGATGTTTTAAAGTTCACTTGTTCTGTGATGTATTGACAGAACATATAGAAACAAGTTTACTTGGAAAAGTGTATTTGTGTAATCATTTGTAATAACTGAAAGGAACTCCTGGTAAATTAACACCTGTCGTTTGCATAGCTTCTGTTAATATTGATGTCAATGACAGATATGTAAAGTTGTAAACAAACTTAACACAACTTCACCCATTCAGCTCTATCGTAAGTTTGCACTTAAATTATGGTCAACGCATGCGCATAATTCTGATTGATTGTCAAAAATCATCATAACAGAACAGAACGGAACAGAACAGAACAGAACATAACGGAACAGAATCATAACATATTATAACATAACATAACATAATATAATTTGACAGAACGGAACAGAACAGAATTAACATCAGTATTGGCTCGCAATATGCTTGAATGTGAAATAATGGTCCACTCATGTTCACATTCCAGCATGTTTTTTACTTTCCTCACCAATGCACAGAACAGAACTGGACAGAACTGGACAGAACTGGACAGAACAGGACAGGACAGGACAGAACAGGATAGGACAGGACAGAGAAAGAACAGGACATAACGGAACGAAACAGAAACGAAACATAACAGAAACATAACATATTATAACATAACATAACATATTATAACATAACATATAATAACATAACATAAGAGAACGGAACGGAACGGAACATAACGGAACGGAACGGAAACATAACATATTATAACATAACATAATATATTATAACAGAACGGAACGGAACAGAAAAGAATAGAACATAACGGAACGGAACAGAAACATAACATATTATAACATAACATAATATATTATAACAGAACAGAACGGAACAGAACAGAATATATTATAACATAACATCAAAGAACTGAATGGAACAGAAAAGAACAGAACATAACGGAACAGAAACAAAACATAACATAAACATAACATATTATAACATAACATAATATATTACAACAGAACGGAACATAACATAACATAACGGAACAGAAACGAAACGAAACATAACATAAACATAACATATTATAACATAACATAATATATTACAACAGAACGGAACAGAACATAACATAGCATAACGGAACAGATACGAAACATAACATAAACATAACATATTATAACATAACATAATATATTACAACAGAACGGAACAGAACATAACATAGCATAACGGAACAAATACGAAACGTAACATAAACATAACATATTATAACATAACATAATATATTACAACAGAACGGAACAGAACATAACATAGCATAACGGAACATATACGAAACATAACATAAACATAACATATTATAACATAACATAATATATTACAACAGAACGGAACATAACATAACATAACGGAAAAGATACGAAACATAACATAAACATATCATATTATAACATAAAATAACATATTATTACATAACATATTATAACATACCGTAACAGAAACGAAACATAACAGAAACATAACATATTATAACATAACATTACATAACGGAACAGATACGAAACATAACATAAACATAACATATTATAACATAAAATAACATATTATTACATAAAATATTATAACATAACATAACATAACGGAACAGATACGAAACATAACATAAACATAACATATTATTACATAAAATAACATATTATTACATAACATATTATAACATACCGTAACATAAACGAAACATAACATATTATCACATAACATAACGGAACAGAACATAACATAACATAACGGAACAGATACGAAACATAACATAAACATAACAAATTATAACATAACATAATATATTACAACAGAACGGAACAGAACAGAACATAATGTAACAGAAACGAAACATAACATAAACATAACATATTATAACATAAAATAACATATTATTACATAAAATATTATAACATAACATAACAGAACGGAACAGAACAGAACCAAACGGAACAGAACAGAACATAACGGAACAGAAACGAAACATAACATATTATAACATAATATATTATAACAGAACGGAACAGAACAGAAATACATATTTGAATGAATGGTAGTTAGTCGTAGCAGAATGAAGCGTAACAATACGACGAACTATACTCTCAAGTTCCAGTCAAAGATTCGTGTGACCCTAACCCTAACAATTGACCCGTATTATAAACGATGGGTAGTTTGTTTATCCGGAGGTGCTGTGCTGTATGGAATGATGGAATTAGACTTTCCAATGAAACTCTGAAGCTCCAACAACCGTGCACGAACCAAGGGTTTGTTATTGTTATAGTTGGGTCTCTTTTCAAGTTATAGACAGCCGTCTGGGGTGTATTCACATATAACAACTAATGCTGCTAGACAAGAACCATCATTTTACTTTCTGAATTGCTGAATGTTGGTAAATTTCGAGATGGCGTCTATCAAAGTGATTGTAATTTGCTTGGTGTGTAATTATTCAAATCATCTTCTGACCATTTTCGCGACCCTGAGTTTCATTTTCCTCTACAAGTTTGAAGTCATTGGCGTAATAATCGCTCATAGAGATACCGTTGCCTACGGTTGCCTGGTTTCAATCTTACCGAGTTATTTTATATGCAGGTGGTACGCATTTCAATTTCGCGGCGGCAATTTTAAATGTACGAGCAAAACATCTCTCATTGGAAAGACGGTTATTATCACAGGTAAGGGTATAGTTAAATAACTCAACTCGTAAAATGTATTAAAACCAAACAAGGCCTGCACTATAAAAGGAGGAGATAAGTTTGGACTCATCTTCATAACCTCGTGACTTTTCAAATTACTGAACTTCTTAAATCTGCAAAACATTATCCAGTTAGGTATTGCGATTACTGTCATTTACCTATCAACAATTCATATGCTACCCTCATAAATTGCAAAATTTTCTGTTAAGAAATACAGTTCAACCCTTTTCCCACACACCTGTTAGTCAAAACGGCTTCACGTAGAGTCTGTAAGTTAAATATTTGTTGAATATCATCATTTAGATAGTATAATGTTTCATTATTAATGTATTAAGTTATGTATAGCTCACTGCCTATAAAATAATAGGCTACCGCGTGTATAACTGTCAGCTGGTTCAAATGGACTCTTATCAGAAATTATATTAAATTGGGTCTGGTAGAAATAAATTTCTCGACTTTTCTAATTCTACGCTTCAACCGGCCTAGGCTAATTATTTGCTAATTGTTAATTCTTGCTTTACAGGATTTATGTTTGTAATTTGTAATTAGGTACCTTGCAAGAAATTATAGGGGTAAGAGGGGGAGGGGTGAAGGGAGGGGCAGTGGGGTCGTAAGGAATGGGTACTGTCTCTCGGGTTACGGTTATCTCTTGCCATCGATGTTTCTAAATTCTATTTTGTTCTTTGCAAGTATAGGGAGGGTTTCTTTTTACTCTTTATTTCATACATCGGTTATGTTTTGGTTTCAATTCATCATTTCTCTTGCCTTTCTATTCATTGATAAGTAGGCCTATGATAATATCAACGAACGAAAAGAGAGAGGTGTGGAACAGTGTAGTTATAGAGAAGGAGGAAAAGAAGGGCAAATTGAGTAAAGGATTTGGGAACGGACATGGGTCAGATGCAGGGGCTGGTATGACGCGGTAGCCTATAGGAGATTGGGGATGGAGGACGGGTTGGTTTCGAGAATTAATGCATAGGGGGAGGGGATATCGTAGGAAATTGTAAACATATATATAGAGAGAGTTAACAGAAGGGGGAGAACTTGTATCAAAGGTAGCCTAAGCTAATCTTTATGTAAATGCACCACTGTAAGCAGAGATGAAAAGAACAGATCGATCGCCGAATGTGGGATAGTACTGATATACACCCCACTTCTTATTATTGTTATTGTATATTGTATCCTCCAGTTTACACACTCTGTTAAATTTTTGTAGGCTCCCACTTTCTTCGTAGGTCCCCATTTCCTTCGTAGGACCATATATGTTCTTCGTGGGCCCTGTGCCTATTGGATAAATCGGGACTGGGCCTAAGATCCGTCTTGGGTACGTGAAGTATCGGGTTTAGGCCTTTGAATAACTGCACTTTACTCTGGATATGGTAATCAAAATGTTTTAGGCCTACTAATTTCTTCCAAATTTAGGACATTTCAAAAATAGTTTTCTCAGTGGAAGTTACGACTCTGTGATATAGCAGCATATGCTTTGAAGATGGCAGTAATTGTATGGTGGTTATTATGTGAGAATCAGTGACCATTATTATACGAATCATTAGCATATCTAGGCAATTAGAGTATAGGCTAATGGCGTTAATGAGGTAATAACTGAATAGTACAGTGTCGATGGGTCATGCGCACAGCCTTTGATCCTGACTATATAAACAGATAGGCTATCATGCATTTAAATCTTACCGAGACACGTACAGTTGACGTACTGTGCCATTGGCTTGAGTAACGATCGATTTGCTATTCAAGCTAAATACAATTGTGTATCTATTCATGTCCCAGCAGCACGAAATCAGCTATACATGACGTCACAATGGATTCACTCACAGTTGGTATAATCACTGCGATTTGGAAATATTCGAATCTATTTTTGAGCTTTATTCTACCGCTCATATTTTGGTTGTTATACAAAGTTTCATTCTTCGGTTACCTTGTGGCTTACCGTTACGCGGTTGCCTGTTCTTGCCTGGTCGCAATCATTCCGTGTTATTTCCTATGGCGGTGGTATATTTATTATATTAGAGGTGGTAATCATAAAAGCACGAGCAGTAAATCGATGAAAGGGAAAACAGTCATTATCACAGGTACGTTTATACATCGCCATACATTAGGCCTATAGTAACACATTGATATATAATATTAATATTAATTAATAATAATACATTATACTACAGCAAGGCTGCATTCTGCAAACTGACCGAAATTAAAATTTAAAAATATTCCTAATGTTTTGTCATGGGTCTGGTGACTCTGGTCCCAACCCCATTGTCACCAGACTGTCGGTTAAACTGGTGTCTAGTAGATCATCTGTTCACTTTTCGAACAGCATCGTGATAATACAAAATACACACGTCACCATGATCAGTTGTATTATAAAAATATACCTGTACGGCCTTGTAGGTAGGCAGACATTGGAACGGTAACGTTATAGGGTACTATACAGGGTGAATTTCACGATGTTGTGTCATTCACGCGTGTGCAAATAAATTGTCGGATCATTTGAACCTTTGAACTCGAGCTCGGTACCTTGTAAGATTATGAATGCAACGTCGAGGTGCACCACTGTCAATGTATAATACTGTTAGTATTTGTAGAGAGCACTGATCTCTAACAATAGATCAGTGGTAGAGAGCCTTTATGATGCCTCATATGGAACGCCAAATATGATCAGCTATGATCGTGTACAGAGATATATAGTGTCCATGTTGTTAAGTGGTATCAGTGTTATACATGTAAACTGACCTTAAAATGATATGTAAATGATATTACAGTTGAGTCCTGCTATCATTCTTATAAAGCGATGTGCACTCCAAGACTCGTTTACCTGCTTGTGTCTTCCTACTCCAACATCTCAACAACTGACGCATAAACTCCCCCTCCTCCACCCCTCCTCCGGCACCACCATTCTCCATGCTCTTTGAGATGTTTACTAGTATTAAAGAATATCACTTTACGTATAAAATCAACTGCAATATGTTTTAATACAATTACAATTGGATCTGTATTGACGTTTTCATTTTTCTCTCATTTTTCATCTCCGTCCAATTATCGTTAGAAAAGAAGAGGAAAAGAAGGATAGCAAAAAGCCCCCTCAAAAAACGGAGCACCAAATAGCTGTGCAAATTGCAAGCATGGACTCAGGCAGGGGCACAGGGGTGGGGGATGCTTGCTTAATAGAGTTCTACTGTGCCCCTCCATATGTGTCCACATCCACATGTTTACAAAACAACTTCATAATAACAGGACACGTGTGTTGTGCCCCTTCTGTAAATTGTTAGCGTCTCTCCAACTCAGAATGATAATAGTCACGGGGCTGTGTACGAGCATAATGTACCGATCACACTTTTTAGTAGTCTGTGTAAAGTAAAAGTAGCTTCTAGTGAACAGTGGCGTCACCAGGCATTTCAATCTTGGAGGGGGGGGGGGGGACAGGGAGGGCATAATGTTGATGTGTAAATGCCGTCTTGGGGGAGGGATGTCCCCTCCCCTTTGAGAAATTTGTGATACATTAAGGTTCATTAGGTGCAATCTGGTGCTATATATTTTTTTAATTCCTATTCGTATACTATGCAATGCATGCTATGTAAGTGTGGTATGTAAGTGTGGTTTATAACGTTTCAAAGGATTTTCGATTTGGCAAAAAGAAGAAAAAACTATTTGTTGTATTTTTATTGATGATGATGATGATGATGATGATGATGATGATGATGATGATGATGATGATGATGATGATGATGATGATGATGATGATGATGATGATGATGATGATGATGATGATGATGATGATGATGATGATGATGATGATGATGATGATGATGATGATGATGATGATGATGATGATGATGATGATGATGATGATGATGGTGATGGTGATGGTGATGATGATGATGATGATGATGATGATGATGATGATGATGATGATGATGATGATGATGATGATGATGATGATGATGATGATGATGATGATGATGATGATGATGATGATGATGATGATGATGATGATGATGATGATGATGATGATGATGATGATGATGATGATGATGATGATGATGATGATGATGATGATGATGATGATGATGATGTAAATGGTAAAAGTAAGATTAATATAAATAATGATTTTGAAATAAGTGGAGTTTATGCAACTGTTTCCTTTCGCCTGGCTTCAGGTGGTAATTCTGGAATTGGCAAGGGAGCGGCTATACACCTGGCTAGAAGAGGCGCCAGAGTCATTTTAGCTTGTAGAAATGCACAAAAAGCACAAGAGGCCATCACCGAAATTACGTCGTGTACTGGTAACCAAAATATCGTCTTCAGAAAGCTAGATTTACTAAGCTTTAAAAGCGTACGAGAGTTTGCTGACCGAATTCTCCAGGAGGAAGAGAGACTAGATGTCCTAATTAACAACGCAGGAATACCTGATACTAATAGTAAGTACAATATCATATATGACGTCATAGTGGTTATTTTGGTGACGTTAGACATCACGTGAGGCATACACCTTGTATACTATAGAAGATGGGTATGGCTATTCACCTTTGCACCTTTTCACGTACTAAATGCCATTTACGTCAGTGACATGCATATGGTTCATCGTTGTGGGGAAAGTCTGTTTATACAATGTTCGTAGGATCGACTCTATGGTAGGGTGCTTCGGTAAACCGATATTTCCGGTATACCCGGTACTACCGGTATTCGTCATCGGGTATACCGGTATCTGTTTTAGCTTGTACCTACGCACCCTATATATGTGGTGCTGTTAATCATATTCATGGAAATCGTTCATGTTTGTACATTTTTGTGTTACAGCTCATGATGAAGATAGGACCCCATTTCCTTCTGAAGACGGATATTCTCAGTCGTTCCAAGTCAATCATTTCAGCCATTTTTTACTGACCAATCTTCTTCTTGACCTCCTCAAGAAGAGCAGTCCAAGTCGTGTTGTCAACGTAACTTCAAGATTGAATACAGCTCCGACTAAGTTAGATTTTACAGTTGGCGATGGAAATGTGCGATACCCAAAGTTGACGCATTATACCAAAGGGAAATTGGCAAATGTATTGTTTACGAAAGAATTGGCTAAAAGAATGGAAGGTACTGGAGTGACTTCATACTCAGTGGATCCAGGAATAATCTTTTCCAACATTTGGGAGAAACAAATTACAAAATGGAAGGTCCACGCCATGTCTTTGATTTTCTGGTAAGATATCTACTGATACATATTGAACATGGTGTTGGTTACTATATCCATAGGTGTAGGAGCCCAATTGATTTGGGGGGGGGGGGCTGTAACGACTTGCCCGAAAAATATAACCAAAATTGTTCGTGCGCTCCGCGCGCGTTCAACATGTTAATGTATATAGGCATGTATCGGTTATTACATCGCATGCCAAATCAACACAATCATTTGCCGTGGTATTACCCTTCCATATTGGTTACAGTTTTTCGGGAAGTCGTTACAATTATGATGATAATAATAATAGAAGTTTAAACATTGAAAAAGACAATGGTGAATTACCGAATATATAGGTGCTGGTGAAAACTATTGATTTCCTTTAGCTACATCATTGCATTTATTTTTCTTTCAGTAGGTGCCCCAAAAATTCTCAGCATATTGCCTGAATTTTCACAAAAATATTTGGTTGGGGGGGGGGGGGCTGCATTACGTCAGCATAGGGACTAAATATATCTTATTGTAACTTTGTTTATCTTTTTTATTTGTATAGGCTTTTATTTTGTGACGAGCTGTCTGGGTCAGAGACTACTGTATATTGTGCTGTGGAAGAAGGTCTCCAGTCGGGACTGGTGTATTTTGATTGTCGCCCAAGCAGACATGTCAATTCTCTAATTGAAAATGACGAACTTCGAGAAGAATTATGGAATGTCAGTTTAGAAGTTACTGACTTGAAGTAATGTAAACATATAATGTAATTGAGGTTTTACATCTGGACGTCACCGTTTAAATTGCCTTAAAACGCTATACTTCTACACAAACCGAAGCGCCACCAAAGATGGAAGATAAAGACACCGTTATTGGTTTAAACACTCAACAGTTTAAAGCAAGGTCAACTGTACCTATCAGGAGAATTATGCAACTTAGTCAGTACATTAAATTTTTTTTTTAAAGTGGAAAAAAAAACGAAAAAAAAAAGAAAAAAAAAACTGTCCAGCAGGTGGGGACAACATATCATAATAACTTTGATCCATTTTGTACATGTAAGAAACTTCGAGAAAAAAAAAACACAATAATTTCCTATAGTCGGTGCATTGTATTCAGTATTTTTTATTGTGACGTGTGGTTCTTTGTAACCAGATTTGTATATCCGGGGTGTAGCTAGATTTCCTTTATCAGAGGGAAGGGGAAATGTTTTTCTACAGAGGGGGGGGGGGGGGAGGGTGAAGAACCTATTTAACAAACGGCTTGTTTCTTACAAATATAATTTATTTGAGGGGGTGTTAGATTTTGCTGTTAGTGGGGAGGGGAGGATAAGGGGGGAGGGGAGGATAAGGCCTCGTAGGAAATTGAATACACGATTAAACATTAATTTTCAATAATTTTCGAAAATCAAGATAATAGTGAGACTGGTCGCTGAATCGCCTATTTAAAAATTGGAATAATTTTAGCAATCTTTAGTGCATCGGGGAATAATCCGGTGTTAAAGGATACATTACAGGTGCGTATCCAGGGGGGGGGCGTTGGGGGCGCGCGCCCCCCGGGTAAGAGAAAGAGGAGAGAAAAAAAAAAGAAAAAAGAGGGGAAAAAAGGGGATGAGGAGAGGAAGAAAGGGAAAAGAAAAAGAAAAAGAAGAAAGAGAGAAAAAGGAGAAAAGGAGGGAGTAAAAGAAAAATGCCAAGACACCGGGAAGAGAACGAGGAACAGTGACATCATTATAGCGCTGATCCCTATTATATACACAGGGTAGCCAGTGACGGATCGAGGATTTCGGGAGGGGCGTGCGCCTCACCCTACCCCTTACACCGACAACTCCATTTTTTACGTTTCCATTTTTCCTCTCTCACTAATGTATCTATATATATACGATATATGGTCTATCATCACGCGTGTGTGTGTGTATGGACGCCTTAAACAATTGTAGAATTGTGCTTTGAAACCAACTGTGGCTGGTCTCGAACTCGACCGAGTCGTCGGGGAACATGACGCATTTCGGGAAGGGGGCGACCACATGAGCATATTTTTTATGATATCGCTAGTAATTTCAAAATAGAAAATGCTTAGATACAACTAACAAGGCCTGGGAAGTGTCATTTCCAGCGATCTGGGCGGCCTTTTCGGCCAAAATTTTCTTGTACGCTTCGCGCCAACTCATGGTGGCGCTACGCTTAGATAGTTTGCCTACAGACTTCGCCCCTCCCTTGGCAAATTCCTCGCTACGCGCCTGTTCGAATTTGTCAAGCAAACAGCAGATATCAAATCATATCAGTGAGCATGAAAATGGCGTTCCAGGATGAACAGCTTCAAAACTGTCTGTGTGTGTAGTCAAAGGCGAAGCAGCCCAATTTGATTTGGGAAGCTGTAACGTCTTGCCCGAAAAATATAACCAACATTTTTCGCGCGCTCCGCGCGCGTTCAACATGTTAATGTCAATATCATGTAAGCAAGCATCGGTTATTACATCGCATGCCATCGTGAACCGTACGATCCGTGAAAGTTGCGCAGTACACCGCGGGATGCTAATGTAAACAACAAAATGTTTTATGCAGATGGAGAAAAAGCATGGAGGTCCAATTATGTCAAAACTCTCTCTTACATTAGTAATGGCTAAGGAGATGATATTTAATTCATTTCTTTTAGATGTAGCTATGTATTGCAATTTATTTTTCTTTCAGTAGGTGCCCGAAAAATTCTCAGCATATTGCCCGAATTTTCAGAAAAAAATATTGGGGGGGGGGGGGTTGCAGCCCCCCGCCTCCTACGCCTATGTGTGTAGTGTTCGGTTTCGGAAATATCTGGCATTTGTGTCATTTCCTCAACGAAGTTTTATAATAGTCGTTATAAGAGGTTTTAATATTTGTACACCAATAAATGAACTGTGTCTGAATTTTCGAAAATTTCCTGACCAACACTCTTCATCATACTTCCCTCTACTCTTGCAATTTTGGCCGGTCTGTTAGGGGTTCAAGGAGGTTCTTCTATATTGGTTGTCCATAGATGAATTTTTTTGCAACATTATTGGTATGTTTTGAAGTGAGTTTATTCACGAGAAATGGGAATTTTCAAATTCTGAACAAATAATGGGCTTAAAACCTTCAAAAGTGGGGCTGTCGGGTATTGTGGGCCGCGACGTAGAATCACCTACAAAAGCAATGATCCACAGGACGATGAGGTCGAACATGATGTGTGACTAGTGACAATCTTCAAAAAGGTTATGGATGGAGAAAAAAAAACTATTGGGAAATACTTGGTTCTCAGGCAAAAAGTGTACATCTGGTTGGTCATTTTCAAGCCCGAAAAGTGCCATTTCCGGTGATCTGGGGGTATCAAAACCAGAAATTTTCTTGTACGCTGCGCGCCAACCGATGGTGGCGCTCCGCTTAGATAGTAATTCGCGCCCCCGGGTTAGAAAATCCTGGATACGCGCCTGCATTACATATGAGTCAATGGGTTAAGGATAAAAGGCATAACTTGCTAAATAACATCATTATACCATTTTAATACGTTGACCCCCGAATTTTTACACAACCGAGTATGTAAATATGTCCGACATCTTCCGAAATTGAATTTAATACATCTTGAGTGATAAATCCATAGTCCGATACTCTCACACTGTTCTCTTTCTTTCCTCTCGTTTGCGATTTAGTAGGGGGCTGGCTAGATTTCATGTTGTCATTATCTCCTTAAACAGGTTTCGCGCAACTCATTCCAACGTAACAAAATGCTTGCCTGTGTCGCAAGACACGGCAGCTCAGGTTGACAAAAGTGTTAAATCTCTTAAATAGGAATATTGTATAGTCTGATTCGAGTTAAAGTTAAAGTTCACTTAAGAGAAACTTACTATGGCAGTATCTTGCCAAAAAGAACGGGTACTCGTCCCAGGAAACTCCTAAAGGGAGCAATTATGGTGAGAATACGCTTTCAGTGTTGAACCATCTCAGCCAGGATCGAATCAATCAAATTTAATTTAATTCAATTCAAATCAAATCAAATTTAATTGCTTATTTGTTTATGTACAGTTACTATTGTAAGTTTTACAATACCCGATCTTTATATTACTGGTTTCGTTTTCCTTGAAGAACTTCTGTCAGAGTGTAAGAAGCTGTTAACCTGCATATGTTTCTAACACATGAGCATTTCAAAACTACGTCCATCTGTTTACATGTACTGGAGGTTAAAAAAGCACAAAAATCTTAACGTTAGAACGTCTACCTGTAAAGACACAGTGTTTTGAAATAACACAAAAACGATACCAAAAATATACGTGTCAGAACTGGGATTCGAACCCACGCCTACAGAGTAGACTGCGACCTGAACGCAGCGCATGAGACCGCTCGGCCATCCTGACTACATAAGAAAGTTAGGAGTCAGTGCCTTTATCATATTTCAACAAAGGTGTTTTTGCTCGCTTCTCATGAAAAAGAATTTGTATTTACTCTCAGACGACTGCTCCGATAAAGTGGAATTCTAAGCAGTTAAGAAACAATTTGATCTCCAAACAAAAATGACATTGTTTAGACAAAAACATGTCAGAAGTGGGATTCGAACCCACGCCTACAGAGTAGACTGCGACCTGAACGCAGCGTCTTAGACCGCTCGGCCATCCTGACTGCATAACAATTTTATAGAAGTCAGTGCCTTTATCATATTTCCACAAAGGTGTTTTTGCTCGCTTCTCATGAAAAAGAATTTGTATTTACTCTCAGACGACTGCTCGACATAAGAAATTGATTTGATTCGATTTGATTTATTTGTTTTATCATGTGAATAGGCTTTAGAAGAAGGTTATAGAAGTCAGTGCCTTATCATATTTCCCACAGAGATGTTATTGTTCGCTTCTCACGAAAAAGAATTTGTATTTACTCTCGGACGACTGCTGCGATAAAGAGGAACTCTAAGCAGCCAAGAAACAATTTTATCTCCAAAATAGAAAGAAATGACATTATGGAGAAAAAAAAACATGTCAGAAGTGGGATTCGAACCCACGCCTACAGAGTAGACTGCGACCTGAACGCAGCGCCTTAGACCGCTCGGCCATCCTGACTCTATAAGAATTTGATTTGATTTGATTCAATTGCCTGATTTTTTAGTTGTATTTAGAAGTGTGCATTTTCACCAAGGGCTACTTGCCTTGTTGGATTCATAGAGGAATATAAGTGGACCAGGACCATAACTGACTAGTGTTCCAACCGGACCGATGATTCTATAGAGGAAGGAAGTAGCATGGGAATTGTTTGGTTAAAAACGCAAATAACGGAAAAGTCGCACACAAATAATTAAGCAAACTGTTAAGAGACTATGGACAGTAAAAAGAGGAATGATCGTTGCACTATTTTGAAGGAATTAGAACTGCTGTCATTTGTTGTCGTATGCACTATCGCAGAGTTGATTTATTAAGTATTGTAAGAATTGATACTGGAACTTTAAATGTGTTGAAGAATTCCAAATAATTCTTTACTAATTGTCAGAAATCTTCCAAGAACCTTTAGTCCTTATCTTTGGTATAAAGAGAATATATAATCAACCTACAATGGGCTACAGTTAATGTGTGAAGATATGAAGCATCACTGTTGATCACCAAACACTTTAATAACATTTCTTGCCTGCATTCATTAGTGTAAAGAGTACTGGTACTTTCCGCCCCTGTTTTCCTCGAGCTTCAACTCTTTTTAATTGTTCACACAGATCTCTCTCTCATCTTTTGAAGACAAGTGGCAAAAAAGGAAGATTAAGTACTGCGATAAATTGACTTATTTCTATCTTAAAAATCATGATTTACTTAAATTCTTTTCAAAGCAAATTAAAATACATCATATTTGATGGTGCATATAAAATGTATTTTTCGCCCGTATAAAACAGAAATTCAGAAAGAAGTCAGTCTTACCGGACATGTGAGCAGTTTAATCCATTGTCATCTGATTGCGCGTATATAGTCGGAGACTTTGATAAAATTGCCATGTAGGAACTGGCAATACATAACTAAACATTATAGCAACTCAAATACAATATCAATATTAATAATCTGAAAACCAACTCCTGCAATTAACTTGGCGTATTTTATCAGTCAGGAAGCCCGGGATGAGTAAAGCGGGGGGGGGAGGGGGGAGGGTACATGACGTTTACAGTTTGGTGACGTTATGTGTTACCGGACAGCTCCAAAGACTCACGTAGCCTACTAAATGAGAGTGCCAAACATGAATAAAACATTTTCTAGTATGGAAAACCGTAGGTGCCAAATTCCGATTGGTAACTTTTCCTTGGAAAGCGCGTTATGCACAACCGAAGTGGCAGTGACAAAGTGAAGAGATTGGTTGGTAATAGTACAGCAGTAGGCCAATTTCAAAGAAGGTTATATGGCTATTTACGCGATGGTCGGGTGATTAAGCATGGCGCATTTTGAACTCATCCCATCTAAACACTATCTTACTGTAGGGTAAAAGACCATCATGGCATACCCAAAGAAATTTAAATGTATTTTATCAAATATACTTGTAAGCTATTGCACTGGCAGGATTTATACATGGCCCTTGAGGACCAAACTTCAACGGTGTCACCCGATTCCATTGCAGAGATTAATCATGAGTACCCAATTAAAATAAACTAGATGTAATATTGTGCATTCTAATGTATGTTTAGGCTATAAATTAGTTTAAACATGAAACATCTTCAAATGTAATTGGATGTGCAGTATTGACCACGAAAGTCACCATTTTAACATTTTTTAAATATTATACCTTACTCGGACAAACGCCCAGTCAATTTGATGATGCAGGGAGCTTGCGGGTGGGTAGCTATACAGGGGCGGATCCAGGGAGGGGGGGGGGGTGGGGGTTGGGGGTTGAAACCCCCCTTTGAGTTTTCTGAATTAAAAAAAACCCTTCTTTTGTACGAAATGCCCTCCTAATTTGCAAGATCCACACAGACCCCGTATAGATCTACTCTAGATCAAGTTGAAGATTGTAATTATTGATTTGACCCAACGACACACCCTCCCCTTAGACCTTTCCCCTGGGACGAATCGCCCAAGCTTCAACAAACTTGCCAATTTTACTATTCCAGTCATTTCAATTTTGCTGAGAGTGAACACAAAAACTCCACTTAAACATCATTAGGGGTTCTGTTGCCCAGTGTCTTTGCAATTATGACTGTTGGGGTCTCTGCAGAGGCACTGATGCTGCCATCTTGGCTGCTATTGGGTTGCCATTTTGTAAAATTTCCTGCGCTCCGCGCCAACCGATGGTGACGCTTCGCTTTATAGTTACTACCGTCATTTTAATTTTGCTGAAAGTGTACACGGAATCCCGACTTACCTACACGGCTAGGAGATGTTATTTCTGCTGGTAAGTGTTATAAGCTGGCCTGCCTTTTCGCAAAATAGTTCCCGGCCAACAAATGGTGGGGTCCTGCTTTGATGTCAAACTGTCTGCAACGTTATAATCTATTATGCAAGTTCTACTGCCCACTCCTGCATAGATGCTAGACAACGTTTTGCAAGTGAACACCACTGTTTTATAACCGTCCCCCCCCCCCTCCACAAATTCGTGAACCCCTGTAGGCTCCCTCCAGACACGTCCTACACTCAGTTGGAAAAATCTATTCAGTTTGAATTTTGGAGTTTCTTCACCCCCTAATCATCTGATCCTAGCTACGTCCCTGATTGGTTGTCCACAGATGATTGTGCAATTTGATGGTTAGGTATTGAAATAAATTTATCGAGAAATGTGAATTCTGAACAAATACTGGGCTCAAAACCTTGAAAAGTGGAACGGACGGGTACGTAGCATGCGACATAGAATCACTTACAAAAGCAATGATCCACGGGAGATGCGATGAGGTCGAGCATGATGTACATGGGTGACAATCTTCAAAAGGTAGTGGATGAAAAATACTATTGGGCTGAGAACCAAAGTGTATTTCGGATTGGTCATTCTCATGCTCTGGAAGTGCAATTTCCGGTGATCTGGGTGTATCAAAACCAAACATTTCTTGTACGCTCCACACCAACTGGTGGTGGTGGCACTCCGCTTAGATATAGTAATTCGCGCCACCAAGTTTAGAAAATCCTGGATATACGTACGTGAACAAACCCCTCCCTTGGCAAAAACCTGGATCCGCCCCTGCATTGGTAATGGTTGCATGGGGCATTGGAACAATAATTCCACCCACGCTTTCCAACAGGAAGCAATGAGAACCATGACAAGCATCTACATGCGGTGCGCGCCGAAGAGCGTCAAAAAATAACATTCTTGAAGACATTTTAATTAGTACTGTTACTTCATTTTAAACTGCAAGAGCTTTATCCATTGCAGGCGCGTAACCAGGAATTTGCCAAGGGAGGGGCGAAACTGTAGATTTGGCACTGCAAACTATCTAAGCGTAGCGCCACCATAGGTTGGCGCGAAGCGTACAAGAAAATTTTGGCTGAAAATGCCTCCCAGATCGCTGGAAATGGCACTTCCCAGGCCTTGTAAGTTGCATCTTAGCATTTTCTCTTTTGAAAATACTAGCAATATCACAAAAAAATTAAAAAAAAAAATATATGCTCAAGGGGGGGGGGCGGCTGCCCCCTTCGCCCCCCCTTGGCTACGCGCCTGATTCATTGTATTAAATCCCACCCTAATTTCTCTCGTCTCCTTGCCATTCGTTTTCCTTTTTTAGTTTTTGTTGTTGATCCACTCGCGGGGTTCCTGTGACAAGTTTTTGAAGAGGTTTGGGGAGGAGCACTATACCCCCCTCCCCCTGCACCACCACACGGTAGCTATATACGCCCCTGGTTATTTGCTAGGTTCGACTTATATTGTTTAATGTGTTAGGTGAGGGGCCGGGTTGACAATGGGATGAGTGTATAACTATCCGGGATCCAGCGGTCGGCAGAATAGGGGCACATCAAGCATAACAACCTGCCATCGGGTAAACTATGCACCAGATCAACGATAATGGGTGTGATGATCGGGTAAAAAGCAAGAGCGCCACTATTATTGAATCGACGATCAGCTGGCCTGGTAACATAAATAACTCTCATATTCAGAACACCAGACATTTGGCAAACTACAGTCAAGTGACTCAAACCTCACGCTCTCTTCAAAGATAACCTGCCAGTGTTCATCTGTATATTTGGAGAAAGTTACAGAGAGGTTTGATGTAGACAACGGCTATGCGTTTCATCAATGATTTGGTTGAGAAATGCCGCCCTTTTCTAATTTTTATGACTATTACTAGATCGGTCTAGGCCTAGGCTATAGGCCGAAGTAATTACCTACAGTATAGCGGTATCAATTTGACGAATAGTAATTAATACTAGGGCCTAGTGTTCAACATGAAAGAAAACCACGACTCAATGTTACTCGGTTTATTTCTGTCGTTGGCTGGAAGGTCACTATAAGTTAGTTTCTCAAATCGAATTGTTTCTCAGGCCATTAGTGAAAAATTATTTAGCATAGCTGATAGCTACTACTAGTAGCATGGTGGGCTCGTAATTGACGCACTTAAGGATTTGATGAACGATATCTATTTAAGGAAAAGCCTAAAACAGTCACATCTATACGATTTTCAGATGTATAGTATCTCTTAAATAAAATAACCCCAAAATAATTATTCTGCTGTTCCCACAAAACGTACAGTTGAGAAGAAACTGACCCGAATACGTCTGGCTTGTGAAGTCCGCGAATACCCCGTAATTGACACATTTGTCCATAGGTTAGTGTGTGCGTGTATCCATTGACTTTGTACGCTGTTTGTCACGCTCTGAGCCTCTCACCTCGAATCAGACAAGACAGGTCACAGAGAGGTCACAAAAGGTTGATGAACTTTCATCTTAAAGGAGTATGAAAGTCTTTCTTGAAAATATAAAAACTATAAAAAAAAAAAAATAATGTCTTCTTATTCTTCCTGGAGACAATGGGGGCATAAGAAGGTCTTTCCAGTCTCAATGCTTCCCTTGGTTTCAGGGACACAAAACTCTAAATGTGTCCAATGAGTGCAGTGTTCACATTGTCCCCAGTTAACAAACTTGACTTCCCTCCTTAGGAAATCCCTCAAAGTTGGGGGAGAGAACCTCTTACATACACAACAAACATCGTTGCTACATTCCTGACTGGAATCAGAGTCATTCTGGGGTTGAGATGGTTTTCTGGATGTTACTTCAAGAGGTGACTTGTTACTTTGTCCTGGTTTTGGGGATTCCCTTGAGTGATCACGATTGGCAGTTGTGTTTGATGGGCCCTTGGACTCCTCTATAACTTTTCTGATTTTTAGAACAATTCTATCTTCTGTGATCGCTACACCTCCTGGCCTGTATTTGTACTTTCTTTTTGTGTTTTTGGGTGGTTTAGGAGTTGAAATCTTGTCTTTTAGAAAAGCGTCCAATCTGTCATCATCATCTCTTGAGTGATTTGTGTCGGCAGCTATTTTGTTTCGGCTTTTGTTTTGATTAGCCACATTAAGATGTTCTGCAGGAATGAAATGCAGTTTGCTGACTGCATCAGGCTCAACTGGATATATACCTGTCTTTCGAAAGGAAGTAACTAAATTTGCTGGGGTGAAAGACTTCAGAAAGGCTTTGGATATAAGTTCACAAATATGATATCTTGTGATACCTTGCCCAGGATTTTCTCTCATGAACTTTTGACACTCCTGGTGATAAAAAGTTTTCAAAGGTCCAAACATGGTAACATCCATGGGCTGCAGAATATGGCTAGTGTGAGGGGGGAGTACGAAAAGGATTATGTTTTTGGTATGGGCATAATTAATTAACTCCATGGAAATATGTGACGAATGTCCATCATATAAGAGCAGCACATGTTCGTCGGAAGCTCGATTTGGTAAAAACTTAGAGAAATGATTCTCAAGGTAATTCTTAAAAATTTGGCTATTACTCCAACCTGAGTCTGACATACTAAAGCCACTTCCAGGAACAGCACCATTCTTTAGCATGTCATTCATCCTTTTCCCTTTGAAAATAAAAAAAGGAGGAACTGGCTGCCCGATGGCACTCCCAGCAGCTAAAACAGTGGTCATGGCACCACGGTCAGTAACGATAGAATTAACTTTCATACCTCTCGGTGCCACCACTCTATGGGGATTATGTTCCACCTGAAAGCCACTTTCGTCTACATTAAAAATTAATTGTGGGTTTTCTTTCAGATTATACTTATTCATGATTTGGTTGAGTTCCTTAAAGTAATTGCTGACAGTCTCTTCACTTGTTGCCTTAGCCCTCCTGAGGCTAAGTTTTAAAGGTTTAACAACTTTCAGTTCTGGCCATCTATTCAGGAACCTGTCCAACCAATTCTTAGTAAACATCTTTCCATCATTTGCCTTAATTGCTAAAAAAACTGCCGTATTAGTCGCTAACTTAATAACGTCTGACCGAGACATTGGAAAACCCAGTTTGGCCAAATGAATTATGTGGTCTTTCAGTTTCTCCTCATGCTGCTTTGGTATGATAGGTTGTTTCCCCATGGGACAGTCAATTTTGTCTTTTCCTTTCCTCACAAATCTTCTCAAAGAAGGCTCCGGAACCCCACATATCTTTGCCGCTTTTCGTACTGGCCACCTCTTTTTCCTGACCAAGTTAAAGGCCCTCTTCATAGACTTGTTATCGTACAAACGATAACATTTCCCCTACATAAAAAAAAATATGATGCATGTGAGTTGCAGGACATCTCTTTGTTACCGATTTGGGAATTTTAAACCAAATTTTTAATACATATTTCTTTTTGGGGGGGGGGTGGGGCAGCTTGCTTTGTGGGGGGAAGCCATTCTGTAGCTAAAAGTATGTCAGGAAGTCTTAAAATATAACTCTACCCTGTATCTACCCTTCCGCCATCCCCTACCCTCCCGAACAAACAAAAACAGCAGACTAAAAGAACAGTAATCTTTGTATAACAAACAAAATCATAAATTCTCTGTTGTGCATACTGCTTTAAAGTGAACTAAGAAATATGTAAATTTTTTCTAGCGGTAAACAGCTGATTGACGAAAGCATAGTGTAGGCCATATCACACACACACACTATACATGCCAATATGTAGCAGACGGATCGTTCCTACGGAGTAGCGGATTCATCTCGAGGTAATTTAGGATAATTTTAGAGAGTAAGATTTCCAAATGCGAAAAAAAATTGCAACAATGGGAGGAGTGTGGAAAAAGCTTCAAAATGAACCAAAATTTCATCTTCACATACCTGAAAAGTATTCATACTCGTGAAAAACCTATCTCTACTAAGGTGCAAAATGGTTAGGTTGTCTTCAGTATGGTTGCTACGGTGATAACTAGGAATATTTTGAGGTGCGTCAATTACGGGGGTGCGTCAATTACGAAGCATTCACTATATAGTCAGTATTGCGAAGTTCGCCACACTGCGAAGATCGGCCACCCTTAAGAAATACACGATTTCACCATGAAAATCTACAGGAAGAGTCAAATTTCACCAAAAAGTACGAAGCTACAGTTATTTTCTCTCCAAAATGACCCGTGTGCAAGAAATTACTTACATATTTGTCAATAAAATGACGAAGATCTATGAAGTCTGTTATAATTACTGAAAAAGCAACTGCGCCCCCAATTTTATCACCATCGCCACACTGTGGGTTGCGCGGCCGAACTTCGCAATACTCTAGCAAGAAATACCAGTTCCACAATCACGAAGAATCTTCTTGGAAAACAACGTGAAAACAGTTTGCAGGAAAGAAAGTTTGGCCGTGTATCGTACTATGACAAAATTCTCCCACCATATGAAGTATATTTTCAAATGATTTATACCAGAAGATTTAGTTTTGGGGTGTTTTAAGTCTTAAGTGGCCGAACTTCGAAGTCACCATCCTAGTGCTAGTACTATGTTATACTAAGGCCTAGGCTAGACCGAATCGCTGACGGAATGTTGCCATTGTATCCAAATAGCGCGAAATGATACGTACCGTTACTGTAGCATGTTCAGTTACAAATAGTATACAATACAGTTAGGTCAGGGATGTACAAATACACTTTGCGTTATATAACTAAGATTAAAAAGCCTCTCCTACATTTGTGTGCCCTGCACTGACACCATGTTTTCAATTACCAAGTTAGAGATCTGAAAGAAATATACTATGAAACTGAAGCAGTTATGGTAGCTATATCATACTTTTTTTCATACATGCCCTTGGACTGTTGGAGCTGACCTAAAACGAAAAAAAGGTAAAACCAGGTTAGGCTGTTGTCCTAGCACTTCTAAGCTATGCCAGTTCTGAAAACCTTCAGTTCAAGGCCATCAGTATTGATCTTAAATGATTGCACCCTGGAGAGGTTAAGTGAACATTTATCAATGTAACCATTTTGTTTTAGGTAAACTGGGGGTAAATACAGTATATAAAAATATGGAAAGAACATAATTTCTTTGCTCTGTCACTGAAATGGACTTCACAACTTGAATTAGTTATAATCAGTATCAACTTATGTTCATTGCAGAATGGATGAATCAAGAGTTGACAAATGGAAGAAAGGTTGGGAAGCCGGATGGATAGACTTTCACATGCCTAAGGTGAACCAGTAAGTAAATTATTCCTATTGCATGTGTTATTCAACATGGAACATGTGCAATATTCAGCTTGGTGAGGTAGATAGTCAAATTACATGTGTACAGGAGGAAGCCATACAAATACTGAGGGAGTGGGGGTGGGGGGTTGGCAAAATGGAAAGTAAGTCTCAAATCAGTGCTAAGTGGGTCTCAAAAGTGAAGCCAAATTCCGTGTGGTCTTACAACCCCCCCCCCCTCCCCCCAAGAAGGTAATAGCAATAAAATAAAAAAGAATTGAGAAAACAAAATCATTCTCTCTGTTTCTCCTTTAATTCTACATTTCAAAGATATGGATGACATTTACCTGAGAAAATGCTACAGCATTTAGGGGATTTACATTTCACTGAAGTTGAATTTTCTCTTTAAATCTGTTCTTTAAAATGGCTTCAAGAGAACAAGAAATATCTGCAAACACTGATGTTTTCGTCCCCAGGCTCCCCCAACGAACTTGGAATTCATACATTTCAGAGAACCGTAGTTTCTCTTTCTGACATTTGTGTTTTTGTACGTTAAAGTTGCTACAAGAGAAACAAAATATCACCAGATGCTCGTTACAAATATTTGCTCGGCCAGCTACAGTAAGTGTAGTAAGTCTCAAAACAGCTAGTCAGTCTTGAAATCACTCTGCTCCTCCTTGTGAAATGGTGATTGTACAGTAAGCTCCTGTGTTTATGAAACCGTTGCTGTTCAACGTACACTTATATGATGTTCAGAGGAATGTCCACTTTCGATTGTTTCAAGCCATTATAATCACTCTTGCTATTAGCACCTTTTAAGCATAAAAGACATGTAGCTTTCAATAGATTCTTCAAGACATGATAAATACATGTATTTTCTGTTCTGTTTCAGTTCATTAGTTAAGTACTATGGAAAGCTCACTGGGGGTAAAAAGGGTCTGAGATTCTTTATTCCTTTATGCGGTAAAACTCTGGACATGAAATGGTAAGTTATTGAGTTGGATTTATTATCTTCCAATAGACATGTATGTTACATTCCATCTTTGATAAATGTTCGGCTTCCTTCATGTCTTTATTTTGATCAACTTTTTTTATTTGAAACTGGAATACATATCTTGGCACAAAAAGGAATAATATTTGGGTTACTGAAAAATAAATTTAAACAAAAAGGGAGCAAAAATAAAGGAGATCTGAAGAAGCCATAGTTTCTTAAAGGATTGTCACTCATCACCAGTGGTAGTGCCCTATGAGTTGTGGTCATAAAACAAAATTCAAACTTATCTTTCAATATAGCCGCAGGTCCTCACAAATCATGACATATATAAATAGAACTCCAAGTGGTTTGGCAAACTGTCAATGTATATAGGGTTACACTCTCTCTAGTGAGGACAACTAATTTCTTTTTCTTGTTTGCTACCCCTGTAATTCATGTTTACAATACTCTGCAAGGGAGTGATTAATTACACAGATCTGCCTTTTATAATTGACAAATCAGCTTTAAATGCATCACCCTCCCTCCTCCTGTGGTGTGACTAAAGTGTACACACAGCCCCAAGTTAACCTACATCGCAGTGATGAGATTTCTTGGACTAATCGGGTATTACTTGTAGGGAATACCATTGGGATCACAAGGTTCCAGTCTTGATGTAAGGAGACTGGGGTCGAGAGCGGGATCCAGTTGTTTAGTTCACATGTTAGGATTGGTCTTAGATCTATAGATACTCACATTGGTTGATAGTGTGAGAACAGTGTATTACAAAGTGATTTTCCAGGTATAGCCAAATTTCTATGGAATGTATACAAGAAGTGATAGTCTATATGCATAATACCACAGGCCTACCAGACACCGTACTTTACAAGAAAAAAAAACTTGAAAACCTTGTAGGTCCTTGTTGTGACTAGCAGCATGTTACGTGATGTAATCTAAAGTAACAGTAGTGTCTTATCCACAAGATTCTGTGAAGCTACTAGCACAATGCATGTTCCTCTACTGTAAGAATCATTTGCTCTTTGTTCAAAACGGTACAGGAAACTGGTAAATAATTTGATAGCTATAAAAATTAATACACGAAGATGACACAAACTTATATACGCATGCAAAATTAGTCTGTACCAGGAAGCAATGTGCTGAAAAATTATAAGTGGAAGATTTCTAACAGTTATGACTATAGTTTAACATTAACAATTTTGAGGAAGCTGTAAATGTTGCGCAAGATCGTGATACGTGGGGGAGGTTAATCACTGAGCATGTCGGATAGACGAGACTCAACTTACTACTACTACTACTACTACTATGACTATAGTTTAACAGTGCTCTATACTTCACCTAAAGGCTCTCTGATCAGGGACAGGAGGTTGTAGGTGTAGAAGGAGTAGAGATGGCTTGCGAGCAGTTCTTCCAGGAACAGAATATGAAATATTCCATTTCTGATATTCCAGGCATTCCAGATGGTAAATTATTCACTGTAAGTATTAATTGGTTTTGAATTCCAGGGTTTGTTTTCTTTTTGATTAAGACTTTGCAAGATCCATGATTATCCAAGTAGAACAGTGATAATATTGCCTCTATTTCCCAGGGCTAAATATTTCAGTCATGATCAGCAGGTAGTGTATTGGTTGGGGTTTTAATTCATTTCTTGTGCATACATGATAACAAAATATGGTAAATTAAGACTTCCAAAGAAACATTTCTTTGCTAATGAATAGGCTAAAAGTTTGTCAAAACTTAAATTACAATTTTTCAAGTGAGATTTGCATATATTTGATTTACATATTCAGAACTTGGGAGTAAGGGGGGGGGGGTGGGGGGAGAAGACCATGTAAAGTAGTGGGGGAGGGGGAGGGGACCAAAGGACACTAGATTCTCCAGTCATGGAAAGTCTCAAACCACCACTTTTAATTAATTAGAAGGGCCCCTCTTGTGACAAAATTCTTTGCCACTCCAGCTTGATGAAAAATTATGCTTTTGGTGAAAACTTTAAACTTAGCATGTGTCCTACATTTCCCAACATTTGTGTCCTATCTGCTCCCCTCTAGTTTGAACCCACTTCCAACATCCCTGCCTGTTTAGTCACATAATACAATTAATGTGGTGATGTCCCATATGTGGGAACCTCATTTCCTTCCGGGATTATTACTGCAGGGCACTACTGGTATCTTTAACCCAAATATAATTCTGGAGGTCATTTGAAATTTGAGATCTTTTAGTAGCCATGTTTCCTGCGTGAGTTGTTCAAACCTTTGGCATGTACACTTTCCATTTATAATGACAGTTACACTTACAGTATCTTTCTGATGCCCTTCTTAGAAATCAAAATCAAGACAAAAAATTATTGGTGTCTGTAACTAACACCATGTTGTATCACAACATCATTAGTTTCACATTCAAAATATTATTTCCAGAACAGCAATCATAGCTTGGCTCGGAAAAGTGGTCATGTTATGTTCAGTATGTATGAATATGAAACCTGTAATATATAACTTAAATTTTACTTGACTGTCCTTTTTATACAGGGAGAGTCTGGCAAAATCAAATTGTACAAGTGTGATGCTTTGGCTATCACTAGGTTAGTATTAGTGAGTTTTTCATATTTTGTATATTCCTATAAAAATGAAGATAATTAACATTGATATATCCTAACGTTTATTTTGTAGAAATTGCCGGGCAGTTTCACAACTTTGGGATGTCTGAGATGCCTCAATCCTCTACTTTTTCTCAGGCAAAGGAGCAAAGTCAATAAAACATTTATATATTTTAAAGCGGGTTAACATTTAGAGGTTTGGCAGTTAACATGGTGCTCAATTTGATGACAAGTTTATTTCTTTAAAGTTATATCCAACGTTTTGTGGACGATACTATTCACCTTCAAAGACTTTGCTGTTTTTTGTTCCATCATATTTTAGCCTTTGAAGGAAACAATGAATTTTAGTATACATTAATTTAATAGCTTAACAGAGCTACAACAATAGAAAGAAGTAATCAGTGCATCACGATCCATATCAATGTAAACAAAATTGAAATTCCAATATGGATTGGACAAATGAATTATCTTCTAGCAGTAATAGAACCCATTTTTGTTTTGCCTGTGTGACAAACCCAAATTGTAGGTTATATATAGAATCATGGGTCATTGTTATTATCAACATGCAATTTACTGCAGAGATGATTAATTTTAAAACGTTTTGTAAGTAGTACAGTCACCATTGTCGGAGATCTCTTAACAGGAAAATAAAACTACCTGACAGAAATCAAATCATTGCAAGGTTGTGAAATGTTTGACTCAGTCACACATATAAATACTCCAGAAGTTAATATAGCTATCCACATTTGACCACTCTTTGTCTCAATTTCATTGTTGATCTCCAAAGTAAATACTGGATAAGAAAAATTGCCATGTGCTTAACCTGAAACCATCCATGCTAGGTCCATCCATAAGGTTAACAATCTTAATCGATTGCAGTTTATGATTTTGTGGTAATCTATAAATGCCTTTGATTATCATTATCACCATCGACATCATTATTTAATATGTAATAAGGTAGTTATGCTTCCTTACAAGACCTTTCATGTATTAATGTTGGTTTACTTGTCAACTTTATTTCTACACAGTGCATTAGTTGGCAAGTTTGATGCTATTTGGGACAGGGGCTCTTTGGTTGCTATGGACCCTCCAGACAGAGCTGGGTAAGTTGTATTATGATTGGTGGTTAAATAGACATGTTAGTCACATGCTACATTCAATTTGTGGATGTGTGGGGAGGGTGGTAGGGGCGGGGAGTTGTCTAGTCCTGCTACGTTATCTGTGACAAGTGCTATATAGTGTGCACATCCTTGTTCCCCTTGTTGGGGCACAAATAGCCTGAATTTGAAACAAAAGATGAACTTGAAAGTGTGTTGCATCCAGTGGTATTGCGTTCATTGGGTGAAGTAAGTAGTTGCCTCATTTGAAGTGAAAAGTCGCTCAGAATTAAGAATATTTCAGAGTGATTTTACTCAATAGACTCATGGAATATGTTTGGTTTGAATATGCCAATCTACATGTATTACAAATATAATGCTCATGAGGACAGGTGTAAGTACGATTCCGATTATGAGTAGAGATATGAGTACAGTTTCCATGGTTACGAGCAGGAGTGTACTCTTGCACACTAGTATCTCTGCTAGATCTTCAAATTTCTGCAAGTGCCAATGCAAATCCACACGGGTGAGAACGATTACAGGTAACTATATACTAGAACAGGAGTACAGGCCCACTACATGGAACTGACTGAATTTAAGAGACACTGCATTGTTGATAATCTACCAGAGTGTAACAATGTATATAGGGAGAAACCAATACCAATAAAGTTCAACTACCAGAACAAAAATTGTACTTGGTGCAAGAAAACCATTACTGAAAGAACATTTCCATGTCCCTTTATAGCAGACATAGTTATTTACCCATGCCAAGTTGTCAGGTGTAGGCTATGTGGCTATGATGTTAGTGTGTATTATGTGGCTAAGATGGTAGTGTGTATGTAGCTATGATGGTAGGCTGTATGTTGCAGATCCCTGGTGAGTTTTTACTGTTTTATATCATAATGGATGTATATTGCAGTATTGTATAGATTAACTAAATGAATCTGCAAGTCATGCAATAGATAGTGAATCAGTAAGATGACCTGCCTAGTTGATTATTCACCAATTTGTAAACAATGTATAGAGAGAAAACAATTACCCTCTGTTTGGATAATAATAACTCTCTTTGGTTTCAAATAATTTGTTTTGATAAGGTTGACTATTGATATCATTTCTGGTATATTTGGATGCTACAGTACAAACAGCAATGAGGTCAAAGGTCTTAATTCTTGGATAAGCATCTGTTACACAAAGATGTACAGTGTTAAGTATTAGGCGGGTAAGCAATCAATTAGAAAATCAGTATGTTGCTAAATTTGGCTATGAAGTGATGAAATATCATTAAATATCATTGTGAGAAATTTGAAAGAGAGATTAAAACATTCCTCTTAGATTTAAAAATGATTGAAACTTGTCTATACTGGATAACACCTTAAATTACTAGCTAGTTAAAGGCGCAACATCTGCATGTTTGTAACCACATCAATCTCTTAGTTAGCCAAATGTGAGTGGACAGCCTGCAGTTGATAAATTCAAATTTTTCAGTTATTATTATGATACTGTCATTCTAATGTTGGGGCGTTGTGGTCAAGTGGTTAAGGCAGTGGACTGGGGATCTAAGGATAACAGGTTTGAGCCCCGGCCAGATCATTGCGTTGTGTCCTTGGGCAAGGCACTTTATCTCCATTGCCTCTCTTCACCCAGGTGTATAAATGGGGACTTGCGAGGTAACTTGTAAATATAGTTTCGTGCGCCGGTTTGTGGCTGCACACTATGGGAAGTCCCCCTAGGGACACGTGGTTGTGGTGCACTGTGGTGCCCCAGGAGAGATTGATTGATTCGCGCACACTTTGGTGTGTAGGTGTGACAAATTACCAATGACCAAGGCTAAGTTGTCAAAGCACTACGATCTCGATGTAGCCTAATAAGTGCCTAATATGTAATGTAATGTAATAAACTAATCTTGTAGATCTGCTGTGTGTGAGATGCTCTGTTGCACAATTCTATGTCTTTTATTTTCAGATATATCAAAATGTTGAAGGATGTTTCCAAACCAGGGACCAACATTCTAGCAGAGATTTACGAATATGACTGGGACCAGAGGATTAAACAACGTAAGTTGGAGTTTGTATTTATTATATTACATTTGTAAGTAGATTTAAATTATTTGGTCAATTTAGATCTTTTTATTTGAGCTCTATTCAATTATAGGGACATAAAAACCTCATGACTTTTTCCAAATGAAACACTTTCTCATGGTAGGGTCATATCTTGTCAAATCACTGATGGCTGTTGCTGGACCCCCTCCAAAAATGACTACCACCCTCATTGCATGATTATTGTGCCATGTAATAAGCATATTCTGAAAATTTCACTTGCATTGCTTTCAAATTGGCTGAATTATTTTACTTTGAAATGTTGCAGTTTGTCAGCACCGTGGCATTTTCTTGATTTTTTAGGTCTGATTTATTAGCAATTAAACATTCTATTACCTTCCTATTACAGTAACCCATAGAATGGTTAATAGAAACAATGGGCTATAAAAGCATTGTCTTGTGGAGTAAGGTCAACTTAATAATACCCAAATATTAAATTTTGGTATTTTTTGCTAAAAAAGTGTTATTTCTAGTGATAAATTGCAAAAATAGTCAGCATTGAATTATTATCTCACCATCCTCTCTTGATTACTCTTTCGGTAAATTGTATCTGTTATTATCATACTGATTGATTTGTCTACAGTTTAATATCAAAGAAAATTTGATAGGTTGATTAACTACGTACTGTATTTTTCAAACTATTTTCCATTTTGTTGGGGATTCAATGTAAACTTCCCACAATGCATCTCTCCAATAGCCTTTGAAACTTTTGACACAATCTTTTGGTTGATTAAAGTTTTCAAGTTATTTTGGATTCAGTAGATTTCATACATATTGTGTTTTTATATATTTTGTCTTATTTTCATGGTTTACAGATGCCCCATATCCATTTTTCCGGCAGGATGTCGATGATATCTTTGGTGAGCATTCCATCATTTTTCATGGTATCAGACTAAGTAGCTAAGGTCTGAATTTTGTATCTGAGGATTTTACCAGGATTTGACTTGACTTTTATGCCAAGAATCATGCACAACAATATAATCCGTATCAAATATGCACATTTGGTATGCCAGTCATAGAATTTGGATAATTAATGAAAGTTAGAACAAAAGCATGTGAAAATTATTATGGTAGACCAAAAAAACAGTCAACCTAAAGAAAAAAGCTAAGAAATTCTTCCTTAAATTTGGTCACAAAAAAGACCTGAAGTAACAAATGAAAGATGCCAGAATTCTAGGAATGAGAAGATATTTGCAGATTTTTTTTTTTCGTTATACGGATAATGGCATTAACCTTCCATGTCAGTGGAAAATAGGAATCATATCCCACACTTCATTGATCATTTTTTATGTTGGCTTTAAAAGAATTTCCTTCGAAGGAACTGAATAGATTTCAAAGTTTGTAAAACATATGAGTGTTTCAAGTTCAGTCTTATTTTCAGGACCCACAAGATTTACACCTTGAGCACTGCTTTCTTCAAAGGCATGTTATGGGACGGTCTTGTATTATCTCAGTTGTCCTGGTCCTTCTCAAAATGCAAAGATGTGTAGCAGTTGTTGTAACAAGATATGATATTATTTTATGAGAGACCGAGTCTCCAAAACTGCTATGCAGAATTTGAACACTTCATTATTTCATGATTATCACCACATGTACTTACATCAATGCACTTTATCAGCCAAGGAACAACAAACTCAAGTCTCAATGTTTTGACATGTTTTGGATAGGTTTTCCCAATATTAGTATTTATTGTGTTCCATTACAACACTCGTGTAGATAATTTAGATGTAAAAACGAGATATGCTACCGTTTGCAAAGCTTGAATATTTGACAGTGGTGTGTCCTCTACACAGCTGCATATGGTATGTTGATATGTGCTTTGTAGCTGTATAATCCTATAGTCATTGCTGATGTCATCAATTTGACCTTGAAGGGGGCATTTTAATTAAATGAACTGGGATGTATACAGGTATAATTAAAACCAGAAAAAGTCAGTGTTTTATCATGCATATAGGTGATTACACTTTTTTATTTATAACTTTTGGAAAAGTGTGTCTTATATATTTGGTCAAATTTCTCATGCTCAAATCTTAACAAGAGGTTCGTTGAGAATTTGCATCATTCAAATGCTCTGGTCTTTTGTCTTCTTAAACAGCGAGCTGGGCCGATGTTTCAGAGGAGGAGAGATACGACAAAATAGATGAAAAGTCCGTATTCAGAGAGTGGGGTCTGACGTGGATGACTAATATTGTCTATATTATGAAAAGCAAGGTTTAAAGGTTCCAATTAATATTTTTCCAATCTTTTAGAGGGAATTCATATATATTCAATATCATGATATTTTGCCTTAATTGAAACACTCATATACATTCACACTTATATACATTATTAAATGTAACAATTAAGAATAAAAGGATCATATAATTTTATATCAATCATGGTCAGTATTCATTCATACTCTTAGTAATCAGTCACTATGTCAAGAGCAGGATGCTGTTGGAGGCTGCAGCATCTTGCAGCCAGGCTGCGTGTAACTTCATGCAATGGGCGATGCTGGTCTACCGATGTAATCACTACTGTTTGATACTCAGCCTTACTGCAGGGGTATTGCAGCTGCTGCAGCTTTTCCTATTTCACAGTGTCTATGAATGATGGAGAATAAAAGGCAATGAAGACTCCCCTCAAACCGCGTGCGACCATCTGAAAAAGTTAACTTTCTGTTGCTTGCAAATGACGTTTTGTTTGTGTCGCTACAAAATGCAGACAGTAATGAAATGTGATACCTTGTTATCTTTAGCTGGGACCTGAGATGTCCTTCACTGTATCGTTTATACACTGTGCTGTGGATATTGACCGCAGCTGTATGTACTGACTATACACTAGTGTCAGCTGTGTGTGTATTTTCTGGGATCAATGGTGGTGTCTAAAACTTCTGTTACACCTCATTCCAAACTAGGTCAGATTACCGCCATTAGACTTACTTTTTTGGGCGAGTCTTCACACCCTTTAAATGGACAATGTTTGTTTAGTAGAGCATAATGGCTAGGTATTATAAAATACCAAGTAACTCATATTGTTGTCTTGACCATTAAAAGTTCAAGAAGCAAGTCCTGTCCTTGATTTCTTTATGAAATGAAGAATATGTTACGGTTAATGTTTTCAGTTCAAAGAACTTCCATTACTCAATACAACAGTGGTTTTGTTGTAAACTGGGTTTAAATATATTTTATGGAGCATATTGCCTAAGTTTAAAGCATGGAGGTATTTCATACATACAATTTTTGAATCTCAGGTACAGGAGTTGGCTGAATTGGTTTTTTCGTGTGATAATGGGACATATTTGATGCCAGTACAAAGGTATGCCATGCAGTCAACTGATTGATGGGATGTCAGTGTAAAAGAAATCTTCTGGAGCAGAATACCAAAGCCAAGATTGTAGTCTGCATGTCAATTGATTGGTTGAGTGGTATTACCACATTCATGTGAAGTATCAATATCAACATGAAAACTAGTGGGTATCATACTGTAAGGGTGAAACTTGCCTGACCTAACACTGCCATTATCTTTCATAATCTGGTTTACAGTCTCGATTTAAGGGATTTATGGTTAAGAGTGGATCATGTTTTCTTTTAGATAAGTAACAGTAAATCAACATTATATCTTATACAACTCATAAATTGGTCTTATTTCAGTCCAGTACTTTTTTTATTTTTTATATTACCCTCAGGGAATCTGAACTTAGCTGCTTTCTACCTCAGCAAGTATGATGACATAAGTATTTATCAAGTGACAAATGAATACAATCATACGTGTGAACTTTTACATGTAAATACTTTTACAGATTGAGTCCAAATAAGCCAAAGAAGTCACATAAGTTTCCACCTTATTGTGCGTGAACGTAGTTGTCTCTATGGTTACATCTAAATGTTCCGACGTCTGTATGTTTTGATGTCTGTATGTTCCGACAAAAAGAAATAATTCAGAACATAGGGATGTCATCGTTTCTATGCACCTAAATGTTTAAATATCATTGCAGAACTTTGTGGGACTGTTAGATGAAAATGTGTGACCACCCCTAGTTTTGCTTATCTTTGGATAGGTGGAATCGAAACAACTAGCATTGCATTCCAAAGTGTTACATTGTTTTTCAAAATTGCCTAAATATTTGAGATACGTCTTTGTGTATAAGCCATACCATGCTTGTAATGCCATTCCCCATACCCTCCCCTGCCTCCCTGTTCGCTTCCATCTTTGGGGTTACAAGTTTGCTAATTGTGTATACTTACAGGCATGTACAACAGATGAGAAGCCATCCTGAGTAGCTGTAACTGTATCGGGTAGAGCTTCCAGTAAGAAATTGACTTTTAGTTGATCATGGAATCTCCTTACTACACCAAATTTAGCCTTAAAACGTTTGGGCAGCATTTGTTGCAATATTACTAAAAAACCTCGTCTTCATATGTTAATTCACATTAGTAAATCCTTTTAATGTCAGAATGCAATATTTCATAAATGATACTTAATCTACATTAAAGAAAAACTGACCATCATTCTGGACATAGTAAATCCTTTTAAAGGACATAGTAAATCCTTTTAATGTCAAAATGCAATATTTCATAAATGATACTTAATCTGCATTGACAAAAGACTGACCATCATTCTGGACATATTTTTACTCGTATTTGAAACTACTGATTTAGTAAATTTTATTGTATAACTCAATGTTTTTTCTGGCAGTTTTAATAGTTAAGAGACCTTAATGTTTTATTTTTAATGTTTAATCTTAGTCTATACTTTGTAGGTATATGAAGATTGTCTATGTAGGTGCCTTGAAATATATTAACTTTCAGCAATGGAAGTGCAAAGCATGATCACCTTTCCTCTCATTTTCTACACACTGTGGTCGGTAAGATGCTTTATTCTATTTGTTTTCTTTCCTATATCGAGGAATATTTGAGGTTGGGCCAACGATCATCTGTATATATTTCCGGTAAATAAGTAAATCATCTAATCCATGAAAATATACTATGACATGGTTTACTTTGCTTCAGCTCACATTCATGAATCTATTTCAAGGATGACTTCAATATCTAAGACAGAACGACTGATTTAAATTTATCCCCTACATTTGAAATCCTGTGCACGCTCATGCTCTAACCTCCTCGTTAGCAGACCAACAGAATATGAAGCATAGCCTTATTCCCTAATAAGTTAGCAGAATTAGCAACGAGGGCAATAACGGTCCAAAGGAAAGTTTTTCCGCATGCAGTTATTTCAAATTATTTTTTCTGTTGCACATGTTTGTCAATTTCCTAGAACGGTAGCCTGCCTTTATTGACCAATCCCGCCCTGTCAATTCCCCATCTTGGCATTGAGTCTTCAGGTTCCGAATGAATTCTTTGAGAGATGAAAATGATCAAAGGCTTAGTTTGTCACATAGTGTTATTTATACAAATCGGGAAAGCTGTACAGTAGTTTATAAACTAGTGAAACTTTTACAGAAACGAGGGCGGTAATTCACAATTAAATCTAGCACAGTTATGATCTAAACATATGGATGAAGATGCGGCTGGAATGTTCAGCTGAGGTCGCTAGTATAGCTTCAGATTGGTAGTAAATTGATCGTGACATCAGCGTAACAGTAAATGTCTTATTTCAGTGTATTTCTTTTTGCCTCGAACTTTCAAGACTTTGCATTGAGAAAAAATCAAGATGGTTTGTAGTTATCAGTGTTATCTTAGCTTTTGCATATCTCTCATTACTTCAGACGATGTTTTTATTGCTATCCCTACTTCATTGCATCATATTCCAAAGTGGTTGTACACGGGTACTAGTTCCGCGAATAAAAACTTCATTCTAGATACCTAGGAACAGTAACAGTGTTACACACTCTAGAATAGCCTGTAGGCCTAATCATGGGTATTTCTACGTACATCCTAGACTATAGGCCTATAATGATAACTTCCAGGACTATATCTTTATGCCTACATCAGTTCTTGTTATTAAAACTGTTTTACTGTTCCTCATCCTACACTCCTGTACCAATATTGCTAGACTAGGGCCTACTGTATCATTGTGTGTTACCCGGGCTACCAAACCCAGCCTTCACAAATACTGATTCTGTGGATGGCAAAGAAAAATAGACTTAAGAAGTTACATAATTAATTTATGTAACAACTGTATGTGTCTGTCACATTTCACCCCAGGCTGTAACATAACCAATTCAGAGTATACAATTTTAGGCCTAACTTTAGAATCCATACCATATGAATGGGAAAGCTTACTTCAAATCGGCAGAATAACAACTGTATAATCTGGCTGAACGTGTGTGCTCGCATCGGCTTGGTTTCCGTCTCCCAAATCAAAAGAATAACAGTCAGTGAATAGGTGTGTCACATGAATGATTCTCTTTTAGCCTGTTAGGTAGTCGAATGGTACGGATTGTAAATAAGTAACCAATTTTATCCCAGAAGATGATGCAAAATTCATTGGAACGTTTGCTTCACAGCAAACTAGAAAATGTTGTGGAAAATTCAGAATTCATTGGAATGTTTGCTTGAAGGAAAATAGAAAATGTATCGACCAATTTTGGAAAATTTCACACAGTAATTGCACACTTACTAGCCTACTGTGCATCATATATAGAGACCTATTACAGTATAGTAATTTGTAACCTACATTGCTTGGGATGGACAAGAGTAGATCTAGGGTAATGTGGCCAGATTTCAGTTTTTACCTGTTTGCCCTGCCATCCCTAGAAACAGCATGAATAGCTGTGGTTGTTTACATTAACAAACATTAAGCCAAACAAGATCAGATCATTCAATAACTTCATAACCAAGCTGTAATTCACATTGAAAACATACCATTGCACTTAAATAACAAGACTTCCAACAGCAACCTTTTTTTCTGGCATTGTATTTTTAATCATGCCAAATGTTTGTTTCTGAAAGAGGTGTTCTACAATGGGACTTTTGACTATCACCATGGCATTTGAACTACCAACACTATGAGAGGCCCTCAAAATGCTATCCCTCCCTTTAAACATACAACATGTGGGGATCTAAATCATGATGTCATCATGATGGGGTCAACATCAATATATCCCCAGTTTACCTGGGAAGAAAAGGTCACCTTTGTCTAAGGGTGTTGAGGTAATAAACAATTTTGTCAATTTTATGGATTATGTCAACCACCCCCCCACCCATCCCCACCATCATCACTCTCCAATTCACTGAGTCTGCACTTTTAGCTTGTTTATGTCATCTCCATTTATGTACCAGAAGGATAAGGAAATGCATCATGGAAGCTCTGTGGAATAGCATAAATTACTCTTCAGCTGGCTAACTATTCAACTGGCTGACGGTTAAATGGAAAACAGGGTTTGATTGCTTAATAATATTTATAAGTCTTGCTGCACAGAATATTTTCAGATTACTCTAAATGAGTTTGGCAAATGTAACTAAACAATCAAACACAAAGACACAAACGGTGAAGGTGGTTTAATGGTTATTGAAATATATATTTTTAAAGTAATACAGATTGGTATTTTCTAACAACTTCAAAGTCACATTTTATACTAGTTTCTTTCTTTTGACAGTTTGGATACAACATGTTTCGAGGACCTTTCCCACAGAGGTTTAAGACTCAGTATAGATGCTACTCTGTGAGTATGCTCTCTGTGCCAAGAGCAGACCTGGAGAGCGGTGGCAAGAGTGAGTATATATTGTTGTCCACAATTGACAGTTTTTTTTCCAACATGAAATAAGTATTTTCCAAGCTTGCTAATGTAAGTAAAACAATAGGTTCTTGCATAGTTCATTCAAGTCCTGAAGATGTTTGCTATGTACAGTAAAGCATCAAGAAAAGTTGTCATACGTACAGTAATGTACAGTAGCAATGGTACAGTATACTGTATGAACACAGTGGATATGGTGCAGTGTATGTACACAGTAGTTAATGTTACAGTGTGCATACAAAGTAGCAATGGTACATTGTACGCACAGGAGCAATGGTACAGTTTATGCACTGTAGCTATGGTACAGTGTACAAACACAGCAGCAGTGGTACAGTATACCTAAACAGTAACAATGAAAAGTGTACACGTGTACAGTAGCAATGATACAGTATACACACAGTAGCAAGGGTACAGTATGCAAACAGTGGCGATGGTACATGTAAAAAGCTAATATGATAACACTTACAGGAGGCAAGAATTATGTGATGCCATTAAAGATTGCTGGTGTAAAGGTTTCTAGACCTTGTTTGAATGTACACCTCATCGGTTAAGTACTGTATATTATAATTTTCTGCCCTACTTTTAAATGCACAATTACTGTAGGCCCAGCCTCTGTACTTCTAAAGTAAGAGTTTTGTATAAAGCCAAACATGTTAATTCTGATGTTGTTTTATTGAAAGTTGTAGACTAGATCTGTAGGGATAGTACACAAGTTACAATAAATTAATGCCTTGCATGGTTTAGATCTTGTGACCAGAAAACTGCCCTTCAATATATATATTCAAAATTACATTGTTGAGAGTGAGCCGATGTATGAAGAATGTTACCAGGCCATTTATCAAATATCAAACTGTTTTATATTGTGTGTTTGTCATTGTGTTTTAGTCTTGCCTAGTTTTTTTTCATGTGTGTGTGTCTTTCTCCTAAGTCAGTGTTTGGCATGCATTTGTTATCCTACGAAATGTGGTTGTCATATTTTACATTTGTATCTATCTTTATCTCTCTCTCTCTTCGTTTCTTAGTTATCATGCCACCATCAGCTCTAGACACTTTAGGTAAGTTTTCAGACGTTACGATTAATGTAGGAATATAAAATAAGACCCAGTCCCAGTATTCAGCACAAAGGCTTACTGCGAGAATATTTAAGTGAGTCATTCTAACAGTGATCCTAAACTCTCTGGAGTATTGCTGTAGTTTGCAGACATATGGTACAAATAATCTTTGCAGTCTTGTATCTTTAAGTTTTTTGTTCTACTATGCTGTAATTTTGTACTCATTTTGTTTCTCGTAAAGCCCATTGAGACCGTCGGTATAATGCGCTATATGAATAAGTATTAAAATTATTATTATGATTATTATTAGTCACTGATAAGAAAGTGAGAAATTGTCTACGGTATTGGCTTCATTTTTCTGTAGAAAAACTTAGCATTGAATACCCGATGCTGTTCAAATTATCCTCCAAGAAGAATGCAGAGAAAGTGACACATTGTGGAGTTTTGGAGTTTGTAGCAGATGAAGGAAAGATTCACATTCCTTACTGGGTGAGCTATCATTTTGCGTTCTTTCAGACATCTCAAATGATATGTTTGTAAGATTGGATTTTAGTGTTTCGTAGTTGGCTAGTGATCACTGTTTCAAAGTACTGCATTAGCAAACATTTTGCCAGGAAATTCAGCAAGGTTTCTCCAATCTTGGAATAGTGATTAATCATAACTGAGCTAAAAGTTGATAGTAGTAACCAACATATCGGAGTATGTTTTAGAAATTATTCATATTGTTGTCGTATTAAGAAATCATTTGTGATTATGGCCTTCTCAAATATCAGATGTGTGCATCAACTGAACTAATTTTAATTCCTCTTATAATTTTGAAATCCTGGCTATACCCAACACTCTGTTCTGATTAATTGATGTAAAACTGATTGCCCTTTGATTAATACTTATTTTACTCTTCTTCTCAGATGATGCAGAATTTACTTCTGGAGGAAGGTGATCTGATAGAAATTGAGAGTGCAAGTCTGCCAGTAGCGACCTACTCAAAATTTCAACCGCAAAATGTGGATTTTCTGGACATCTCAAATCCAAAGGCTGTGTATCCTTTCAAGTCATTCCTGTTAAGAAAAAAAGAGAATTTTCTATCAAAACAGTAGACTATCCTTTCTGTGAATTGCCAATTTATAATTCAAATCGGGCATTGAATGATGACACTGTCATTAAACAAAGTCTAAAAAGAAAAATTCTTTCGTTTTGCTGGATATTTTCAGATGTAAAAATATATTTAAATTGGTATCATTCATGTTATGTGTCCTTGACTTCTTTCCATTACAGTCTGGAAAATGTTTTAAGGAGCTTTGCATGTCTGACAAACGGAGACCTGATTGCAATAAAGTACAATAAAAAGGTTGGTGGGTTCATTGTAATGACATGTTTGTGATGGTCACTTTATGGCTTGAATGACCAAGTATTATGCTGCACTTCTAAAAGTAAAGATTTAAATTCGCCAGCAAAACTGCACTAAAAACATACATTTGACCTTAGATCATGTGAGCTTTTGACCTCAGTTACCATGGCAACTACGTATTTTTTTTGTCATTATTTTCCCCCTTTCCCACTATTTGTCTATTTTTTTATGGAGGAGGGAGGAGGGGGGGTGGGGAGGGGGTGGGGAGGGTCTTGCCAATGCTTTCTATCCTGCTTTGAATTTGGAATTAGGGAATTTATTTCAAATTTTAGCTCTTGATAGAACTAGCTAGTTAACTTGATTTAGATATCAGGTTATAGGTGTAATGAGATGGGATAATAAAATGTTAATTTGGTCTTGAAACAGAATGGATTTGAAAATAAGAAATCCTTCCACTGATTTGCTTGCTTGTTGTATTAAAGAAGGCTTCGCTATCTGTTTTATGAAAATCTAAAGGATACAAATTAGTTATGATTGGCAGATTTAAAATTACCTTAATTCTTTCTTTCATTTAATCCTTAGGTTTATGAACTGTTAGTTTTAGAGACAAAACCCAGCAATGCGGTGTCCATTATTGAGTGTGATATGAGTGTAAGTACTCTCTTTCAGAGATTCTTCAAATCTGTCATTTCACCAAGAATTCTGTTCAATACTTCTAGTTCATTTTAAAACAAATTTAAGCATAGATAAAGTAAAGCTAGGAAGACAATGATAAGTTGTTTCAAAGTAACCAAATAAACATTTGCTTATAAAAGACATAAGGCAAATTTGATGACAGGTTTTGCGTAAATGTCTTAGAAGAGTAATGATGGAGTTTTGACATAGCGGAAAGAATATCAGCTATGAACAATATTAAGACACAACCTCTTAACAATTGTCTCTTGTTCGAATGTTTTCTTCGGACAATCTGATCTTAAGTTGGGCAGACACTGTACACCAAACTAAATATTGAGGAAAATTTATTGCAGGGTAACATCTCTCACAGTAAATTAAATCAAAATATTTCCAAAGTTTCTTGCATTTGATGTCACAGCACAGATGTTTTAGATGTAGTATGTTAATATATCGAAAGAAGACAAACACAAGCATACGACATAAAAGAGATATCCTAGGACTAGGAAATTTCCATTCCTAGGCCTGGTCAATTTACAAACAAGAATCATTGCAGAAGTTGTGTTTGTTCTTAAATGTAAATTCTAATTACTAGCCAGTTGCACTAAACTCACTGCACTTGTTTCAGTGATCTCACTGTCAGATTGGGGTTTAATCCTCAGCTGATTGCAGTAAAAATTGGATAATTTATTCTGTTTTGCCTTTTCTTGTATTAGGTCGAGTTTGCACCTCCTGTCGGTTACGTTGAGCCGCAAAAACCTAAAGTTAACCATCATGACCAAGAAGTGAGTATTTCTTCTAGAGAGAGTTTTATAATAGATGGTTGTTTTAGCCAAGGGCGTAGGAACCAGGGGGGCTGGGGGGCGCCAGCCCCCCCAGTGAAAATTGTGGAGGGGCGGAAGTATTATTCCGCCCCCCCCCCACTTCGCAAGTCAGAAAACCCCTTTTTCATTTCCAAATGAGAAAAAAAATCTCATTTGGAGCACCAAATTGCATCTAAGGCCAGGTGAAAATACAAAATTAAGTTTACAAAATGGAGTGGGTGTTGAAGTGTGCTTTATTGCACCAAATTGCATTTGAGGCCACCTGGAAATGCATAAATTTCACCCCCTCCCCTTAGACTCCTCCCCCCAGACCGTCCATCAGTCTTCAGCCCCCCCCCCCCACTCAAAAGTACCTTCCTATGCCACTGGTTTTAGCTCTTGTACACACACACACCAGTTAATATCAAAATGTCACAAGTGAAACTGCTCAGTTATTTGGATGGTGTCAGCTGGATTCCCATTGCTGACACCATTACATTAACTTAAAAGACAGATTATGGTGGAGTGAAATATATCAGTAATACAAAGTGAAGGTATAAATGAGAATATACCACATTAATGTGAGTGTTAGTTGAGAAGGCTTAGATCATATACCCCCAAACATTAAGAGGGGATGTTACCATGACATAAGTTTCTCGGTCAGGGGGATTTGCCAAAGTTTAATAGAATTATTTATATTTCACCAAGTATAGATCATATTTTCAAATCTAATTTAATCTAAAAAGTTTGAGCCATTGGATTCTCATTTTGGGTTTAAAGTTAGATGAATACAAGTGCAACAATCCAGCCATCGAGAGGTCACCAAACTGATCTTTTGTCGTGATTTGTGATTCAAATGGTCAACCATTTTTTTATGATCAGATACTCTATCTTAAAGTAGTCATACTTACTTTGGGCATAAAATTTGATTCAGTTACTAAAGCATGCTTTTACTTGATTGCCAAATCCTGCTTTGGGTTGGTAGTCCATGTTACTGTTGTCCCTGTACTAAACAACAAATGGCCTGGATTCGAATTAAAATTGGCAGAATCACAGTTTCTTAAGCACAAGAATGACACCTAAGTAGCTAACTCATTAAAAGAAAATTACAATACATGAGACTGATTAGTTCTTTAATTGATAAATATATTTTAATTTAATTTTTTATTTTTAAATCCAGGATATGCAGGTTGATGGGCAAGATCATGCGAAGGAATTTGTTGAACAGAACACATTTATGGTTAGTGTGACGTGTAGGGTTGGGCGATATTTGCTTTTTAATGTCACGATAAATAGTTCAAAAATTATCGCGATATTTCGATAATTACGATAATTTTTTCTTGTTGTTTTTAGTGTGTTCGCGAACACACTAAAAACAACTGCTGATTTCCTACCGGTGTTTTCGCGCAGCAAACACACCGGGCATAATGGTGTGGGGTTCAGGGCCCGCCTTAGAGACACGTTGGGGTCAAGGGGTGGAACCCCTTGTAGGGGTCCAGGGGCGAAGGCCCCCGGAAAAGTTAAGTATTTTTTTCGTGTCTGGCGATAAAAAATTCGCAATTGAGGATTCAAAATACTGACTAACTTTATGAATTTAAATTGTCACGAAACTGATGAAAGTTTTAAAATGACAAGTTAGAGTAGCTATATTATGTGATAAAATGAAAAGAGAATTAATCTGTCTTACAATCTTTATAGAGTTTAACTTACAAAACTGTCGATATTATGAAACAAACTACGTGCGGCAAAGCCCCGTTTCTAGACTGCCTAACAATCAGTTTACAACTGCAGTGTTTAACCGTACTTAAATATCACGGTAGGCTACAATGTGCTTCAAATTTTCTCAGGTACCTTGCAAAACCACCCCCCTGTCTAACACCTGTTTGTTAACAATTTTTGGCACGGTTCCAAAAAACTTTTCATGGAGTAAACTTTTTTGGCTCCACTCTAGAATTAATTAGGTCAGTCAGTAAAGGATCCGTAAAGTTTTGCGAAATATTATCTTAGACGTTCAAGGAAAGTAGGTAAATATCCCCGTAACATTAAGGTAAGTAAAACACACCTCAAGCCAACCGACTCCTCCGCATGAACAAAACAATCTATTCCCCATGATACACGAAGCACAGTCTATACCATACAGACATACTGAAGCACGATATCAAGGCCCCGAAAGCTACAGTATGGCCATCTTTATGAAAGTAAACCTTGTAATTCCATGTTTTAGGCCACCAGGCGTGATTAACTTAATGCTAAGTATTGTTTCCATGTCCTTGTAGAAATCATCAACTTCGCAAAATACAATTAGTTGTGTTTTTGTTGTTACGTCATGAGATCCGTAACCGACGAAGTGGTTAGGCTATTTACTATACACTTAACTATGGTAGGATATTATTATTATTATTTTTTTTGTGTGGAAATTCTAGAAAATACTTTCTTTCTCCCGCTTTACACCAGATGTGGTCTTCTGGTTTATTCATAAATGGGTGTACTAGAGCCTTGTTTACATGACACTTGTTGCATTTAGCACGATATGCCAGTTTCGCATGAATTTTTCGAAAGTATTTTGCTCGATCTTTCGTAAAATTAGAAAGGTATACCAACTTACTGTTCGTACACAATTGGTTATTTCTCTACTGATTTTCAGAGTTTTGTTCTCTATACAGTCAATGTTGTAAAGAACGGGTTTTTACGAAGTTCAAAAGTCAGTAAATGAAGTTGATAAAATATTTCTTTTCAACTTTCTTAACCATGGAATGCTAGAATAACATTTACACATAAAACAGAGAATTTTTTTTCTACATCTATTTCAAATTTCTTTCACAAGAAATTATCGTCATTTGTTCAATCCTCAAAAAATATCGTCTTGAAAAAAAATTATCGCGATAATAATAATTTTCGATATATCGCCCAACCCTAGTGACGTGTAATATGTATTGCAAAGAGTCACAAACTGAGGTTATCAGGACGAGGACGAAAGCTATGCCTGGATTGATTTACTCAGTTTATGTCACTATGTAATCACAAACAGTTTTATGAACATATGTTTATACCATACATGAATCCAAAATTGCTGATAACTTTATTTTAATGGAAAAGTCGGCTAAAATTTTCCAGTCAGTTTTTCATTTATTAATTTTTAAAGGTTTTTTAAAAATTAGTTTTAAGTTCGCTGAAACCTTGTGAACATATGAGCATATCAATCAAGTTTTTGTATCACTACCAGAATCTGCTTGTTGGTTGCTTCATGGTGAACCAAAGGAGGCTATTTGTTTACTTCATGGTGAACCCAGTGAGGCTTGTTGGTTTCCTTCGTGGTGGACCCAGGGAGGCTTGCTGTGGTTAGCTTCATGGTGAACCCAGGGTGGTTTGTTAGTTTCCTTCGTGGTGAACCCAGGGAGGCTTGTTGGTTTACTTCATGGTGAACCCAGGGAGGCTTGCTGTGGTTAGCTTCATGGTGAACCCAGGGAGGTTTGTTAATTTACTTCATGGTGAACCCAGCGAGGCTTGTTGGTTTACTTCATGGTGAACCCAGGGAGGCTTGTTTGTTTCCTTCATGGTGAACCCAGCAAGGATTGTTGGTTCCTTCATGGTGAATCCAGGGAGGCTTGTTGGTTCCTTCATGGTGAACCAAGGGAGGCTTGTTGGTTTACTTCATGGTGGACCCATATTGTTACAGTAGCAGTGTAATCAATAATTTACTTGATATCGCATCACAAAATGCTATACAATATGGGTGGCCAAATTGCTATACAAATGCACAGCTGTATAGCAGTTTTCTCCATAGGAACCATAGTACTTTACAAGAGACACACTTCTCAAAATGTTAGCGCTAAAATAATTCCCTCATATGATCAGACAAAAGCCTTGTAGTCACATGTACTTTATAATTCTACGCAGGCCTTTACAGGAGAGGGAAGACGCCTAGACGGAAAGACGAAGAACACAAAGTCAGAACCAGTTCCCCTGGAGCCTTTAATCTATAAAAGGTGTGTCATGTGGTTTTACTCTTTAATTCTCTGTTTTGGATCAAACGTTTTACTGCTAAAGGGATTTTGAATTATAAAATACCCAGGAGTTGTGACAGGTAACTCATATCGAAGAATTTAATCCTGTCCTTGGGCTGTTTATAGAACCACTCTGGAAATGGTATTTAGGAAAGTTTTTAGGGGATTTTATCACATTTATTTTTCTTTTGGTTATTCATTACATTATAAGGAATATTAAAAGCTATCATTTGCCTTGAGTTACACGTTTTGAACCTGTGTTACTGAATCCTATTTAAGTTTGTTGAGTTTTCTTTTCTTTTGCAGAGGTGTCCCCAACTATGATTATAAAAGAGGTACCCTGACATTTATTAGGTCGGTGAAACCATCCACAATGAACACAGCTGAGGAGGTGGGTATCTTGTAAATAATTGGCAAGATTGTTAAATTGTTGTTTATTAGGTTGGCACAACCATCCATGACTAACTCAGCTGAAGAGGTGGGTATCTTGTATACTAATTGTAGACCAGATTGTTAAATTGTTGTTTTATAAGATCGGGGAAACCATCCAATACTAACTCAGTTGACGAGGTGGGTATCTTGTAAGCAAACTGCTGGACCAGATTGTTAAATTGTTGTTAATAAGGTCGACGAAACCATCTATGACTAAGAAGTAGACAACATTGTTTTATTGCTACAGGGTTGTTAGTGTTAAAAGATTAATAAAGTAGTCACCGTTTTTGTAAAAAAATCTCTATGTATCTGTAAAGTCTTATCTAAAAATGACAAATTTTAGTCCATGGGTTTGAATGATTCATGACTAGAAACTGTTTTTTTTAAATGAATAAACGAGACAAAATTTTGTAATTTGGCCTGAATATGAGAATTTGGTGTCATGTATGCATCCTAGTAAGGGTATAAGTTTATTAAATTTCTGATCAAGAGTGAACTTGAGGCAATTAAGGTGCAATGTCTTTGATAAATAATGATGACAAGATGCTCTGTCAAAAAAAATCTGATTCCCTGACCAATGTTTCCTTGATTGTTTTGAAAGTCATAAGATATTTTGCTTTGATTGTGTGTCTTTATTTATTACTTTATTCTGTAATTTAGAAGAACTAACAGTCTTGATCATTTTGTAAAGAAAAACCTACTCTCTTGATTTGATTGTTGATTATGGAATCTCATTGTTTTAATTATTTTCACTTTTGTCTTTGCTGTGTAGACGGAAGAAGTATTATTCAAGCCATTCACTGGTGAAGGTCAAGTCCTGAAGAAAAAACGAACGAAAAAACCTTGAACTGGCTTTCTTTGCCAAATGAAAGATACTTGAACTGTTTGGGATACTTGCAGACCTCGATAAAGCTGGTGCTATTTAAAAATCTGAGCTCAACGTAAGTCTGTAGATGAAAGTATGAAGACTTGGAGTATAGCCTAACAAAGAAGGTAGAAGTTCTCAGGTCCTTATTCGGTGGTCAGATTGACATATCCGAAATCTGCTGGGTACAGAGTCTTTGACGGAAGACTATTAATACAAATATATATATTTTTCTCTGTCCACCAGACACAGACCACTCTGCGCCAAGATAGACGCTAACCAACCAAACGTATATATATCTATATATATATATATATATATATATATATCTATATATATATATATATATATCTATATATACATATATATATATATATAAATGTATATGTAAATACACACATATAAGTATGTGCGTTTTTATGTATCTATATATGTATTTATAGGTGTCACTACAGATGTCCCAATTAATGCGACTCAACTTGATTGTTGTGACCTAATTTCAGTAGTAGTCAAATCCCATAGTCCCCTCCCCCCCCTCCCCCCTTCCAGTTTCGTAATGAGCAGGCACTGAATGACCATACTCTGTTTAATGAACCATTGCTCATTATGTTCAATTCCAAAGTTATATCCCCAATGCTTAAAAAACAAAAAAATTCTTGACTTGTATGTTTTATTGTAAAGTGTCTCAGAGCAATTTTATATTGGATAAGGTGTTATATAAATCCTGTAAAATAAATAAATAACTAAATTTCCATCTGTTGATACTGGGCAGTTGTAGTTGCGAATCCCATCAACATTCAACTTTTAGCCAGGGAAATTTTACCCTGTTGAGCTTTCCTTACTGACGCCGATGCGACTAAAAACTGACTAAATCTTGATCTTACTGCCCAGCTTTTCTCGATATCCCACGTTATATGAATGAGTAGAGTCAGCTTGAGTTTTAGTTGAGCAGTGTGCATACGGCTTCATGTGTTAATTAGTTCTGGATTTTGCACTACTAATATATCAACTCTAAGCCTCTAGGCTTTTATCATTTTGACAAATAGACTCTGCCGTGTCTGTAGTTTCATCCTTAGACTGAAGTTGTACTTTGTCATAAAGTTTATTGGTTTATACCCATCTGTTTGCACCTATCTTGATGGGAAAAAAATTCCCCAATTCTTTATTACATCAATATGGAAGCACGTCCTAGTCTGAGGGTTAAATGAGTGGTTGTGATGGGTGTTACCTGGGGATTGTAAGGCTCAAATTATCGTTTTTCTTGTGGATGGTGAAGGCATTTGAGCGGTTCTGATCGGTACTGGGGAACTTTAGTAGATTAGTAATGCAGCTCACTTAAATGTAGCTTAAAACGCAGATAAATTTTAAGTGGTTCTGTGAAAACCTTGTATATTGATATGTGCTCTACATTTGCTCAGTCTCAAGTTTTTTCTAAATCTTTATTGATATCAATATTGAAATATTCCTTATATTTTAGGTTTAAATCTAAGAATTAAGAGCTTAGAATGATTTTCCATTGGGTTGAAGGTGATTGCTCAGCAAAAAGTGCACAGAATTTTCTGAATAATATAGGTTAAAGCCACATCCCCTTGTAGCATTTTGTATCGCCAAGATTTGTTAAATTTTGTGTAATATTTGCTGATATTTCATAAATGCATCTCGCAACAGCAGAGTGAATGATGTCATCACGGCAATTGAGCTGAAAATGTCTTTGTCTTTATTTTAATCTGTTATCCAAAGAAAAAACTAATATTTATACGAAAAAGTTGCATTTTGATGACATTCTAGCTACACAGAACATTGAGAGCTAAAGCAAAGTTAATATTGCACATGTTCAAGGTTTCAAACAATAAATTATCAAGAAGAATAGGAAAATATCACAGACAATCTAATGCGATCCTCTGCCAGGAAGGTTTGAAGGTCTAGCCAGCCACAATAACTTACATTTAATCAACCATAACTGGAGTTGGAGCAAAAATATTGCGATGGGGTTTTTAGCGAACAGTGGAATGATTCTCTTCAATAAGACTTCTTCTCTGCTGAGGTAATCAGCTGAAAGGGGATTTTGTAAATTAATTTTCCTTAGTTAATTAATTTAAATTATCGTAACATCTTTGTCTTGCCATCCCTTCTTCCTCCTGTCCCCCCTCAACTTTTCTTTACCACCCCTTCCCTTCCCCTTCACTACCCCTCCCCTTTACCACCTTTTCCCCTTCACCACCCCCCCTACACCACCCCTTCACCACCCCTCCCCTACACCACCCCTTACCCTTCACCACCATCCCCTTCACCACCCCTCCCCTACACCACCCCACTCCCTTCACCACCCCTCCCCTACACCACCCCTTCCCTTCACCGCCCCTCACCTACACCACCCCTTCCCCTTCACTACCCTCCCCGTCAAAACTTTTCTCTTGTGCATCCTATGAAATTAATCTATTTTAGTGTAACTGTAAACTCCAAATAATTAATTTCCACCATCATAAAAATGATGTTATTTTTTACAATCTTGTGAATCAGTTTGGCTTGTTATGTCATTCATTAATTATTTAATTAATACATGTTTATAATTATTGATGTTCACCTATGTGTGAATAAATGATGTTACTATGGTGATCGCACCATGTGGTAGTAGCACATACATTTTAATGATGATTTATTTAAGCTGATAGGTCCTCAGTAAATAATGAAATTCCAGAAGAGATGGGCTCTTGCTGTACATCACTTACATCAAACGTAATTGTGATGTATTGGCTGTAGAAGCTGTGCAAACATTGTACAGGTCTGTGCACATGTGTGCAGCATCTGTTTAACTTTATGTATCAGTATTGTGATCAGCCTTAATTTCGTAAAGAACGAATTAATCAAACATTCATAATATAGAAATTTTACACCAAATAATGATGCATGTGAAGCATTTTGGATATTAATGTTTGATTCATCAAATACTTCCAACACATTAACAAAGTGACTGAATATTAAGTTTGTAGTCGTACAATCTTGATTTTCTTATTTATGTTTGTAAATTACTGTAACAAAGAGTAATAAATATGAGTGTGTTTGTACAAATACCTTTCATCACTTTTATAAAAATGGGCAAGAAAAAAAATATAGGCTTCAAACCACACAGTAGCCCATAGACCTATTGGAAAATGCATGGGATAAAACAGGTCTTACATTAGACTATTTGTGTCTAGACAATGATTATTGCTCTGAAAGTGACATATCATATCCACGAAGTGATTTATATTCGGTCAGGAAGAGTGAAGATATATGATACTTAATACTAAATGTCATGTTCAAATGTATTTTGTAAGACCATTCAAGTTTTTCGAATGGAGGTTAATGTCCCACATTTCCACATGAGTTCCCATTTCGAAAAAGTAACATGAACTAATCATTTGTCCATTAACTAGAGTGTGATATTAAAATAATTACTGTTTGTAAAAGCACAAGTTTTTGAAATATTCCTTAATGGTTTATATTTATGTCAATTACAGCTTTTCGATCATAAAATTAATCTTCTTCTAATTAGACTTTTGTTTGGCATCCTTTTGTTTATTGGTTGGTGATTGCTTTTGCAAAGGAAGCGAGACAAAATTCCTATAGCCTAGTAGTGTCGTAACAGCATTGACGTGCACAGGATTTCAAAAGTGGTTTTTGGGAAGTATACCTCTCCCCCCTCAGCTTATGCAGGGGTATGAACTTTTACGGGAGGACCCGGAGTGTATAATTCGCCCCCTACTGAATGGTAAAATACGTTTTGTCCCATCAAAATTTGAAAAAAATATCTATTATCAAAACAAACTAAAACCAAATCATGCCCAAGATCCGATTGTCCTATAATGTAAAAACGATTTATTATTTTATTTAGTGTCAGAACTGAGCTAGTGACCCCCCCCCCCCCGCCCCGCCCTCTCCATATCATTCGCGTGGGTCTTCTTGCATGCTTGATAATAAGTATGTTCGCTTTTACCTTATTAGCACTTAGATATGACCTTTGTTGAAGAAATATTTCAATATTGGAATTTATGGTATAGACATATACACGCTTGCTTTTTACCTCACGGCCGAACGCCCATATGACAAACTAGCTGGAGTACAACGTGTAAGCAGTGCTATGCTGTGCATGTGGGTATACCACACGTTCGTTTATGTTGCTGCAATGTACATGCTGTGTACCCTGGGCTTACCGTCTGTTTCTGGAAAAGATCGGAAACGATTATAGAAATAATTTTTCAATACCAGAGAATTCCCGCATCCCAACATGATTAATCATGCACAGTGTCCAGGGGCGTATCCAGGATTTTCTAACCCGGGGGGCGCAAAGTACTATCTAAGCGGAGCGCCACCATCTTGGCGATGTCTTGGCGTTTTTCTTCTGCTCCCTCCTTTTCTCCCTTTCTTCTTTTTCTCTCTTTTTTCTTTTTCTTTTCCCTTCCTTTCTCTCCTTCCTCCTCTTTTTCCCCCTCTTTTTTCCCTTTCTTCTCTTTTCTTTTCTCTCCTCTTTTTCTTATCCAGGGGGCGCACGCCCCAACGCCTCTCCCTGGATACGCGCCTGAGAGTGTATGTTCAGCTGGCATTCACCAGCCAGCCATGTAGATGATGAAGGGGGCTAGTAGTCCCAATATTGTGATATTGAGCCTTATGTTGTGGGCGAAGGTCATATATTCGTTGAGTTCACCAGGGGTCAAATTGTGGAAACCATTGTTTATCACAATATTTTAACAAGGACAGATGTCATATTTAGTATTTTGATGTATCACATTTAGTACAAGAAGCCAGTTGTTGAGGTCAATGGTCATTTCAGGACAGCCTGTGTCATTGTGAATTATTGTTTGTCACATCGCACTGCTTTTCACTGTATAACTAAGATCAAAATGACATCTATATGATCACCGTTTTATCTTTGTAACCATAACTTTGAAACAGCTTTGAACGATGAAAGGATCTAATTGAAATGGAGTTATATTGTGAGAATTACCGTATACACACAGTCTCTATATAAATTACAAAGCCACTATCGTTTATGCTAAAGAATCTACCATATGACGAACAGCAGCAACCAATCAAAGCATTGGCTTCATATGATTTGCTTTAAACAAGAAGATATTCATTGTATGTGTGGCTAAATGTGTAAGACTGCATTGACTCCTTACATAAGTGCTCATTCTGGACACTCAAAGAGTAAACTTCAGAAATAAGAGATTTGCCAAGACTAAGTAAGATGATATACCAAATTGGAATTGGTCTAAAGTCCGAGTGCAGAAAAAAACTGGACTCGAGTGTATATTACACATTTCTTTGTGGGTATACTGTACGGATGGGAGCTACATTAAATACGTGTTTGTTGCCACATTGTTCAGTTCAGTGGTGTTGTTATTGTTTGTTGTGTAGGGCAATCAATCTTGTAAAGCTTTATACAACAGACACATCCCTACCTGTGATTCATTGATTAACGGTAAACTGTAACCGTGGGTGCTTTTTTGTTTTTTAAATTATGTGATGCAACTTACCAGGTAGAAACAATTAAACACAAGAACACTGTGATACAACAAATTTGAACACATTGTTAGTAACAGATGATGAAGCCACAAATGAAAGTATGAGTTCATGTATAAGAATTCAAAATAATAACAATCTTGGAAGCTAGGAAAGTTTTAAAGAAAATGGTTACACATCTCTAAAAGAGTAATGGCGTTCCGTTATAACAATTCCTCATTCATATAAACACTTAACAGACATGCCGTTTTAACTGCAACTTTAAACCAGGGAGTTGAAAAAAATATTCATCTGTTTGCACAAATCGTAGATATAACCCTCAGTGTCAACGTGTAAATTGTGTAAACAAGAGTACAACGACACATGATTCGGTATTTGAGCAGGTTTCCAATAACATGTTTTCGTACTTTTTGGAATAATATCTTTCTTTATTTCTTTTAAAAAAACCGCAACTTCTCAAAAGAACCAAAATTTCTTCCAATCCTTTGTATAGATGATTGAATTTGTTTCAAAACAAATAAATGATAACAATCAACCGCAAAGTAGAAGGTTTAAAACACTCCCGTTACAAAGAAGTTTCATGTTGAAAGCAGTCAATGATGCGTTTCCAAATTTCCTGTGATTTGTTTGGCTAATAGTCCCTACCATTGTCTGCAAACATTTTTGCATTTATCGTGCTCAATAAACACAACGTATTATGTTTAAATAACTTATTTATATAGCGCATTATACTGACGGTCTCAATGCAACTAATTGTAACGTTGCTGTCCCGTGTAGAGATAGCAAAGTTTGTAGTATAGGCTCTCATGTGTGTGCACTCTCAAATATCACAACGTGTATGGTTGGCCACAGTGGACAAAATTCAGAAATTATGACGACATATCAGAGGGCAGGACTTCTTTATGTCTACATAAAATTGATTTGATATGGACATAAATTCAAATTAATTCTGGCATATATTAAGATAATGCTGGCACCGTACCGTACCAGCTGCGTACTGATAATGCAGTTGGCACCTTCCTCTTTCAATCTGTTTCAATCTGTGTGAATATTAATGTACATTTAAAGAGTTGTCTGTATTGCATGTATGGGCTACCACATTATGTCAAAATATTCTTGCTATGAGTTGCACTTCTCTTTATATAGTAAGTACACCTTGTAAAGGGTTTCAGTGCAAACACATGAATTTATTTGTAATCTAAGATAATACATATAATATTAATGTCCCCACGCTTCCATAGGCATGAGTTGTGTAATTTGCATTTATGATTTTCAATATGCACATTATAAACCTATAACTATAGGATATCCGTTGCGCACAAGCCAAAGTTTTTGTCGGGGGTCATTATAACTAAGTATTGTGCGTTCCTGTAGAGGTAATTTAAAGTGCATGTTTTCATGGAGGAACGTGTGGACGCAAGTTTTTTTTCTGAGCGGACGCAAACAATTTTTAAGATGTTGTATCCCGGCGCTGGCGCAATTCTTAAAATCCCGGTAACAATACTGAGAATAATACTTGGTAGTAATATAAGATTTTTCTATTTGTACAGCTTTCTGCTGATTTCTCAAGTCTTGCTAATGTAAACCTGTGAAACTACATTCTTTTCATTCCTTGATCAACATCTGGACAGAATGTTAGACAAGTTTACTAAGAAAAAGCTAAGGTTTCAATGCACACAAAATGCAAGCAAGCTGCAGAATGTTCAGGTTGGTTGTGCATGATAAATTAATGGTAGTTTTATCATTTCAATTTGTATATGGTGGCATCCAATTAATATATGTTTGAACAAGAGTGGATAGAGGGTGTGGGTCGAACCTCTTTTTTCATAGCACACATAAATTCAAAAGGAACATGTCCTAGCTGTTAGATCTAGTTATAGTTTCAGTTTCCGATCCTTCATTCCAGTATAAATAGCATAAAATACAATTATGTTTAATAAGAGAGAATAAAACGTATGATAGATAAATTCCATAAAAGCGATTAAAGGCAAATTAAGAGTTAGTAAAAAAAGCATCAGTTTTCAAAGTGTTAGTCAACTGAAAAGAATAAGGAAATATCAATAAACATATATTAAATCAAATCATTTAAGAAACCATTTTGAATAAAAAAAGATGCTCTGCATAGAAATGAATTTGTGATAATTTTAACCCAATATTATGTTGGTGCTATTGCACGATGTCATAGAAGTATGATGCTTTCATCGGTTTGAGTGCATGTCTATGTATGTATGCGTGTGTGTGTGTGTGTGGGGGGGGGGGTGTATGTATGTATGTTTGTTTGAACGCTCGCGTACTCGTACTTCAAGTCCGCGTGCGTTTTGAAGAATAATCCTTTTTTCGGGGTTTCTGTAATCCCTCTTGCGTTCTTGATAAATGTAATGTGAACGGTCGCGGACTTATGGTGACCTGAGATTTCCGACTAAGTTATAATATCCGCTCTATCCAGTTGTAATTTGGCGGGTATTTTTGAACGTGCAGTAGGCGTGAGGTATACCTACGTTGTGTTTGTTCAAATGTCAGGCCGGGCCTTTCTTAACAGAAACACTACCTAACGACGCCATACGTAAAAACGTTTTATTTTTCTTCGCATCGATTCGACCAACACTGCATAAAAGTCACCGTTAAGTTCGTGAGACTAGAACAAACTGAATGACAGTCCACTTTAATCTAATAAACTATAATTCATTGTACGCCAAACTCACAGGTTTTTGAAGAGGCCAAAAAAACGGTAATTTATGATTACTTCGAAACGGATGATTTTGGACTCGGTTGCTACGGCAGTACTAAAAGGCTAGAACCCTTACGTATGGCCTAGCATATAATGACGTTACATTAGCCTACGCATATACCTTCCTAGGTGTTAAGACCTAATATTAAATGCCTTCGATGTTGGATTAGCCTCAAATACGACATCAGCAGTAAAACAGTGACTAGCAAGATCGTTCGCTCATTCATTTGAAATGTTTGTAAGAAATTTGAATCTGGGTTAACGTGTAATGAATATAGTAAAACGGATTGGTTTGAAATTTGAATACAGTATACTGTTAAAGTTTATGCGCAGTGGTGTATGCAGTAGAACCTACCAAAATAGTACAGCACTATGGCGGGCAATCAGTCTCAAATTGTGGGGAATCGACTTATACCGATTTAAATCGACATATACCAATTCAATTTCCTTCGACTTATACTAGTTTCCAGCAGCTTAAACTGACTTCTACCGATTTAAATCGACATATACCAGTTTAATTCTACATATAATCGATCTAAATCGACATATACAATTTAAATCGATGATAAGTAAAATAAATCGGTATATGTCAATTTAAATCGACAAATACCAGTTTAAATCGATGATATGTCGAATTAAATCGGTATATGTCAATTTAAATCGACATATACCAATTTAATTCGACTTATACCAGTTTAAATCGACATATTTTAATCGACATATACCAATTTAATTCGACTTATACCAGTTTAAATCGACATATTTTAATCGACATATACCAATTTAAAACGATGATGTAAAATAAATCGGTATATGTCAATTTAAATCGACATCTACTAGTTTAAATCGATGATATGTCGAATTAAATCGGTAGAAGTCAATTGCTTTGGACTTGGGCCTATACTAGTTTCTAGCAACTCAAATTGACATATACCTATTTAAATCGACATATCATCGATATAGCTCATTAACATATTCCAAATTCTGATTTTGGTGATGATTGACATGTGAAGATACATCACGTGCAGTCACCTGACAAGGCGGGCGAATAATTAAATAGTTCCAAATTTACCAAGCTAGCAAGGGTGTTCATCTTGATTATGTCAATGGTAATCAGGGGCGTATCCAAGATTTTTTAACCCTGGGGGGGGGGGGGCGAATTACTATCTAAGCGGAGCGCCACCATCGGTTGGCGCGCAGCGTATAAGATAATTTCTGGTTTTGATACCCCCCAGATCACCGGAAATGGCACTTCTCGGGCTTGAAATGACCAACCATATGTACACTTCTGCCTGAGAACCAAGAATTTCCCAAAAGTTTTTTTCATCCATAACCTTTTTGAAGATGTCACCAGTCACACATCATGTTCGACCTCACCGCATCTCCTGTGGATCATTGCTTTTTGTAGGTGATTCTAGCTACGTCGCGGCCCACAATACCCGTAAGCCCCACTTTTCAAGGTTTTAAGCCCATTATTTGTTCAGAATTTGAAAATTCACAAATTCTCGTGAATAAATTCACTTCAAAACATACCCATAATGTTGCACAAAATTTCATCTATGGACAACCAATGCAGGAAAACCTTCAACCCCTAACAGACCGGTCAAAATTGCATGGAGGGAATAATGATGAAGAACGGTGGTCAGGGAATTTTCGAAAATTCAGACACAGTTAATTTATTGGTGTACATCTATTAAAACCTCTTATAACGGCTACTATAAAATTTCGTTGAAGGAAATGAAAAAATACCAGATATTTCCGAAACCGAACACAACACATATCTACAGTTGGAGGCTGTTCATCTCGGAGCGCCGTTTTCATGCTCACTGATATATGATGTGATATCTGCTGTTTGCTTTAAAAATTCGAATAGTTGAAAGGAGACTGAAATAAGTAACTATTATCTGTTTATTGTGTAATGCTCCACCCGGGTGTAACGATGAGCCTAGCGGGCTCCTGGCCCAAAGGGGCCCCTATCAGGAGGTCTAAGCAAGGGCGTCCTCAGAAATGTTTACAGGGGGGGGGGGGGTCAGTAGGTCATAAAGGTGTAACACACTACTTGAGTATACTATCTAAGCGGAGCGCCACCATCGGTTGGCGCGGAGCGCACGACGATTTCTTTGCCAAAAAATACTCCTAGATCGTCGGAAAAGACACTTCCCGTTCAAGTTGCATTTACACATCGGTTATTTTGAGATCTCATGTCTTAGGATTTTGACTTTCAATAATTTCAGTAATGCATTATGGGTCCTTATGCAATGAACATAACTAGAGAACTGTCGGTTGGGGGAAATCATTGAAATTTCAAATGCTTAACTTTCTTTTTTAATTTGTGATTTTCCAGGGGGAGTGGGCAAGTACTGTATGGAGTATAATGGAGACTACTGTACAAATACAGTAATCAAACCTTAGTATAAACCTTGGTATAAATTTCGGCTGAAACTTTGTCTCCATCTAAGCCTAATTTCCTGTGCTTTTTTACTTACCAGATACACCGATGGCATCTTTATTCTTACCTTTTATATTATACTTATAGGCAAGTCCTGCCTTCTTTTTCAAATGAACGCAGTTTCAAGTCTGTTGGGTGGTGGGTTATTGTTTTAGAATTTTTCAAAAAATCATATGTCCCGATGTTGTACTCAGTACAACATTGGCTGGAATTGGGTTTTAAATAATATACTTCGTTTCGATTATAATAATAAATAACATAACTAGCTCGACACAGACATTAATACCCAATGAGCCCATGATCATGATGTCCGTATTCCGTATCACGTGAAAATATGTATATTGTTTTGTTCAGTCTTTGCATGAGTTTTTCTTTCCCAGTAAAACGGGCCCTCCCTATCCAAATAGGTATACCCTTTTTCTGTGCATCAGTATAGCGGGGCCCCCTTTTGGTCGGGTCCACCTGGTTAGCACGGTCTGAGCCAATAGGAGTTACGCTACTTTGCCCCACAATCTTTTCATTTCGAAAGACGCACAGTTTCAAGTTCATTACACACTGAAGGCTTCGATTCTCTATCTGCCTTCAGTTAAGGGAAGATCTTGGGATTTTCATCCCTATCGCTAGATATTGCTAGATATCCATACAGTACAGTGCCCTTGGATTTCTTGGATTTTTCGGGGCCTGAGCTTGGGGAAATTGCAAAGTCGGAAGTGGTCACACTCTATGTAGGTCAGTGCACGACCTCTAGACGTCACTAATATACCCGATCACTTGTTATCGATGAAGTGGTGTGTTGTCGGATTTTGTCAAGGTCTTGGTACTACGGGCGAAGGTCATTAATTAATTAGTTTCGTAACTCATCGGGAAGCGATTAGAGGGGTGGGCGTATGTTTGTGGGCGCGCGTTTTCATGCAGATGGGAACAACCTCAAGAAGTGATGGGTTCGTCATGTTCCCCGACGACTCGGTCGAGTTCGAGACCAGCCACAGTTGGTTTCATAGCACAATTGTACAATTTAAGGCGTCCATACACACACACTCGTTATCATATTTAGAACCGGTATATATATATATATATATATATATATATATATATATATATATATATATATATATATATATATATATATATCCACATTAGTGAGAGAGGAAATATGGAAACGTCAAAAATGGAGTTGGTCGGTGTAAGGGGTAGGGTGAGGCGCACACCCCTCCGTAATCCTCGATTCGTCACTGGCTACCCTGTGTATATAATAGTGATCAGCGCTGTAATTATGACTGTTCCTCTTATCTTCCCGGTATCTTGGCGTTTATCTTCTACTCCCTCCTTTTCTCCTTTTTCTCTCTTTCTTCCTTTTCTTTTCCCTTCCTTCCTCCTCTTTTTTTCTCCCTCTTTTTTCCTTCTCTTTTTTTCTTTCCTCTTTTTCTTACCGGGGGGGGGGGCGCGCCCCAACGCCCCCTGGATACGCGCCTGGTGTCATACACATAAAATGTCTATAACTCTACACTCATTGTTTTTACCAAGATTTAAAAGATAACACGTCTTAAGAATGTTTGCGTCCGCTCAGAAAAACTTGTGTCCCTTCAGTCCTCCATGAAAACATGCACTTTAAATGATACCTCTACAGCAGCGGTTCCCTAACCGGGGTGCATGAATCCCCAGGGGGCCCGTGAGTAAATTCCAGGGGGTTCGTGAGACTTTTCTGAAAGTCAAAACTAGAGTGTTTTTTGCTGAACTAAAATCTGATATATCATATAAGTTAGTAATATACAAAAATTGTACAAATCGAGTATCGGCAAACTACAATATTACACTATGAACTATTACACTATGAACTATTACACTATGAACTATTACACTATGTACTATTACACTATGAACTGTTACACTATTACACTATGAACTGTTACACTATGAACTGTTACACTATGAACTATTACACTATGAACTGTTAAACTATGAACTATTACACTATGAACTATTACACTATGTACTATTACACTATGAACTTGATCTGTTATGCGTATTATAGTATAATAATGACTCAGATCGTGTCTCGAAAAGTTGGGGGTTCGTGGACAACTCTGACATCCACAGGGGGTTCGTGGAGGGATAAAGTTAGGGAAACCATGCTCTACAAGAACGCACAATACTAAGTTAAAATGATCCCTGAAAAACATCGGCTAGTGCACAAAAAATCGAATGATGAAGCTGTAACTAGTATACGACAACAAAATTGTTGTCAAATTCTGAAGCGCGAAGTTTGCCGTTGATTAGTTACCATATAGTTACAAGTATAATTGCATTTAAACAACACCCTTTGTGTTCATTGAGAACTTATAGATGCAAGAATGCTTGCAGACAATGAAAAGCTATTAGCCAAGCATATCACAAGAAATTTAGAAACCACCATGGACTATTTTAGCATGAAAATCTCTGCAATGGACTTGTTGTGTACGATGTATACTTGCGGTTGATTGTTATGATTTAATTGATTTCAAACAAATTCAATCATCCGTGCAAAGGATTGGAATTTTGGTTCTTTTGAGAAGAAGTTGTGGTTTTTTGGAAAAGAAAGAAAGATATTCGTTATAAATTGTTTTGTTTTTCATAGGGCAAGCTGTGAGTGTGTGTACTTGGGATTTGTTGACCCCAAAACGTAAGACGGAAGCAATTTGAAGGTATTGCGTAAGACTACTCACTAAGGGTAAAACGTAAGCCTCATGCCGATAGATCTGGTCTGCGAAGTCTAACGTTACAGTATTCACCTACAAGGCTAAATCGTATGGAAAGCCATTTTAACATTTAATCGGGAATTTCAGATATCTTAAATTGTTTCTTATTTTAGATATCTAAAATTCTATTTCAGATATCTAAAATTAAATTCGAGATATCTTAAATTTAATTCGAGATATCTGAAATTTTATTTCAGATATCTGAAATTGAATTCGAGATATCTAAAATAGATTTCGAGATATTTGAAATTCTAATTCAGATATCTGAAATTGAATTCGAGATATCCGAAATTGAATTCGAGATATCTGAAATTCTATTTCAGATATCTGAAATTGAATTCGAGATATCTGAAATTGAATTCGAGATATCTGAAATTGAATTCAAGATATCTGCAAATCTAATTCGAGATATCTGCAATTGAATTCCAGATATCTGTAATGCATATGCAGAAATTTCCGATTAAATGTTAAAATGGCACGTATGGAAAGCCATTTTAACATTTAATGGAGAATTTTCAGATATTTGTAATTGAATTCGAGATATCTGTAATTGAATTCGAGATATCTGAAATTCTATTTCAGATATCTGAAACTGAATTCGAGATATCTGAAATTGAATTCGAGATATCTGAAGATGAATTCGAGATATCTGAAATTTTATTTCAGATATCTGAAATTGAATTCGAGATATCTGAAATTGAATTCGAGATATCTAAAATTCTATTTCAGATATCTGAAATTGAATTCGAGATATCTGAAATTAAATTCGAGATATCTGAAAATGAATTCGAGATATCTCGAATTCAATTTTTTATATCTGAAATTCCCTGGTATTTCGAGATATCTGAAATTGATTTTAAGATATCTGCAATTATTTGTAGATATTTTAAATAAATTGGAGATATCTGTAATTTAATTTGAGATATCTGAAATTATTTCGAGATATCTGAAATTCCTTATTAAATGTTAAAACGGCTTTCCATAAAATCGATACATTGTAGTATTACTTTTACGTACAGATCTCGCGCAAGGCGCCCCGTTTTAAAACTCCCAAGTGTTAGAAAATCGCAGGACGTACGTAACTATAACAATAGACACTAGGCATATATTCAGTAACTTTAGTGCACACGATGCGTGCGATGTACCACACTCAGGCAACTCCAGTAGTATTTTTTGGTGTTTTCATTGTACAACCAAACAATCCTTCGGACAACCAAATATGAAAGCAACGTTGTCCGAAAGAATACCTTAACATTTTCTTAAAAATGAGCCCTTGAGTATGTCCGTAGCATGAGTATGTCAATAGTACGAGTATGTCCGTAGTATGGGTATATCCGTTACGTGAGTTTACCCGTAGTGTGAGTATATCCGTAGTATGTGCGTAGTATGAGTTTATTCGTAGTGTAAGTATATCCGCAGTGTCCGTAGTATGAGTATGCCCGTTACATACGTTCATCCGTAGTTTGAGTATATCCGTATAGTATGACCGTAGCACGAACACGTTCTTAGTATGATTATATTCGTAGAATAAGTTTGTCCATAGTAAGAGTATATCTGTAGTATGAGTATATCCGTAGTATGAGTTTATCCGTAGTATTTTTGTAGCATGAGTACATCCGAACTATGTTCGTAGTAAGAGTATGTCATTAGCATGAGTATGTCCCTAGGATGAGTATGTTCGTAGCATGAGTATATCCGTAGCATGAGTATCTCCGTAGTATGAGTATGTCCGTAGCATCAGTATGACACTGCAGCGCTTCAGTGGAAGCCTCAGTGTTAATGTCAATCCACTGTTTTCTACAATCTAATCAAGTAAAATTAGGACTTTTTTTATGAATTTATATAAAGCGCCAAAGTTTCCCATATCAAATCTGGCATTATTTAGTGTACGACAGTTATAGGTCAAATACGTTGTATAGCTGTGATCGAATGTGAGTGTAGATCTCTTTCTAAGATTTCAGAAAATTTCAAGAAGTTGTAACTCAACAGAAAATCAGTTTTCATATTTTTAACACTGATTGTCAAATTAATGGAAATAAGACAGCTTACATGGCTGAGAAATAGAGATCATGCATGTCAAAGGTTATATTGCGTAATATCGAATCACTAATTCATGAAAAGTTGAACATGTTTTTTTTGGGTAAGGGGAGTAAAACGCAATCACTTCCATCATTCTCCCTACATTTTATTTTCATTTTATGTACATTTTATTTACATTTTATGTATATTTTATATAGTACATTTAAATGTTACCAGTGTAACGACTTTGCGCTTGTGTTTTAAAATGTAAGCAATTTTCAAGACATTCTTAATTGTATTTTAAACGCAAGTTTCCGTGGTACATGCATGTCATTTTCCATTTTGAAAGGCTTCTAATGGCAAAAAGAAAGTTTGGTTACAATGGCCTTTGACATAGGACGTTAGACGATAACTCACAGAGACCCAACAGGCCATGACCAGACCTATTTCGTAGCCTATCGCTATTATGGGTAAGGAGAAGTTCACATGACACGTTTTCGCACAAAGTTGACATTTGAACTCCATCGACCGATGGCATTTTACGCTAATTAATTTAAAGTCTTATTCCCTACATCTCTATAGGGCTTTCTTTTTAATAACGTGTGACCTGACGTGAACTTTGACATGCTTTCTGCGCAACATCCTATAATCCAAACAAAACACCCACCAAGCTTGCTGTATAGGTTAAGGAGACGTTCGCGACCTACTTTTCGAACAAGTCTTGCATAGCTCTTACCTTTGTTCTTCATTGACCACGTGACCTTTGGCATTTAATTTCACGAGTGGGAGGTATCGGGCAGTTTATCATTTTGGCACGTTGGAATCATGTACCTGTATTACGTTATAATTAAAAATATTCTAATACAAAGTTTGTGGGTGTTATTTACTACATATGGATATGAGAGTTTCACTTTTTTTCGTACGCCTTGAATGGTCAAAATGTTGTTTCTGCATTTTCGTTTGACTTTTGACCTATGATTTCAAAAGTCAAAGAGCCACTGCACGTTTTCAATAGCGTTGGTACAGCAGCATATGCCTATGTACATAAGCATCCAAAGTTAACTAATCGTACGTACCCCCAGCCCTTCCCACCCAAGACGCACTAATCCAAACACGTTTCAGTTCATTACGTACCCCTTTTAAGAATAATATGTAAACGCGTTGTTCTGCATTCATTCTAATGCGCAAGGAAGATGGTTTAGTAGTAGTAGTAAGTTAAGTCTCGTCTATCCGACATGCTCAGTGATTAACATCCGCCACGTATCACGATCTTGCGCAAGGTTTATTGCTTCCTCGAAATTGTTAATGTTAACGTCCTTAAATTGCGACTTTTTTCCAAGCAATGTAGACACGGGCCTTCCTACTGGTTTAGCAGTATGTCTCAATGCTTCTCTTAAAGCAACCTTTGCTGGAGCGTCCTCCTGAAGTCTTGCTACATGACCGAAAAAAGATAGTTAATGACGCATAAACACTGCAGCATGGCACGCGCGCGCACACATTGAATATAAACCATCTGCCAAATCTCATAACGCGTTCTATTCAAATAATCTTTTGGCGGGAACATAATTTTCAGTGGAACTTAACAAACACGAAGTTACAGTTTTGCCCGGCTGGCCTATGAAAGGACGTTCACAAAGTAAAAGCTGGTAAGTGGTGACATGCACGAGACGAACAGCCAATGTCTGTCATTTAATAAGCGTCTGCTCAATTTGTATTACTGCACTAATGCGAACTCAAATATTCATCACTATGAACCATAACATATTGGATGGTCACAACGGTTACCCTCAGACCCATTCACAGGATTTCTGATTTGGATTAGCGCGAACAATTTAAGGAGGGGTTCTTACAATTTAAGGAGTGGCACAAAACTCATGTCCTGTTATTTGTGACATGATGATGGCACATATGGGGGCGACGTGGAGTGGGGGGGGGGGACAACAATCTTCACAGAGGAGCCCCCTACCCCACTGTAACCCGGTGTTATATCAATCTTTCCAAAACGTTTCTAGCATGTTAAAATTATTGACTAGGAGGATGGTATGTAAGTTTGACGTGCATATCAACGGTTGTCCGTATACCGTACGTTCCATTTGTTTGGAAATGTGTTGAGCTTCGCTGTTTTCTTACCACATATACTGAGTAAATGAGGCAAATAAGAAAACATTGGTAGTTCAAGCACTATAGTGTGTCTGTGTATCATTTAATTAGGACTTGTTCAAGTCTAGATGGAGGTACATATAGAAGCATGTCAATCATCTCACACACAACAAAGTTTGTATTGCTTACCTGCATGTTCGACAATTGTTGCCCATTTATAGATTTACAATGAGCTGCTTGTTCCCGCTTCTTATTCTTTACCATTTTGAACCAGGGTAACTTATAAGTTCTCGTTGGTAAAGGTTAATCACGCCCACCTATCAGTTAGCTAATTAGGTGAGCGCACTTTTATTTTATATACTTCATATAGGTAATAGTACGTCAAAAATTTTCAAGTCTCTCGGATTATTTGGCTAATACAATTCTTTAATGGTCACTTAGCATGTATAAATAAAACAAATATGCACTGATTGCTTGTTTGCTCAAACCAGCAGACGACGTTTGTTATTGGTAAATGAGTAGCTATAGTTATTTAGAGGCGTTTTATTATTTACATACAGTTGTGGTACATCATAGCCTATACACCCTTTCAGCCTAACATTATGTCCATCGTAATTGCACTTATATTATCACAACTGTTGAGGTATACACGTTTAAGCAGAAACGTAGACTACGGTTTGCTTGTCTGTAATTAATTAGCTGTAAACAATGCGGATCAAAGTCCAACGGTCGTTCTTTTTAAAGTTTATTATCCTCACGTTGTTTGACTCATCGCCTGTATTGATAGTATGGGCCTACACGTACTGTGAGGATAACGTATACTTCCGTGCGGCCTAACCATTTAATGATCACGCGAGAATACATTGGCCTATACAAATATAGTTGTCTCTTCTATGAAAGGCAAGGCGAGTAGTAATTATATGTTTCGTGTATAGCCCGAATGACGTTTGTTTGTGGCACTTGAGTGAAACTGCTAGTTGATAATATAAGGAACGCAAATTTACCTTGCAGCAGATTTACGACACCAATGTTGCATAGGAACAAATTCTTCATTGTATAAATAGATCAACATGACCTGACTGTGCGGAGTGGAGTGGCTATGGCAAGTGGAAGTACAATGAGTGAACCTGGTACTGAACAAGTAAGTATGAATTTGAAGTTAGTAAGTCTATATGTATGTTGATAACGGTTGAACTTAATATATCATAGTCACGATCATAACAAAAAAATCCATATGAAAATAATATACCAAACTATCAAGCTGCAAATAAAAAATGATGAAAGAAAAGTTAGTAAGGTATTTGCAAAGTGAGGCCATCTCGATTCATGTTTGAGAGGTATTACTTATTTTCCCCGTGACATTTTGCTTCCACATTTAGGCAATGTTATTTACCTATTTAATGAACCAACCTTCAGTATCTTTAAGTTATTTTCTTAAGGGGAAAAAAAAAGAGTAAAAACTGTGGACAGCACTTGGAATACGAACGTTTGCAAGGACTAAGTATTCCTCGCATTAAATATCCTAGAGGCAAGATTTGTTGAAGGCCGTAATTTGTTATTATTCTAAATCCTTTTGTAAATAAATTTCATCTGCTAAGAATGAGATGCTGTGGAATATCAACCTGGCTCATTAAAAGAATAGGAGTTGAATGCAAATTTCACCAGAATGCTTAGATTATGTTCCTCTTTTACATATCAATAAGAAATGTTGACCTGCACTATTCTTTTAACTTAAAACCATGACAGTAAGATGGTAAATCAACTTTGCCTTATGCATAACGAAACTAGTCGGCATAAAATAAAAGAAAAATGCCTCATTCAAAGGTTTACTTTGCAGAGCAAAAAGTTTCGAATTAACAGTTTCAATTTTTGCGAGGGAAACAACAACATGAAAACAAGGAACCAATCATATGTTATATAACCTGGTCTTATATTTAACAGTAGACTATGGTATCATCTAAATGTATCAAACTAATTGCAGAAAAAAATTAGCATTAAAGAATTTAAAAGAAGATGAAAGAATGATCATAACATAACTGAAATCTTCTAAGGAAGTGAAGTCGAAATGAAAGGTTTGACCTGCAGCTGACAACTTTGTCTTTGTAATAAGTGCAGGTGAAACAAACTTATATGTCTACAAATCTGTAGCCATTTAAATGTACACACTATAAATCGATAAATATATATGTAATATGTAATATTCCAACCACAACTCATACCGCATTATTTCAAAAAAATCTAAAATCAAATATGGCCTATATATTTTGTAATATAAAACCGATCCTATTATGTAAACTAATCACATTACGTGACAATTTTGAACCGGAAAATGTTGTTTAAAACGTATTTATACACAAAAATTGAAATAATGAATTGACAATAAGCCAGTCACATGATTTTATGCATGCATGATGACAACATGAATGGTTATTCAACGAAGCGACAATTTTACTGACGTGCCCAAGACCGTTTCTGAGATATACTAATTCGTGTATCCGCTTCAGTATTGGTGGGTTTAGAACACCGGGTTTTCAACGTATATGGGTCTGTTCACGTTAAAGCGCCCAATTTGGTTGCCTGAGGTACCAAATTTTCAAATTACAGTAAAGAACTTCTATTCTAAATAAATAACATAACTAATATCTGCAATTTATGAATCAGAATTGACCAGAGCTTAAACTATTCTGGAAATTATATTCAAGATGGTTGAAAGTGTGACAATCTATAAATTTCCCCAAATTTGTTCTTTTTTTAATGGTGGTGTGTCATTCCATTGCTGCTACATTTGGGAATTCTGTTTTTATTTTCTTTATTAACACAAAATTTGCTATTGTAAGACAAGTTTTCAATAATATCGATGATGTTTTTTCAAAAATATTAGAGTATCGTTAGAAAATATTCAATTTTTCCTGAAATAAAGTTTAAAAAGTTTTTCTTTAAAGAACAAAATTGAAATTAATAGTAACAATTACACCATAAAATTAAACCACAACATAAGCACATATATTAACCAAAAGCTGAAAATTCTGGGTCATGTCCTCTCAGAATTTTTTTTTTCTTGACTCTTGTTTCGGACATCACCCCTCCAAATTGATCTCGTTTCGGACATCACCCACCAATGGTTTACCTAATATATTAAACCTAATATTTAGTAATAAACCAAATGATGTTCATTTAATGGCAATAATAATGAATAGAAAAGCATTTTAGTAAGTTGATACCCGTACCAAAAGAGAGCTATGGACCCTTCCTAGGTTCCAAGTTCAAAACAAAGAAAAGGGATACAAGTGATCCAAGTGATCAACAAGACAATTTTTAAACGAAGGCCATGCTTGTTAATACTTAGCAATACGGTATATATCAGTACTGTACATCACGATATGTGATGCTAACAAACAGCATCAAATTCATTTGAAATAATGAAAAATGCAAACACTTGTTTTATAGATTTGCATAAGACTGTCTTGGACTATGTTTCGGACATCACCACAACTGTATTAGGACATCACTGTAATGTTTTCTACACAATGCATATCATATCAAAAGTTAAATTTGTAACAAAGGGGTCTTTGTTGTTGACAAGCTACCTTTAAGCTATAATGACAGTTTTGAACTTATTATAGTTCAAATCCTCAGTGTTCATTAAATGTTACTTAATGAGCATTTCGGACATCACTGAATGTTTCGGACATCACCTTGGAAAAATGTTCACAAAGCTGCATAGCAATAATACATATTTCAGCAGGTAACAACAATATGAAGTAATATTTTTGCTATTCAAACCTGTTCAAGCAACAAAAGTCTGCTTCAAAATATACACAACAGTCAGACAGTAGCAGATTTACTGTACACTAGATATTATGAATTTTTGAGGGAATGCAGTTTATTAAAACACCATAGACTGGGAAATCAACAAGGTGGACTGAAAAATAATGGCACTGTAAATTCTTGGGAAAACAAATGCCCTGAGGCACATATTTCAAATTGAACATCTGGACAGAGCCAATAGGTGAAAAGATAGGTGATAAGTGAAAATCTGAAGGCTTGGTGTAAATGATAACCCCATTTAATGTTAATGAATTATCACTGTTTACTACATACTTAATTCATACATATCCAGAATACACACATGTAGTTTAGATCCTCCTGCAAGCAGGAACTCGCGAAGAAGCCATCATTGGCTTTATATCAAAGCCGCAAGCTGACCGAAGTCAGTCTCTTAGATTCATATTTAACGACCATGATTATGAATTGTCAATTGTCAACAACTCTGTAACTTGACGACATACATTAATCTTGGAGTGACACAAACTCGGGACCTTATGATTGAAAGGCACCGGCGTTAACCACTGAGCTAACACTCCATAACACTCCACATAGTGACCATTCATTGATCACCATTTGCATAAAGTTAATCTCTGCTTCACCACATTTGTTACCTGTCCAGCATACCATTTGCATTGGCCAGCATACACCAACACTTCCCAGAAACATCAACTTATACATGCAGAAAATGGTATTATTATTGACTGCAAAGAAATTTTTCCCCCAAAAGGGTTATAGAATTCTTTTTAACTTTTACGGTTTCCACATTTCCATCATTACCTAGATGAAGTCTGCAATAACAAACAGCAAATATTTACCATTTAATAAATATACAGATGTACACAGGAGACATCCCTACATACTGTAGCTAATTTGGCACCCACCTGTCAATTGTAGCTAGTATCATTGAGTCTACTATTTAAACAATTTTCAGAGGGGAGGACCTGGTTATCATATCCTAAACTCCACTAGAATGCTTGGTCCTATTTTGTTATGTCAGCAATAACAACTATTTTGCACCCCTTCAAATGGTACCCACCCGCTCCCACCCCCTCCCCATGCACCTTTGAGCTGGATCTGCCAATGTTGAAGATTGCTTCCACTGGCCCAGCTAAGCAACAGTAGTACCCTATACTAGTAGTACTACAGTATAAGTACTAGTTTAAATATCCTTCTTTATTGAGATTCATCATGATGCATTGGCTATTATAATGTGAAAAACAAGTATTACATGGTTTGTACAAATACTCCTTGTCACATATGAATTAAATGATTTACTTTGTAAGATTGTTATTATTTAAGCTTATGGCCTAAACTTACATTTAAGTATAAGGCCTAGATGTTATGGTATACAGCAGCTCAGCAAATTGTTCAGCTTTATCCTTAAGTTTCATAATGATAAATATCTGTATACATATCACTAAAGCTCTGAAGTCTGAAGCAACTCGGAATGAAAACATGGTCATGCATGATGCACCACTCTGTGTATATTAATACTGTTGACACCATCGAGTAAACCTGGAGGTTTCATCACACAGTAAATCCGCGTACCAGTCAAAGAGGGTCATGTACTGTAATGTGTTCCAGGGTGGTACTAATAATCTGATATACTGCATTAATCTCCACATTGCCCATTGTGATTTACTAACTAACTACAGTAAATGTATATTTGGGCTTCTAGCAGCAGACAACACACATTTACCTAGCAATGTCGTACCTTAACATTATAGTTATAGTCGTTGAGCAATATTTATAGGTTAGATCACCAGACACGTTCCACGGTCCTACTACTTAGCTAACATCTTCCCAAAGTACTGGTAGCTTTTCTTGACAACCATCAAGTTCCCATCAACAGTTAAACTGCTCTGACATAGGGTGTTATAGATGCACACTGATTCCATACATATAGAGCGACAGACGACACTGAACGGTGTTCAGTTTTCCAAAGTGACGTTGACATACTATGCTGTAGACCGATGTGATAGAAACATGAGCTACTGTGCTACAAAACTCGTCTAGGCCTATTCCAATTGTGTGTAATTAACTTTACAATTCTCAATATGATATTGGGAAATATCAAATTGGTACCGCCATGGAAGCTGGAACACATCACATGACAGTCCATGCATGGTACCCACGTGCCCTTTGATGTAGTTCTTCTAGCCTGTAAATAGGCTTTCTATGGTTGTGACAAATAGCTTGATTCAAGCTACAGTATAGCAGACAATTACAGCATTACTTTCTAATGTACTGTATACTGTGATGGCATCCTGTTACATGTTATGTCAGAAAAAAAATCACTAAACGGTTTTTTTACTTCTTCAGTACTAAGTGATGGAAAATTGTAGTGTTAATGATGTCAGTTCTAGAAAAATCCAAGTAATTTGATGTTCCCAGTAACATTCATACCCAAATATGTAGAATATCATTTTAGACTTGTCACAAGTCATCAAAAGATGAATACATGTTGGTCACATGACACCAAAAGTTAAGAAGCATTCTGTTGTAGGATCTTAGTGTATTCTAGCACACTGAAATCAACCAATTGAATCATTCAGTTGAAACTAGTGCTGTTTTACAATATGTTGGATTCACAAAAGTGATGTCCGAAACACACGGTGATGTCCGAAACATACTTTTAAGGTTATTTTGCTATAATATTTGGTAAAGATGGAAAAAGTTTTGAGTAGTACAGTATGTATGTTTGTAACAATAGAACTTGTCATAATATATGAAGTGCTCATCTATTGTGTCTTTTATTCAAGCAATATAAAGCAATATTAATGAAAACTTGTTTCGGACATCACTGGTGTTTCGGACATCACACACATGGACGGAAAAATTGAAATGTTTATAAAATCAAAACGGATGAGTGGAAATGTGTCATGTACATACTGTAGTTGAGGGAGTACTTATGCTTTAATTAGAGTAACAAAATAGTCTTGTGGGTTTTAACATACTTCATATATTAGTTGCTTCATGATGTTTCGGACATCACCAAAATGTGGACGGAAACATTTTGCATGTTGTTTAACTTTATCGTATAGTAAAATGTGGCTGAATGGACATGCATCTGATATATATTTTATTTGATACAACTATGACAGTATCGAAAAAGCACACCACTGTCAACATTTGTTATTTAACCCCAAACTATGCCACTCACAAATTGGTGTATAAATGTGGACGGAAAAAGTGATGTCCGAAACACTGGTCCGGTTTCGCAATAATTCGCAAATTCATCAATGAAATTTTCTGAAATATTTATGAGAGGGAACCTATAGCCACAAAGTTCAATCATGACAAAATTTGGAGTAATCCACTTTTGGAGTTGAGAATAGCTCGAAGTACAAATAGTGCAGTTTGAAAACGGCAACATTTTCCGTCCACATTTCGGCACCTCTGGGAGTATAGCATATATATATGCATATCTCAGGAAATTGTCTATGCTATGGTAGGTACAGCTAGGTGGACTCTCTCCATGGGGATAATATTTGTATCTCTAGAATCTCTAATTATTTTGTCACAATGCTCCAAATGCCATTTATGCTAATTTGGGCGCTTTAACGTGAACAGACCCATATATCTACACATATACATATTAACATTCATATTCATTGCCATTTATAAATACATATACATATTCATATACACAATCATGTATATACATGTACATATATACATGTACATATAACAAAATATATTCAAATTTTATCTTAAACTGTTGACGGTAACTATCAGACATTTAATTGCTTTACATGTTACAATATTCTTTGAACTTTGAATATTAAACCTACTTAGTGCCGTCGCACCCTCACCCAAATTGTGATAAAATAACAAAGTCCGTACAGGGGTCGTTAGCATTCCGAGTCAGTCAATGCAATGTACGTATCTATTAAGCAAATAAATGCATCATTATTAGTACAGACACGGAGCTGTAACACATTGTTTTATATCATTTGTTGTTTACATAGCCACTACTGAACCCTGCAGCGGCGACATCCGTCGCGGCATCGAGCCCAAAGAGAGATGTGGAACAGAATGGAACTAAAACGAGTCCATCACACAGTCGACGCAAATGGTGAGAAGGGCTTTTTTTTCATGCAATCCTGTAGGAATTTATTGCTCCATAGTTTAGAACATTCTGGAATTATTTAAAAAAAAACAGCGGAGCAGGTATATTCAAATATAAAATATACCAAATAATGATTGGTATTTGTACATTATAAAATATACCAAATAATGATTGGTATTTGTACTTTTTAAACATATAAATAAGTAAATATATATATAAATTGATTCGATTGCTCACGTGAATGAACCGTAATGTCTATGTTGTGTGTGAGAATGAAATCTTTCAAATTTCCAGGTCTGTCGAAGTTACCATAGAATTATTTATTTACAAGAGAAGATTGAATACATTACATAACTTTTATCCTTTTTTCTTTTTCTCCTTGTTTACTTTCCTTTTTTTCCTATAGGTGGTGGCAGCATCCTCAAGTCCGAGAATATAAGCAAGCTATTATAGTTGCTTGGACTCTTTTAATTATTGGCTTAGGTAAGTCAGGGCCAGAGGTCAGACTCAATGAGGGATTAACTCACTCTTTTATGGGGCAAGCCTCCCCCTTAATAGGCCATAGTTTACAGCGTAGATGAGTACCTTGGATCAATACTTTGGAACATGTTTTTGCATTCATACCTGACTAAAGGACCGATTAACACTGACAACATGTTCTCCTGGGAAAGGAGTTGCAAGTCGTCAAACAGCAGACCCTACCTGCACCCTCCACATCCTTGTTCCTTTCCCTCCCCCTCCCGGTGTAGAAACAATAAATACGCTGAAAATATTCTATGGTTAATAAAAAACACAAAGCAAAAACAAAACAAAGACAACAACACAGGGAACAGTTTCGGTACATTTAACACACAGAATATTCTATCGGTTTGTCAATGACAATGACAACAATTAAATTCCAGCAACTTTGAACAATACATTAATGTTTAACAAAGCCTAAACGAATATTTTTGATGTACAATACAAACTAGAAAGACAGGTACAAAGAAGAAAAATGTGTATTCATCATGATAATTTATATACAATACTTAAAACTATATAAATGCACTGAAAATGAGGAAAAATATTGTGCAATGCTAAGAGAATGTTTTTTCCAATTGAATTTAATAAATATATACATATGCTGGAAAGGAACTGGTGAAAAGAAACAAAACTTGTTTGTTGTTTCAATGTCACAATCAGTTAGTTTTGCAGTATCTCGAGAAATTCAATTCCTCCGTCAATTAGTTTAGGCATTCAACGTATTCTCATAGCAGGTACCCCAGTCTAGCTTAGACCACTTTGCATATACTTATCGGGGCGAATGTTGCTCATTGTAGGAGCGTGTGATAATAGCGCACTATTGATTTTTACCGTCTCGTAACGCGTACAAATACACGTCAAGTCCACTTTAACAGAATTTTGTATACTCCTAGATGTAAAGGAAGTTGCACTTTATTGCAATTTTACATTCCATGAAGTGCATTGTAAACAAGAAAAACGTGTTACGTATTCATATCAACTAAGGGCATAAAAACAGGTGCTGTGTTAACTTAAACGCGTTTAACTGCAGTGTACATGGATTAAAAGTGTACTCCGAATTTATACATTTTAACACATAAAACAAGTTATGCTTTACCCTTTACGGTTGGTTGCAGTTATATGCATCACTTCTTTCGAGACGACGGTCAAAGGTCATGGCTACATAATAATGTTTATGATGAGATACATCAAATTGATTCAAAGCGTTGTGTTTTAGCTTGTGTGTGGTATACCGTAGACTGTCCATTGCTCAATCAACGGTTGAATAGTGATATAACAAATACTGAGAGATGTCTCGATGATGCTAAGTTGATAAAACGTGTATCACACCATCAGTTATGAATAAATCTAACCACAGTCACTGATGGATTCTTCATGAGATCCGATTGTGTCCCACATTCTCCCTTCTTTGAGAATATATACCTCCTGTCTACCTAATTGTTAGAAGGACCTTCGTGGACTTATAAGGGTCTTCAGATTGGCGATGAGTTTACCAGGACACAACCTGCATGTGATGTAAATAAGGTGGTCTGTTTGTTGGTTATTGTAAATGGTAAATGAAAATGGTTGTACAAATGTGACGGCTGAAACAACTGAATTGGAATATTTTACCTTTCAATTACATGATCATTGCAGTAAATACACAGAGCTTTTCTTAAGCGAAAGTACTTTCCTATCTCTTCTAAGTTGAACGTATTGAATTATGCCACATGTTGCCACGACAATAATATCCAATCAATCTGTTTAGTGACGCTTTGGTCCATGCAGTACACCCTATACAGGCGCGTATCCAGGATTTTCAAACCCGGGGGGCGCGAATTACTATCTAAGCGGAGCGCCACCATCGGTTGGCGCGCAGCGTACAAGAAAATTTCTTATTTTGATACCCCCCAGATCACCGGAAACGGCACTTCTCGGGCTTGAAATGACCAACCAGATGTACACTTTTTGCCTGAGAACCAAGTATTTCCTAATAGTTTTTTTTTTCCATCCATAACCTTTTTGAAGATTGTCAACCCGGCACACATCATGTTCGACCTGATCGCATCTCCTGTGGGTCTTTGCTTTTGTAGGTGATTCTACGTCACGGCCAACAATACCCGTCAGCCCCACTTTTCAAGGTTTTAAGCCCCATATTTGTTCCGAATTTGAAAATTCCCATTTCTCGTGAATAAACTCACTTGAAAACATACCCATAATGTTGTACAAAATTTCATCTATGGACAACCAATATAGAAAAACTTCCTTGAACCCCTAACAGACTGGTCAAAATTGCACGAGTAGAGGGAAGTGTGCATGCAGAATGTTGGTCAGAAATTTTCGAAAATTCAGACACAGTTAATTTATTGGTGTAGAAATATTAAAACCTGTTATAACGGCTATTATAAAACTTGGTTGAAGGAAATGAAAAAATAGCAGATATTTCCGAAACCGAACACTATACACATAGGCGTAGGAGGCGCGGCGGAAGTGGCGGAGCTAGGGGTATTGGTCAGGAGGAGCGAGAATGGTCTGTAGGGGCGCTTTCAACACTATCTAAGCGGAGCGCCACCACTGGTTGGCGCGTAGCGTACAGAAAATTGTTGAGTAAAGATACTCCCTAGATAGCCGGAAATGACCTTTTCCGGGCCTGGCTAATTTTGCAGATAAACGAAGAATAAATAGGTGTCATCTCCAAATTACACGAACAAAATGTGAGAAATGTCAATAAGTAGATGAGAGCGCAATAAAAAAGTCAATAATCTAGAATAAGTAAAAAGTGGTAAAGAGCTGAAAAACGCGCCAGCAGTCCATTTGAGTCCGTCAGGGGGGGGGGGGCATGCGCCCCCTGACCGTATGGACGCTCCGCCACTGCGCGGCGGGTGTGCAGCCCCTAATTCGCCATTACTAATGTAAAAGAGAGTTTTGACATAATTGGACCTCCATGCTTTTTATACACATCTACATGAGACATGTCGTTGTTTACATTAGCATCCCGCGGTATACTGCGCAATTTGAACGGACCGTACGGTACATGATGGCATGCGATGTATTAACCGATGCTTGCTTATATGATATTGACATTAACACGTTGAACGCGCGCGAAGCGCGCGGAAATTTTGGGTTACTTTTTTAGGCAAGTCGGACAGTTTTGAGGCTTTTCATCCTGGAACGCCATTTTCATGCTCACTGATATGATGTGATATCTGCTGTTTGCGTCACAAATTCGAACAGGCGCATAGCGAGGAATTTGCCAAGGGAGGGCGAAGCCTGTAGGCAAATTATCTCAGCGTAGCGCCACCACAGGTTGGCGCGAAGCGTACAAGAAAATTTTGGCCGAAAATGCCTCCCAGATCGCTGGAAATGGCACTACACAGGACCATTTGTTAGCGCGAAGCGTACAAGCAAATTTTGGCCGAAAATGTCTCCCAGATCGCTGGAAATGACACTTCCCAGGCCTTGTAAGTTGCATCTAAGCACTTTCTATTTTGAAATTACTTAGCGATATCATTTAAAACAATGCTGAATGGGGGGGGGGGGGGGCGGGCGGTCGCCCCCATCCCAAAAATCGTCATGTTCCCCAACGACACGATCGAGTTCGAGACCAGCCACAGTTGGTTTGATAGCACAATTCTACACACGCGTTATGATAGACCATATATAGTATATATATAGATCATTAGTGAGAGAGGAAAATGGAAACGTCAAAAAATGGAGTTGTCGGTGTAAGGGGTAGGGTGAGTCAAACTTTTACGAAATCATTGATCCGTCACTGGCTACCCTTCAGCGCTGTAATGATGTCACTGTTCCTCTTTCTCTTCCCGGTGTCTTCGCGTTTTTCTTTTACTCCCTCTTTTTCTCCTTTTTCTCTCTTTCTTCTTTTTCTTTTCTCTTCCTTCCTCTCCTCCTCTTCTTTTTTCCCCTCTTTTTTCTTCTTTTTTTTTCTCTCCTCTTTTTCTTACCCGGGGGGCGCGCGCCCCCAACGCCCCCCCCTGGATACGCACCTGCTATATACAGCTATATAAATGGTTCTCTTGGGATAGTCTACATTCACCCTAGCCCAACCATGGTTTGAGCTAAGGGAGAAATTTGTTGATACTTGGCACCTCTAGACGCCCATTAATGGCACTGTCAGGCTTTCTCTGTCCAAAAAAGGGTTTTGTTTGAATTCACATTTTTGTGGGTATCGGGAGAGAATGAATTACTGTATTGAACAGAAATGAATAAGAAATGAATAAAATGTTTAGATTTAAGAACTTGTTCTCAGCCGATTGGTGGTCAAAGTTTTCGATCAAGTTTGACAACGGTTTGCACCGATATCACCGGCCTAGTTTCGAGACCATCTCTCTTGAGAAAGGTGGCCGTCCATCCCTGAAATACAATTACTTATATATTTAAAGCCTATACTGGCGGTAGTGCGGTCCTTTAACTAGAAACAGATTTAACAACTTAATAAGAAATATCACGCAAGCCTGATTCGCAAAGAGTTCATTATATATAGTGGTCAAAACTTGCTAATATCGCTATGAAGAATAAACACTACAACGCACACGGACACTCCTAAAAGAATGTATATAGTAATAGGTAAACCAATCTACCATCCGGACATCGGCTTTTCAAGTAAAATCAAGATATATATATATTGTCTAACCATAGATTGAAACCTGCCAGGCAGAGTGCGTGGGCGATAATTTGTATAACGTTCTTTCAAAGTAACGATATATTACAGAATACAAACTTATTTGAAAGAATTCAACTGATCTTTACAAGCTAGTAAACAAACTTACAGCACCAAAGACACAACGTTTAAGGTAGCTTTCTTTTATTGGTTTTATATAGCTATCATAGGCCTAACTATACAGAAATATAACTAGCATTTCAGCTATCTATTCTTTTAGACTTGCCCTTGGATATGTCACACATTGTACTGCATGGCTAAAGTCAGCCTTAAACGATGTACCGCTATGAGAAAATGAACGTAGACTTCCAATGGTCATGCCGTATATTGTCAACGTTTGTGAAATTTGTTTGGTGTCTAGTACTCAGCATAGGGAACTAATGTGCAATCGAGAGACATTCAGTATTAACTACATTATGGAAGCTTCCTTCGTAGAACTATAGTTACCAGTGTAATTGCACACACAACACATACAGAAGCAGACAAACACACAAACCCACACAGGATAAATTTGTCTTACTCGCACGGTGTAACAATGTGACATTAACAACGCAAGCAGGCAACAACAAGGTGGCATTACAACGATATTGCAACATTTATAACGAAACACCAACAACAACAAAACAAACGTTATCAAAACCATTGGGCATTCCCCCTTAACTTATGTTTACTTCATATCTTCGTATTGTATTTAGACTTGCATCATTCGAAGGGTATTAGTATTAAGCGAAATATGACAATTACGAGCAATATGGCGACGTTCTGACGGTTGGCAAGCATAAAGGAATCTGTAATAATTGGGGATGTGTGAAAAGGCGTTATTTTCATCATGCGTGTGCTGTTCTATTTATTTTACTAGTCAAGTTTCTTCCTAGAGAGGTTTTCCTGTAATAATAAGTATTAACGGCACCATTTGCAGTGTTACCCCGGGATACCATATATGTGATACTACCAGAAGAATAGGGGGAACGGCCTGCAGTGAGAAGATATTCATTCAGCGCATATCTGATCATAAGCTTGCGGGAAATCATAAATACGTGAAAAATTGTTTTATAGTTGGGAGTCAAACGAGCATACTATATATGTCATAAACATTTGCAACCTGTTTTATTACTTCAAACATTGGTACATTTTCACTTATATTTTCTTTATTTTAGGTTTATTCGTCGCTGGTATTCTCGCTCAAGTAAGGGAAAATGGTGAGTACTACGTAAATGTGTATGAGTGCCCAGTGCGTCTACCATAAGAGCACGATGGGCAAACAGATCTGATCACAATATAGCACACTTGTTTACAAACTGTACGGTCACAATTATTGTTGGGTTTTGTTTTTCTCAAGCGGTTTAAGACTCGTAGATTAATAAGAATCTTTTATAATTCTTAAAGATCATCGTTAGCTTAAATAATAAAGATCTTTGTGATGAACAACCCCAGCAAACAGCTTAACTAAATCTTGCTCCGTTGTGGGGAAATATCATAATTTAAAAGTCGTATGCGGGGAGGGGAAGGTGCAGTTATCACTTTGTAAATCAATGGCGTCATACTGAACTAAACTTGTGTCATCCTTAGGTCGTGGTAATATAAATTCTAGATTCAGCATTTCCTTAATCCATTTTCTATTACAGAAATTAAACCTTGTCGTAATTAGAGAAATAAATCCAAATAGAAAAAAGAAACGAAAAAGAAAAGTAAGACCAAGTCAGTAGATGATGGCATATTTAGACTTGATCAAGTCTTTATCTTGTGTGTCACGTGACATTACACTCCTCTGCACTGGAATGATATTCTTCCAAGCTGTTTAGGGAAGTTGTTTCGCAATAGTTACATCGATCAAATAGACCAATGATGATGGTTGTGTTTACATCTCCTTTAAAGTAAGTTTAAGACTCTCTTATATTTACACATTGTACAAATTGCGCCAACTTACTTTGTACTTTTGAGGACAAAGTAAGTTGGCACTTTGTCCTCAAAAGTACAAAGTTTCCGTTATGCAATTCAATACCTGTTATTTCAACACTATTTCTGGTACAGTTGCTTCGTCTCTAGTAAATAATTCACGGAACGCCAATCGTTTCATGAAGACAAAAAGACTAAAAGTAGATGGCAAGTATTGTGTGTGAATGCCGACATATATTCCAGCATGTTATGGTATGATACAAATATGACGAGTAACAATATGATTGTGTCATCATTTCATATAGGAATGAAAGCCCACAAAAAATTGTCATATCCAAGACCCCAAAGAAAAGGGGAAGAAAGATATTAATTTTGAATATGCGCGTTAACTTAATCTTGAACAAAATTATATGCGCGCCTTATACGGCATTTGTTTTGATTGTCAAAAGAACGTTCAAATGGCAAAGGAATAACCGGGTATATAGAAGATGATACCACGAACCGGTAGTTGTCGACTGTTTAAAATGTCATTCGATTATGTAGGAGTTAATCAACAACTAGTCCACCGTGCATTTATCGCAGGATAATGCACGAAGTTAGGTATAACGCAAGCGATCCACCAGTCTGTAGGCCGAGGGATTCCAGCAATTGACGTTATACGCCAATGAGAGTTCGAAACTAACTTAACAAGCATATTCAAAACTGATCTCATTTAAACGGTGCATTATTCATAGGTTAATGCGCGGTCAGCTGACTACAACGGGCCAATCAGATTCGAGAATTTTGAACACGTATGCATTTTGACCAATCAATAACCCTACGCAGACTACAATACACGGATGTGTTGACAGAAATTGTTATGTATTTGAAGTAAGTAATCATCACAGTCATCCTATTGGATCCACACTGCAGATACCATTTTCAATTAAATTTTTCAAGATTTTACCATGTACTTTATTGCTCTTTTCTTTAACAGAAACAGTGACGGATATAATTTGTATAATAGTAGGGCTGTTTTTCTTCATACCAGGGGGTAAGATTTCTCATTATTGTTGTGACGTAATCATTTAATAATTAAGCTATATATAACAACCTTTTCATACGAGAAAGGTGGAGGGCGTTTGGGGAGGGGGTGGTGGAATACGAGCCAAATGCCCGCAGCCAAATAGCAGACATATGGGAATATTTTACGGGCTAAACAAAAGGCGGTCAGTGACATAAGTTTTCCCCCTGGGCACTACCCGGCTCCGGCTTCCATTGTAATAAATTCCCTTGTCATTTTAAGTTGACTAAATCTCTTAATACATTCACGATGACAGAAATTTATTAGAAAAATACTTCTGTCTTTTGATTTTTACGTCATATAGGTTAATCTCTCACTGAAAATACATTACAGGGTATCCATCAAAACAAATGCAATATGGGAGCCGAAGTGTTTTAGTGTTCGCAAACCTAAGATTATCTTTTACAAAGAATTAAGGGAATTAAATAACAGACAAATAGTACTTGTGATGTTCGACGAAAAGGATAAAAGAAATTATTAAATGTGAGAGTTCTGCAGAGAGCTATTTCTTGGTGTTTCAATTGTAATGTATCGATTAATTTATTTAACTAAATAATGAGATGTTTTTCTTATTTTATTTTCATTTCAGGGTATTATGCTGTTTATGCATATTTAACTACACGTGGACGACCAGGGTACAACATGGACAACGTATCATTTTTCTCTATTGGCAAAAGGCATAATTGCTTTGGATAGCCATCCCGGTGATACCGGATAGAACTGGAGTGCTTTGAGGGTCATTTCTTCTTTTCTTATAGTGTGTCTAAGCCCATCGGGTTCCCCATAAGATACATGTAAATAGTCAATTTCGGTAGCAAATAATTGTGGAAATCTCACCTCAGTAAAGAGAATATTGTCTCGTGAAGGCCCATCTCAATACCTTGTTGCGGCTTGAGTTGTGTTTCCGTTCCCTGACTAAGGTAACTTTGACATGCCCCAGTATGCACACACTGACATTATTATGAGGAGACCGTTTTCGATTTACCCGAAGTGGTTTAGAGTGGGGTCTGATAGATTAAATAATCATCTGCTTTTAACCGCGCAGGATCTCGCCTGGTGTGACTTTTCGTAAACGTATAGGCCCACGCTAAACTTCACATATCCACAGAACAAAACTTTTAGAAACTTTCTTGCTAATCTTAAAGCCCCCCCCCCACACCCACCCTCCTTCCCTCCCTCACCCCACCCTCCCTCCTTGTTCAATGCGTGTTTAGTAAGATGATAAACACTGTTGCTTGCTTAACTTTTAAGGAAAATAGCAATTTCTGCCCGAGTCATAGATGCAAATTACCTCGACAAATCAGATAGAAAGTTGACTAGTTCTATATGACTGTTATAGAAATTTTTCCATTGAAAATT